>NW_006299390.1:5325061-5328166 GCF_000327345.1 Myotis davidii | reverse complement strand
CTCCCTCTCCCTCTCCCTCTCACTCTCACTCTCCTTCTCGCTCTCCCTCTCCCTCTGCCTCTCTTACATTTTATCTGAAAATAAATGAAAAAAGTTCTCAGATGAGGATTAACCAAAAAAAAAAGAGGGAAGACAAAAAACATCATTTCCTTTTTTTACACTATTACCATGAGTCAAAAATTCCTCTCTCTGCTGAACATAATCATGGATACTCACACAAGTTTATATTCACATTATTTACTTGAAATATTTGTTTTTTCACCTTGCAAAGTATAACTTAATAACAAAGTCAAAAGTAGATTTTTCAAGTAAATACAAGATAAAGTGATAAAATGGGTAATTAGGAAGCAAGATGGAAGAGCTTTGCTAAAGAATGTACATCTGTTGGGTGATTAATAATATTTTACATGTACTCAGGGCAGCAAAGCAATTAAACGAGAAATGTCACTGACACAATGTCAACTTAAGTTGTTACTGTGCTTTGGTGTTCACTGTTTTCTCGGTCATTTAAGCAGACATTTTCACTTTATTGTCTGTGAGAAAAATCTGTCACTCGAGTGATAATATGGTGACCTAAAATGTTATTTGATAAAAGGGATGGTTTATGACTGTGCTGCCCAGTATATTAGCCACTTGTCACATATGGCCATTTAGCAGTTGAGATGGGTCTGGTCCAAATAAAGATGTGCTTACGTGTAAACTATACACTTGGGTTTGAAGACTTAGTAAGCAAAAAAGTAAAAATATTGCATCTATAACTTATTGATCATGTATTGAATTGATAGTATTTGGGGTATATTGGGTAAAGTAAAACATTATTACAATAGCTTTTACCTTTTTCCTTTTTAAATGTGGTTAACTAGAAAGTTTTAAAATTACATATGTGGCTTGTATTTGTGGCTCATGTTTGCATATTTACTAGAAAATGCAGCTCTAGAGGATTTAATATTATTTAAATACGATATGCTTATGAATTGGCTTATAAATTTTTATGTTACTATAACTATAATTATAATGTTCAAATGCTTTACTTTGAAAGCGGATGCATATTTGACATTGAAAATCATATGTATCTTTTTTCTTTTCTATTGAGCATTTCCTTGCATAATTTCTTTATGTCTGTTATATAGCAAAGGTTGGAAATGTTCTTAACTCTTCTAAATAATGCCTGAAGGAAAGACTCGCTAAAAGAAAGGGTATCTAATTTCCTATAAATAAGCAAACCACCTACTCTAGCCAGTTTGTGGATAGTTACATTCAACAAAAATGTGTCCTGTATCTGTCCACATTTGCATACATGAATAAATGAAAATTCAGTGAGAATGACCACAAGTAACCTACCGAGGACTTGCACACAAGTTTCAAAAAAATGTTAGTCAGATTAAGCCATCTACATGGTTTCTGGAGAATATTAATAGACAATTGAAGATAGTAAAATTCAAAATGTAGGTTATTGGGCTCGTATTGTGAAATGAGCATTCATCTAATTTAAAATAAAATTGAAATTCTTAGGTGAGGTTTGTTACAGAATAATTCGACTCTGCATGTGAAAAACGGAAACTTTCACATTGTTTACATAATTGTGCACACTTTGAAAGTCACAGTCAACAATGTTCACAAAATTTAGCAATTTGCTGTTCAGTACCGATATGAGTGACAAAATGTTTTTCCTATTCCTGACACATGTGAGATGAATGCTTTTCGCCAGAAGAGAAAAAGACCTTATCCTGTTGAGGTCAGAGAGTTTTTATGTCTTGGTTTCAAGCTACTACCTACCTATAACGTGATGAGGAAATGATAGCTTTGGGGGGAGACCAATTTAAGTATCAGAGCTGCTTACAATAATGACTTAAATCAGTTGGACAAAAGCATTCTAAAGTGAGACTTTGAGTCTTATTTCCTTGTAGGAAGTGTAATTTTAGAAAAGTAGCATATTTTCTAAGTTACATTTACCAGCTCTGTTTTGTATTTATAGAATTTCTACCTCGCCAGCTCTGTAGCCATATGATTGTGACTCTTGCCATGGCTCACAGGAGTTATGATGATTTTGATACTAATTTAACTCATTACTATTCCTTGTGTAATGTGTTAAACACTTCTTAATGTTTGAATTTAGAAACCTCTCCTGATTTACCCATTCTTTGGTCATGCAAAATGAAATCTCTGATGGTGGATAAAAATGATTGTTTACTTATGATCTGATAAGTTTTCTAACAATCACGAGTGGGTCTAGAACTCTGAATTTCTTCTCTGTTTAAAGTCGGAGACAGTTTTCCAGGTGCCACTAAGAAGGCCAAGTATCAATCGATTTGTTCCACTTATAAAACTGTTCGAAACAAATGATGAGATTTTCAACCTCCTAAATTTTGCCACAGATTGTTTCCAACACAAGGACATTTTCTCAAGCTCTCTGGGGACCCCAGTGATGGGCTCTGTTGTCTGCATGCCCAGAGTCCCTATGTAGGCAATCATCTCTCTTCTACCAAACAATTATCCAAAATTGCTTCTTTCTGGTTACCACAATGGGAATAAAAGCACTGAGATGAGGAGAAACGTGGGTCAAGACCTTAATCTGTGAGGTATGTCGAAGACATGACCATTACCTTTCCAAAACCCATCTCCACTTGGGTGCCACATGGAAAGATCTATGGTTATTTGATATAAAACCTACACGTGTTATTATTATATCCTCAGAGGTCTGGAGAAACACTCAGCATCTGTGTCAACTACTTAAAAAGCCAAATGAGTTAAATAATAAATTACATGTTTCCATTATGAAAATTAATCATGTTTAAAGGGGGAAAAACTGTTGGAAATAGGAAAACATATTTCAGTTTACTTCTAAAATTATTACATATCCTCATACATAAATTAGTTTTTTTCTCCTTTTCATAATATCAGAACTTTAAGGCATAAATAATATGTTGCATCTTAGAAAGTACTCTTTTCATATCTATTATCCTTTACTAAAGTGTAGGGTATAGAAAAGGGAACACTTTGTAATAATTCATTGAAATCGTTTCCTATTCTTTTTTTTTAAATATATTTTTTATTGATTAAGAAATTTACATATGTGTCCTTGTCCCAAGTTCCCCCCCTCCCCCC
>NW_006299390.1:5283756-5322219 GCF_000327345.1 Myotis davidii | reverse complement strand
GTCCCAGTCCCTTTCCGCGCGCGCGAGCCCCGGGTGAGCCCCGTACCTCTGTGCTTCTCTCCTGCAGCTTCTCTGGGTCTCAGTGTGCCTTTCCTTCCTTCTAGTTGTAGAGTTTACAGTCAGCCAGGCTTCCTATGGTTCTGGATGAAGTCCGTATTGTTTCTCTGAGGTATTAATCAATTGTTGTGAAAGGCATTAATTTCCCGGTGTTTATCTCTGCCGCCATCTTAGTTTCTCCTGGGCAGCGGGGGACGCACCGTCTCCGCCTGCGCGCGGGTCCCAGGAACGCGGCCCAAGGGCACTGGGCAGGCACCCGGCTCCCACCCGCGTCCGCCCGCCGCTCTTTGTGTCAGAAGGTCCAGATGCTGCGCTTCTCCGGGCCGCCGGGCGCCGCCCCCTCCGTTTCCTATTCTTTTGTGCCTTTTGGCTTCACTATTAAAACAATATCAGGGAGAAACCTGAAGGGTCAGAAGAAAGGCAAAAATATTATTTTTAAAACTTAGGCTCAGACTTTTTGAAAAAGTTATGTGTTCTAACAAGTGTGGAGAAAGCAAAGGAGTGATTCCATGATAGTCTGCAAGTGTAATACGTGGAAAGTTACTTACAAAGCTCTTTCCTCTCTTCTGGATGGTTTAGGAATGGGTCTGCCTAAAAATGGGTAATGGCTTAGGTTTTCCAAGGACTGTCTAGGCAGGTTTAGTTTACAACAACATAAGCTGTTCTAGTCTCTCTCCCTTTGTGTCTGAAAAGGGCACACCACCTTAGAATATGGATTTGTATAGAGTTACATCAGGGAATGATTGCAGTGACTTAACTACCTGACTACCTGGCTGATTCTTCAAGTTGGTGTAGGTATTTGTAGTTTCCTTGTTGTGTGCATTGTGTTTGGAGTAAAACCTTATTCCCCATGAACTATATATCTCAAGTGTAGTAACTATATGGGTTATTTCAGTGCCTCTTTTAAATTATCATTATTATTGCTAATAAGATAATCTTAACTAATGATTCAGACTGTTTTACATCTAAAATTTAATCTGAAGCATTATTTTTATAAATCAAATTTTAGAAATAGGATATTACTATGTAATTTATAATAACATTATATGCCAATAGGTGTAATTACATATATATATATTCAACAACATATATTATTTATGTTTAGCCTGAGCTATGCATTTATCTCTAAATTGTAAAAGGTTCTTTTTCTACTTTGGGGCAATTTAAAACATAAAAGACAAACTGGAGAAAAATACTAAAATATGGGTATTTGTCTTAGTACTATATATGTTAAAGACATTAAAGGTTTCAAAATGCTACTTAAAATTATAATATTTATTGGGACATGCAGGAATATGTACTAGTTCAGCACGTGTTTATTAGATAAAAAAGTAATAAGATTCTACGGAAAGCGTAGCACGCACAGCAGTACCGTTGATAATGGCGCTAGCCTTACGGATGCCGAAACACAATAACAGACTTCTAGGGAGAAACTAGCAGTTTTTGTTGGCTCAAAATTTGTTCATTACACTTAAGGGTCTGATTCATTTTAAAATGCTCTAAGTCAAATTAGAAAATGTATATCATTTAGCAAAATGTATATCATTCACTTTGCAGACTTCTGTATAAAAGTCCTACATGTATAAGAATCGCTTTACATGGTAATACTATTTTTTTCCCTTGTACTATTCTACAACTGCGACTGTCTATGAAAATGAGCAACAATATGAGTGGCACAGCCAGCCTGTGAATATGAGCTGACTTTGTGCCAGCATGCGGTTCACACGGCCGTTAAAGCCACTGCAGTTTTAATTGATACATTCGTCCTCAGACATTCATCTTCACAGCAACCCAGTGAGGAGTGTGATTGACGATTATCTCTTCTGCTCGCATAGCATCCCCACACCCTTCCTCCTGGGGAGGGTCCTGAGGGGAAATGGATGGAGGGTAGGGCTCCGCCTCCATCTCCCTAAATCAAAGGAGAGCAGCCACTGTCTTGCCCTAACTCGGCAGCTCAAGGGCTCCCACGTGACTGAGGCTCAGCCACTGAGAGACCCTCCTGAGAGTTTTCCCGAAAATGAGCCAATTAGAGTTCCTGGGAAGAGCTCGGACTTCATTCCCACCGAGGCTCTACCCCTGGCTGTGGGGTCAGGGGTGTTTCAGGGTCCAGGGCCAGCAGAGGCCATTTGGGTGCCCCAGCTGGACTGCTTTGTTTCTGCCCATTTCCCCCAAGGCTTTTCAGCCTCTTCCCTCAACTAGCCGTCTCGTAGCTTTTCAGTACCTCCCTTTTATTTTACTTTAACTAGAGTAGGTTCTGGTTGTTTGCAACCCAAAACACTGGTGATTATAACAAGTGTTCAATTCATAACGAAATTGAGCTTTACATAACTACAATTCAAACATAACTTGCTTGAAGTGTAGTTGTGAGGAAAAGCCAAGTCTAGAACGCATGCCTTTGGGTAAGTGTTGTTTCTGTCTCAGCAGTGTTCCCAGTTGCCTTCAGTGCTCTCTGCCTCCTCCTCTGTGCCTCTTTGCTTGCAGTGCTCAGTCCTATTTCCTTTTTTAAGGCTTATCTGCTTGATGTCCAGTGTGCTTGTGCTCCACACCAGAACTTTGAGCCTCTATAAGACAAGGGTTATATTATATTCATCATTTCATTTTCTCTCCAACATAACCAGAGTGCCTGGGTATATAGTGCTGATTAAATATTTTAATGAATGAGTGAGCAGATACATGCAAAAATTATTCAATTAATTAACTAAAACTCCAATATGAGTTTGAAGTTGAAACAAGAATAACATTAAAACACACAGACACCACTACATTCCTTACCAATCAAAATCTTAGACAATTTTAAATAAAGCAATTTCTTAAATATGTAAAAATGTTCACTTAGTAAGCATTTATTCTATGCCTACTATGTGCCAGACTTTTGTTACAGAGAGAAATAAGAAGTAGTCTCCTTCTTCAAGAAGTCTCTTAGATTAATGGGAGAAACAAATGATTTCATGGCTGCAATCATGAAGCTGTGGAAAATCTGAAGAATGACGAGAGCGGCATGCCCACTGCAGCAGCCATGGAAACCACTGAACTGGCCTGTAGACACAGCTCCGAGCAGGGTGCTGGGCACATCAAGGACAACAGCCAGAGCGCTCCTAAAGCTGGAGAAGAGCGCCATGGGCTCTGCCTTGTCAGAATGTTGTGAGATTTGCTAAAAAAATAAATATGTCTATACCTTTATTCAGACTTTTTATTTATTTATTTACTTATTTACTTATTTACTTATTTATTTATTTTACTTTTTAAAAAAAATCCTCACTCAAGGAAAAGAAAGAAAGAGGAACATCAGTATGAGAGCGTAACATCGATCCCTTGTCTTCTGTGCATACCACAACCAGGGATGAGCCCTGGAAACTGAACCGGCAACTGTTTGGTGTGCAGGATGACACTCAGCTAACTGAGCCCCTCTGGCCGGAAGACATCACTATTTTTAAAAATATTTCAATCAAGTCCTGTTATAAAAAATTTCTAAATAATTTTGAAATTATGCTGTACCATTTGAGACCAATAAAAAGATTATATTTTGGTTTGGCACAAAGGTGAGAATGAAGAGAGATCCGTGTAAAGCACTAAAGCTTGATACAATCGGAGCAACAAATAGAAATCAAAAAAAGATAAAAACTAAATAGATGAGTGTGTATGTATAAAAAAACATGTATGTGTATAAAATAGGATCCAAATGTATCATTCTTTACAAGTTATGTATATGGTAGAGAAAATGTTTAACTCCATAATGTTTTGGTGCCCTTTGCAGACAATTACTACGGTACCCCAAAGCCTCCAGCAGAACCAGCACCATTACTATTAAATGTAACAGACCAGATACTTCCGGGAGCCACTGCAAGTGCTGAAGGAAAACGGAAGAGGAATAAATCAGTGAGCAACATGGAGAAAGCAAGTATAGAGCCTCCTGAGGAGGAAGAGGAGGAGAGGCCTGTGGTCAATGGAAATGGAGTAGTAATAACACCAGGTTAGTCATTTACAGTTGCTATAGGTTCGTCTGCTTTTTCAGATGTCACTAAATATATATGATATCTGTATGTTCAAATATATATGTATGTATATATGTGTATATATATATTCACATATATATGTACAGATGTGTATTTACAGTTATCTTCAGGGAGAAATTATATAAAATGAAAAGGACATGATTCTTGTATCTGATTTGTTAGTTTTAATTTTGACATATCAAGCAATTCATCACCTTCCTTTGTTTTTTGTTTCACTTTTACAATATGAATGGCAATATATTGAATAGTTTAAGCCTCTTAAAAGGTGTTATAAGTCACAAATATGATTGCGTAAAGTACTGAGGTCTTTGTTAATTACAGTAGATAAAAATCTATCCTCAGAAACCTTACTATACATGCAGACCTATAAATAAAGGTAGTGTCGTGTGATTTAGTTAACAATTTCAATGAATACAGTCCTCAAAATGACTACAGTTATATAATGCCCTGTACTTATCTTCCCACCCTTATTACCCAATCTGGCAATATAGAAAAATGCGTTTTTATACATTAACATTTTGAAGGTACTTACCCTTGAATAAAGAAGACTTGTTATACCTTTAATTTATGATCATATCACATATATAAAGAATATTAGATAGATATGAAGTATGTTTGTGCAAGGTATGGATTTGCTATTTTCTTATACTTATTACTAAGAGAGTGCCAAATTTTTATTTGTAAAATATTTCTTTCATAATATTATTGATAATTAAATGTTAACAACAAAAAACTATGGCATTTTCTTAGCCTCTTAATTTGGAGTAAGTTTCCAAAGTTTTGTTTGATTTATTTAGTTTTAAAATATAATTTATTGATTTTAGAGAGGAAGGGAGAGGAAGAGAGAGAAATATCAGTGATGAGAAGAACCATTGATCAGCTGCCTCCTGCATGCCCCCCACTGGGGACTGAGTTTGAAATCCAGGCATGTGCCCTGACTGGAAATCGAACCGTGACCTCCTAGTTCATAGGTTGACACTCAACCACTGGGCCATGCCAGCCAGGCTATTTGCTTTTTAAATAATGACATTCAGTGGGCATTGAAAACCTAAGGGCTAAGTTAAACCATTTGAAAAAATGTTAATACATTCACCTTGCATACATATTATTCTTAAGATATCTCCTACCACTACTTTGATGTCTGTATTTTCGTTTATAATTTTACTGCTTTTATGGTATAGTGACATAGTATTTGAATTTTCATGCTCAATAATTTTTATCAAAGAAAAGTTTCATAAGCTTATTTTTTACCTTCCTTTGTTCATAGTACTTATAAAATGTTCCTTGAACATAAGGAGACCAAAACCTAATTTGTGCCAATCAAAGTATAAAACCTTAAAAAGTGGTTTCATCTTCATTATTCAGAGAAGTATAACCTCATCATTAATATACTGATTAACAACTTAATCTCTTAGCCTAGCAGTCATTTACAAATGCTAAAGATTATTGGAAGTGCATACTATGATATATTCATTATTAAATGATCTAGTAATTTTCAAGAAATTACATACATTCTCTTTTTTTTTAAATTCTGAAATACCTTTGTCAAAATATTTACTTTTCATCAGGTAATAGGTTTAAATTAGGTTATAGTACACAGTTTTACAAGCTGATCTTTGATGAAAGAAACACAACTCAGTTGAGAAGAGGCAGTAATCACACAAAAAGGAAGTTGGGGGTTAAAGAGCCGTTACAGAATTTCTTACTGGTTAATACCTAATAATTACATAAAATATATTTTCTTAGTTAGGCTTAAATCATTAGTTTTTGTTCATTTCTACTATGTATAAGGCAAATCAAATGAAGTATTCTTGATCTACAGATTTCTAAATTAGGAATTTATTTAATTGGGAGGCATAGTTAATCTAGACTGCACCATTCCCTTCTATTCATACCTTAGACATGAGAAGTGGGGTTTTCTTATGGCTAGGAACTCTTTAAGGGCCCCAAGAAAAATAAACTGGTCTAAACTCTTCTTGATCAGCCTTAGCTGCATGACTGTCTCTGAACCTCTGGGCCTGAAGATGGGAGAGAACTGTCCAGGACAACTCTGAGATTTCTGGATAATCAGTAGATGCCACAGCATTCGCTCTGAGAGCCCGGATGGACAGGTGGCCTTTATCTGTCCTTTTCTTTCCCGTTTTGGGAGCGACACAGGTGTAAATTACGTAGCTCTTCACCCAGTATTCAAAGATGTAGGAAACAGTCCCAAACCAGAATATTGGTCCATTGTCCCTTATTTGAAATCTATTGATAACTCCCATCTTTGAAATGTCTGTTTTTCTTTATGTTTATTCAGTGTCAATTTCAGGGTTTTCTTTATCCTTCCCTCAGATACGTTCACCCAACTCTGCACCTTTCGAGCCTTATCGAATATTTTTCCTAGACAGGGTCTCTGTCCTGCCTCTGTTTTATTCCCTTACACATTCACCAAGTACAGTGCACGTCAAACAATATTGAGAAACTGTTGCTTACTGGTAAATCTTAGTTAACAGTTCCATATATCAACTAAGAGCCTATAATAGCAATTAATATCAGACATCAAGTCAAGAGTATAAGTAGTGTAATGAATGAGGCACATTTGAAGATTGAGAAAAGCTTACCAAGGCAATTTTATTTCATTATATATTTTCTAACAATGGTAATATAAAAATTAACGTATGGATGCTTATTATGTCCTAAGAACTCCCTAACCTCATTGTACATATAAGTTCATTTAATTCTCCTAACAGTCCTATTTGCTAGGTACAGTTTTACAGATAGGACACTGAGGTGCACTATAGTTAAATAATTTGCTCAATAGCTGTAATTTAGATGTAAGGAATCTGAATCCAGAACCCATGTTCTAGTTGCTATGCTATCCTGAAACTTATATCACCAAATAGAAGCACAAATATGTTTGTGAGCAATAGTAAACACATCCTTAAAAGTGGCATTATAAATTTCTAGCTACCAAATCATGTATAAGTGAACTTATTTCCCTCTGTAGATATTAAAAATTCCTAGTTTTTATAATATATGTATGTATATAACCATCAAACCTACCAATATTTAACTCTTTATTTGGTTTACAAAAAACCCCACCTCTTTTCTTTATGTAAATAAAGGATTTAGAGGAGTCCTCAATTTACCTCTATTACTCAGTTTAGTCATTATTTCTCCTTTGAACTGTAGTTTATAGCTAGAACTACATATTTCTTTTTCTCTTGTAACATTTCTATCTAAAGTCAGTGACGACTTTTAAATATGTAATATCTCCATGAACATTTTCAATGAAAACTCACATAAAGTATGTGAGTACTCATTTTATGCTAGGTTTCTCCTGTTTGCACAAAATTAACCAGACACATGGATTTAGCTCATATCACCCAGAAAAGACATATAATGATCTTTCAGTATCTCAAATCAGAAATGTTTCTCTCTTTGATATATATGATCTCTAATCCCATCATCATAGTATTTACTTAATGAATGAGATGCTGAAATTTAGCTGAAGGTGCTTTACTAAGGTAATAGTTCACTTAGTGGCAAGCTTGCGATCTGGACCCCCGAACACCTGAACCTATCCTGGCTGTTAACCATGCTCCGGACAGAATGACTCCTGGCCTCCGTAAGGTAAATCATGATTGTGCCGCTCAGTGTATTTCATCTACATTGTATTCCATTATATTCATCCTTCACTGGGCTCTTGGCAGTGGTGTTAGATCTAATGCTTGGGAGGATGATATATACTACAACCTCATAGAGAATCTGTCTGTAAACTGGTGGTTAAAATTCATATGCCTAGGAAACCTTCTCTTGATATTAACCTCACCTATATTTAGACATCTTTATCTTGTTAGAGGTGACATCCAGCCCCATGGCTTCAAATAGATTTACCTGCAGCCTGGACTTGTCTCTTATATTCCAGGGCCATATTTCTAACCACTACTCACTGAACTGCCCCACCTAAGCCTTTCTTCAACTTAAATGCAATATTCCACTTAAACTCAACAAGCAAACCAACTCACAAAATCCTTTACCTAATTCCTCTCATTCTTCTTTTTACCCAGATAGCTGAGAGTTATCTTAAAAACAACAACAACAACCCGTTTGTATTGATTTCAGAGAGGAAGGGTGAGGGAGAGAGAGAGAGAGAGAAATGTCAATGATGAGAGAATCACTGATTGGCCACCTCCTGCATGCCCCACACTGGGGATCGAACCTGCAATTCAGGCATATGCCCTGAGTGGGAATCTAACGGTGACCTCCTTGGTTCATAAGTTAACGCTCAACCACAGAACCATGCCTGCTGGGTGCTGAGAGTTCTCTTTGATTCTTCTTCCCCCCTGGCTTGATATATATTATTGAGTATGAAAGATCACTAGTTCTTTAGCTTTCTTCTCTTCCTTCCAAATTTCACAGCCCCATCCTGGTTCTTATCTCATTTGTGCAGCACAGTCTCCTAATTGTCCTACATCCCTCCAGGCTCCATTTCCATCAAATTACCTGTTATTCCTCGATCAAAGATTGTTGAACCTGCACTTGATCATGTGACTACTCTTCTCAAACTTCTTTTTCTGCTGTTTCATATTTTGGGACAACCACTCAGGGCCTCCCACATTTGACTACAACATTTCTCTTAGTTTTGGTTCCTATCACTCCCCAGCTCTCTTCTCTACATTCCATTCTCATAGAATACCTTCACCTGCCTGATAAGGCCTTTATCTCCTATTTGAACCTTGTTCTTTTTTAAAAATTCAATAAAAAAATTTATATTCCCTATAAATTATTTGTTGACTCCCATCGTGAGAAGTTGACACTGTTCATCTCTGAATTATTGCAGTACAGTTTATGCTTCACATTCATTTGGAAGGTACTGATTAGCCTAATACTTGCAGTAACTTTTCATAATGTGTGTGTCTGGCACCTCCAGACATTCTGTAATCATTGTTAGGACAAGGACCACTCTACTTCTTTTAACAGTATTACAGGTGTCTCCCAATTTCCTCCCTCTCCCTCCTCTCCCCACCTCCCCCCTCCTCCCAGTTCCTGCCACACCCCAGGCCTTCACCACACTATTGTCTGTGTCCATTGGTTATGCAAAATCTTTATCTTTTATTTAACAATATTCTAGAGAATGTCAAAGTTTTACTATATTAACATGATTAGATGCATTTCACATTCATTTTACACTATTCCATATCTTCAACATGCAGTGTTTCTAAGTGCAAAACATGAGTTTCCTGATCTTACATTTCTTCAAAAGTTATTTGAAAATGAAAAAAAAAATTATGCAGAAGTATATATTTTAAAATATGGTCTTATAGGTAAGACTTATCCAATCTCTCTAACTGTGAAAATACAAAGAATAGATAGATGGTTACTAGATAAGTAGAATTTTTTTTTATAAAATTGAACTTTGTGAAGGAAAGCAAATCCTGTAAACCACAAGAATTGGGTTAAGTTTTCTCAGATTCCTTTTATCTCATGAATTATCCGCTAAACTTTTCCGGAAAGTAATTCACCATTATATTGTAGCTTCCCCTCACCAAGCTATTAGCACGCCTAGTGCAAAGAATTAGAAATGCACATATATTTTAAAGGCAGCTAAATCTCTCTGCTAATACACACACACACAATGCCGGGAGGAACAGGGCCCGTGAGAGCTACCTTCTCCAACAAAGGGAACACAGTATGTGCACACAGAGCTGCCTTCTCCAGGCCCCCAAGCCTGCAATTAGTGCAAATGAACTGCATCTCCCAGAGAGCGAACAGAGTGTCCCTTATGTGATCACCCAGTGTCCTCAGCCATGATCTCAGTTCACCATTAGGGTCCTGCCTCCAGGTCCTGTGCTGCTTGGCACGCTGACCGTGCACGCACCATCAGTCCTGCTTCTGTGAATGAGGGCCTGTCACTGTCCAAAGAATTATGCCCTCCGTGGTGAATCTCGCTGTTTTCCTGCGAATAATAGCCCACTCTGCAGCCACCCCAACGCCCATCCCCGACTATTTTCCTGTGGGTTCACAGAGACTGCGATGCGTGTATCCACTCAGATGTATATGCTTTTTTTTTTAGGAGGCTTACTTTTATGATCTTATTCCCAGACACGGTACTGGGTTTTATCTCCCCACTGGAGAGGCAAATTTCTGGGGCTATTGTAAATTAGACACTCCATTTTTAAATGGGAGACATTCTATCATTTCTTAAAATAACTATTTGCAAGTTAAAACGGCTGTAATCGTAAAAGGTTCTTATGATCTAGGTGTGATTATAAAGTCACAAGATAATCATGTTGGAATTTGTGGGTGTGAACGATAGTAGCAATTGTAACTACACCATTGGGAAGTGGGGGATGAGATCACTACTAGTTGCAGGCGTGTCACTTTAAATCAAGGCAGACTCACTTTGCAATTAAACTGAAAGCTATGCATTCTTTGAACCCCTCCTTGCCTTCCAAACTGATTCAGCATGTTCGGGATCTTGCACTCAGCCTTTGTGGCATGTTTTTCCACTTCTCTGGGGGTTCAGGTGATGTGTGAGAGAGGACTTGATACATGATTGAGGGAGGTGGAACAAGGACAACCAGGGTGGCACTCAGGTTTGAGCAGCGCTTACAGAAAGCCTGTGGACTAGTTGAGTCTCAGCTTATTTCTAATTATAGTCATCCATTCTCTCTGGGTCTGATTTTCACCCCGTGCTCTATTTTCTTACCTATTATTTCTCCTCATAGACGTGATTATAATTTCAGGGTGAAGTCTCAGATTGCTCTACTTATTTCTGGCTGGCCTTCGTCCCTGAAGAGGGAAGGTCTTTCAATAAGGTCCGTCTGTGCCTCATTCCTGCCACAGCGCTCCATCTTTGGGAGTAGCGCCCTTATCTCTTTCCTCCTAATTGACTTCTTGCTCTCATCAGCAAATACCTAGATTCCAATTTGGCCCCAAAGAATAGCATTTGAGTTATTGAAATCAAGATTTTTAAGTCTTCTTCCTTTTCTCTTTCAGCCCCTTTGATGTTCCTAGGATTTCAAAAGATGATGTTATGTTTCATATTGTGTAGTCTCTTTATGTTTTTCAGAATTTTGAAAGCAAGACCTAAAAAATATTATCCATGCATGTCCTATATTTCATTTCATATCTTGCTTTGGCCTTTGAATGTATTCAATGCTATATCAGTTTCTTTCACCCCAAAGTTAGTTGAGGACTTGAGGAACTTGTTTCTATATGACAAATATCTTCAGAATTCATTACATTATAAAAATTATGCAGCATATACAGTTTCAAAGCTGTGAGGATTCATTTCATTGCCCTATTTCAGTCTACTTTTATTAAAATGTTTAAAAAGTTAAATATTGCAGGAAGAAGAATATATACTAATTAAGGCAGTTCTTCTCCCCTGTTAATGGGAAATAATTCCCTCTACTCATTTTTCCAGTGATACTTTCCAATTCAGTTTTTTTATATCTTGGGATTTTTTCATCTTGCAATCCTTTAGTGTTCCTTTAGTGTTCTATGCAGCTTGTAACCAATCGTGTGTTTTTTTATAAAGATAAAAAATAATTTTGAGGTATTGACCATTATTTCTTAGTAAATTACATTTTCTTGGCTAGCCCACTCAATAGATGAGATCCAATTATGTCACAAATATGACAGATAAAAAGTAATTTCTTTATAGGATTAGGAATCTGTTTCCTCAATTGATATATCATCTCAAAAGTCATTACCCTAATTATACCTAATTCTAATATTTTATACTTGACTTGCGTTTCTTTCATGGCCTCAAATAATAAAAGTATTTGTTAGCATCTCAGAAAAAAATCCTATTTAATAGAAGGATAATATGCAAATTGACCAAACAGGAAAACAACCAGTTGCTATGATGCACACTGACCACCAGGGGGTAGGTGCTCAGCCACAGCCCGGCTGATGGCTGGCAAGCACAGCAGCGTTGGTAGTGGTGGGAGCCTCTCCTGCCTCTGCAGCAGCACTATGGACATCCCCTGAGGGCTCCTGGACTGCTAAAGGGCACAGGCCTGACTGAAGGGACACCTCCACCCCCTCTTCCCTGCCTCTCCAGTGCATTTTTATTATATATAATTGCCATCGTGTTTAAGGACTACCCCTCTTTAAATCTCATAACATTTAAAAAATTTATAATGCATTATTTTAAAACTTAGAAACACTATAAGAGAACTAAGGAGTCAGAAAACACCAACTAAAAGTAAGCAATGTACATAAAAACATCTCTGAAGGAGCAGAAAAATAATTATCTTTGCTACCTGCATTGCTGGAGCACTGGGAGTAGGAACAGGAAGGAAATCTACTTACACTTATTTCCTCTGTACTTTTGAATTTGGCCCTTTTGCATGTTTTACTACATTTAAAAAAATAATCATTTTCTTAATGATGAGCAAAAATTCACTAATCATTCAAGGTGGAAACATTTTAGCACTTACATTATAATTCCACTTCTCCTTTTAGAAGGTTTAGGAAAAGCAAGGAAAATTGATAATAGCACACTTTAAGCAATAAGCTACTGTCTTGGCTACTTTCACTTAAATGGCTACATAGCATGCAAGCAGCCACCACATGACTGTTTTCTTTCTGAAGACAGCATGTCCTCCACTTTTCATTATAGGATATACTCAGTAGTCTGGTCATAACAAAAAATCAATTCCGATCGTATTTTTCTCTTGTGCAAGAATCTACTCGGAAGTGTTCCTTTAACACGGGCCTGTGTTTCCAATTCTAAGAATTCCAGCTTCTAGCAGTGAAATGAACAGCATGCTCGGACAGGCTGTCTGCCCCCCCACCCCACAATGCAGTTATACTTGGATCAATATAACTAACATACGTTTTAATGATTTTGCTGAATTTGCAAGAAAGCAAGGGGTATCTTTAAGCCCCACCATTTCCACCACCATGGAGAGTAAGTGTGGAGCTATCTGCTACCAGCCGACTTGAAAGTGAAGGTTGCCCTGAGGATATATGAGGAAACTAAGTTTTTGGCTAACATAAAATTGGGAAGATAAGACCCTGATTCTACTTTAAATCAGGTGATAACGAGTTTATAGTTCAGTAGGAGCTCCTGGCGCCCAGTCAAATAAAATGCGAAACTCTATAGGAAATAATACAAAACTTGGAAAAAAATGTGTGGTTTCTGAGGATTATTTTTTCTCCTTTAAGTCACTTAACTCCACAGCATGTCTTCATTGAAGAAGAAAAACTCAATTCATGCAAACACCTGGTAAAGAGAAAATGTCGGTTTTGGGTGTATCTTTTTTTTTTTTTTTGCAATTGCATTATTTTCAGAAAACAATATCAAAAAGTGTGTGTTTTCCATAAAGACAAAAAAATAATTTTGAGGTACTAACTATTGTTTCTTAGTAATTCACATTTTCTTGGCTAGCCCCCTCAATAGATGAGATCCAATTTGGCTACAAATATCACAGATGAGACCATTCTATCACCATAGGAAGAAACCATTTAGGTTGCTCGACTGATTTATCTGTGCAATTTATTTAGTGTTCTAAGTAGTAGAAGTCCTGATAATAATACATAAAATTTACTAAACATCTACTATGTTTCAGTAGTTTACTATTCTGAGCAATTTATATACATGTCAAATTTTTATAGGTAGGTAATGTTTTTAGGCCCATCATACAGTAAAGGAAATTGAGGAATGCACAGAGTGATTCAATCGCTTGCTCAGTATCATACTGTGAAAGACAGATTAAACCCAGGCACTCTGACACCAGCCTTAGCAATCATGCGTCATTTCTGTGGAGTGTGTTTGCTGCTATCTGAGAATTGCTAAACAAAAATAAAAAGAATTTCTATTCATCTCAAATTATTTGTATTCTTTTTTCATCAACTACAATATGTTCCTCAATGTTTAGTCCCCATTAAATGTTCTCTAGTCAATGTTTATTTTCAAAGAAATAATATAAAGGTAGAAGAAATTATTAGATTTATTAAAATTTGTCATATAGTCAGAAATATAAATCAGAGCTCTCTTATGGGCTGAAACAAATTTTAAAATTTTAAACGTTATGACCATTCAAAGAAATAAAATTAACATTTTCTATCTAGCTTCAAAATATTATCCTCCCTCATTTCAAAGGATGGCAATTACAGAAAGCTGAATATCAACTATATGCCTCAACCATGTCAAATGAAAGTATGGATAAGGCATAAAATAGGCATTCTTCTTCTTGAAATGGTTTTATCTTGGTTTCCGATTATTTTTTAATGAAACCAGGAAGGGACATTCAAACCATGGCATTCTGATGTATCCTTAGATTTGCATCCAAAATCACTGTGATACTGCTAGGGCAAAAACATGTAAGCAAATGGCATGGCTACTATATATATTATAATATCCAAACCTTAGACTGGGCCGCAGCTATAGAATTGTGTGAACTGGAATGAATGCAAAAATACATACATTTAACTCTCTTTCAATTAAATGGCCGTCAGTCCCTGCAGTCCTTTCTGGAGGCCTAGGGGAGAATCCATTCCCTTGTCCTGCCAGCTTCTGCGGGCATTTAGACTTCTTGGCTTATAGTTGGTTCCCTTCCTCTTTCTCCAGAGCCTGCAACAGTGTACGTGTTTGGTCATTCTTTAGTAGTCACATCTGCCTCCTCTTCTGCCTTCCTCGTTTGCTCTTTTTTTAAAAAAATTGATTTTAGAGAGAGAGAAAGGGAGAGAGGTAGAGAGAAAGGAAGGAAGAGTGATGGAGAAAAACTGATTTGTTGTTTCACTTATTTATGCATTCATTGGTTGATTCTTGTATGTGCAGTGACCAGGGATTGAACTCTCAACCTTGGTGTATCAAGATGATGCTTTGACCAACTGAGCTACCAGGCCAGGGCTACCTCCTACACTTTAAAAAAAAAGTCTTCGTGATTACAGTGAGCCTGTCTGAATAATCAATCTCTCAGTCTCAAATTAAATCCTTATATTAACCAGATCCGCAAATCCTCTTTTGCCATGTCAGGTAGCACTCACATGGCCCAAGAGGTAGGACATGGACATTCTTAGAGGGTTGTTATTCTGCCTAAAACACCTGTGTCATGAAACGATGGCCCTCCAGTTCAGTGATCAGCAACAAATAGTTGAAGGATAGAAGAGAATGATGCATGCAAGGGGACTCAGATAGGCCCAGGGATCATTTTCAGAGCTGGTTATAATTATGCTTTCCTAATAGCCTTCGCAGGGCTTGTTTCGGGTGCAGCATACTGCGTGCTCACCTGGACGGCACTGTGGCTGGAGTGGCTAACCGCATGCTCTTGTTCTCTTTTAGAATCCAGTGAACATGAAGACAAGAGTGCAGGTGCCTCAGGGGAGACACCCTCCCAGCCTTATCCTGCACCAGTGTACAGTCAGCCCGAGGAGCTGAAGGAGCAGATGGATGATGCAAAACCAACTAAACCTGAAGAGAGTGAGGAATCAGACCCATTGCCTGATAACTGGGAAATGGCCTACACAGAGAAGGGTGAAGTCTACTTCATTGAGTGAGTTTCACCCCTTTCTTTGAACATTGCCAAAAAGATCATAGTATATAAATCATATAGAAAAAGGAGATGTAGTGAAAATAAAAGAGTGAATTTTATTGTCTCTGGCATTAGTTCTTTGTTAGAAAACAATGGGAGAGTGCCTTCATACAGTTAAGGATCCTAAATTACAACTATAAATCAAAAGATATAGTTAACAACTTCACTATAAAATTTGTTGCAGTAACGGGGGAAATGCTTACTCTGTTCTTCCAAGAGGCCCATGTAGTTCAAATCAAACAAGATAATCCCACATTTTGTCAGATTGCTGGAGACTTTCACCATCATATTCAGTGATTTAACAGGATATAACTATTTAGGGCAAAATGCTTGCTAGTCATAAAAGAAAATATTTTAAGCATTTGACCTTGAAGTCAGGTATTGATAAAAGCATTTGTTTTTCTAGAGTTTATCATACGTATTTTTTAAAAAAATCCATTGTATTTCTTGCTTACCATTTTTATGACTTGCCAAGGAAACTAAAATGCTAATCCTGAACTTCCTGATGATATTTACCCAACCTAATATTTTCTTTCCCTTGGGACTTCTTTTTCCAAATTGAAATTTTTAATATACTTTATTAATACTGTCAAACTTTTCTTTCATCTTCTAGAAATAGGACAACTTTTTTAAAATGAACTACTAAGCTGAAGCTCTTAGTACAAAATTAAATTGTTGTGTATAAGATAATCACAATGTTCACTAGAAAGAATAAAAACAAATAATTTAATTAAACAACCACCTTTATTCCCTCAAAGTTGTATAAGCCTCAAAAGAAAAAATAATATAAATTGAAGTTTTCAGTGCTGATAGTAGATAAAAATATGTAAACTCTGATTATTCAGGAAAAATATTAAAATTGGATTCCTTTTCCCAACCTGGAGTGATTTGAGACTTAGATCTCCATAGGCAGAACTCAATTGTGAAATTGAAATGTTACCACATGCCAATATTTAATTCTCACGTGAAGGCGGAAACTTTGATACATGCAGCCAAGGGAATACATAATCAGGTAATTACTTAGCGCTCTGCTTGACTCCAATATGGATGAGAAATGCAGTGTTTGGGGGAAAATGAATTACTCTCATTCTCCTTTTGACAAATCTTGTAAGTTTTACAAAATTAAGAATGCCTTACATTAGTTTTTGGCTATCTTTAATAACCCAAAGATATCTTTTATCAATTAATTAGAAAAGAGAAAGTCATATAGAACTTTTTAAATGTACGAAAGTATTTATATTTGAAAACATAAATTTTTATTGGTAAGTATGGAGGCATTGTAGACCAGAAGTCAAAATATAACCCTAGAAGTGAGGTCACACATTTATGTTCAGAACAAGGAGATTGATGTTATATACATTTTATTATGGGATGCAGGGGGAGTAAGGCTCTGTAAAAGAAAACAACATGGCAAGTCGATTGAAGAACACTTTCTTTAAATGTTTCCAGTAAAGCAGTTATAAAAACCTTCCTTTTGGGAGTTATGAGTAAACTTTTTTATTTTTTATTTTTTTTTAAAATTTTATTGATTTTTACAGAGAAGAAGGGAGAGGGATAGAGAGTTAGAAACATCGATGAGAGAGAAACATCGATTAGCTGCCTCCTGCACACCCCCACTGGGGATGTGCCCGCAACCAAGGTACATGCCCTTGACCGGAATCGAACCTGGGACCCTTGAGTCCGCAGGCTGACGCTCTATCCACTGAGCCAAACCGGTTCGGCGTGAGTAAACTTTTTTAAAATAGTATGAGGCGTGGAGATTATGGAGAAGGGGATTTTGGATGACAGATGTTGTGCTAATGGTATATAGTAAACGATGAGACTTTGTCAGGGCTTGGGAGAATCTATCAAAATTATCCTGTTAATATCCTAGTCAGTCATCTAGTGTCAGAATTCAAAGACAAAAAAATTTAGTTTTGCTCTCAAAGTTATTGTCAAGTTGGGGTAGAAAGATGAATAGTTATAAAGTATTAATAAACAATTTCTGAGTGTGTGATGCTATTCAGAGAAGGATATGCTTAGCATCGACTTAAGCTGTAAAAGAAGGCATCATACATAGATAAGGTGCAATAACATATCCTGGAAAACTTGGGCATATCACATCTAAAAACTGTTACTACAAAGACCCTGTCCCTGGATATATTACAAATACTGGTAAGTCCCCTAACCTACTAGGAAAGTATGTGCTAGTTGGTGAATCCTTTGAAACAATTGCTTAGTTTTCATTTAGCTGGATCAAGGGTGTTTTTGAAAGACATGCAAAGGGTTTTGTTTGTTTACTTATCTTCTTTGTGTTGCTACAGGGAAGGGTGAATGGGTATTAGGGCAGACATAGGTTGAGTTGGAAAATTAAGACAAAAGAAAGAGACAGTTTTATCTGTGGTGAGAAAGCTGGTGCTGGGGGAGAACGCAGAAGCCTGGAGCAGAGACTGAAGTGAATGTGATGGCAAGGTGACTGATGTAGGAGGCAGGAGCAAATGGCAAGCTTGACGAGGTTATTACACAGAATGGAGGCATCCACCACCCCACCCTTCATCCTGGACCAGTTTGAGCTTCATCTTTCCTTCCTTCACAAAGTTTGCATTGAATCTCAAGGATCAGTGGGATGAGCTCATGTACCACAGAGCAGGGCGGGATCAGTGATCCATTCATCTGGTGCCTCATTTCTACACCATCACAACCTGCTCCGCAGCTTCCTTTCTCTCTGCCTACATTTCATTCTGCTTTACTTTTCCCTGAGGGATCTCTGATTTTCTCCTGACCACTTCCACTCTTTGCTCTGGAATGCCCCTTCCCTTCCTAACTACAGCATTTCAGCCCACTGTCCTTGATGTGAGTACGTTTGCTATTGATGTCACAATGAGTTCTTCTGTGAGTAAAGTCTATACCATGATAGCTCCTTGGAACTATGTGGTAGAGCAAGACAGAGAGCTTGGTAGGGCAATAGGGCTTTCTGAGGGACCAAACCATGATGTGTCCTAGAAACTTTTAAACAAATACTATTCGTAATGAAAAAGTTTGCGGCTCACACCCAGCCAGTGCTGCTCACTAGTTGAGCATCAACTTATGAAGCAGGAGGTCACAGTTTGATTTCCTGTCAGGGCACATGCCGGAGTTGTGAGGGCTCGATCCCCAGTAGGGGGCGTGAAGGAGGCAGCCGATCAATGTGTCTCTCACATCTATGTTTTTCTCTCTCTCTCTCTCTCTCTCTATTCCTCCCCCTTCCACTCTCTCTAAAAAAAAAATTAATGGACAAAATATCCTCAGGTGAGGATTAACAACAAAAATACATATTGGGTTTTGAATGAAGGTAACAAGTAATTTCATTATTTTGTCTTCTATATGGTGTCTTAAAATAGTTAATAATTGACTCAGTATTGCAAAATTGTTTATATGTCTGAGTACTTTACGAGTTATACATTTAGAAAATGAGAATTTTCTTCGTTATTCTCAATACTGAACACATGGGCCAACATTTCCCGTACTCTTAAGAACCGCTTCCTTTGATGAATGATAAAAGGAGATTCCTTTCATCCTCTACAATGATATTTAATGGGGAAAAGTGATTATCTCAGGAAGTATTTTTAAATAACAGAATTTTAACTTGTGTGTGAATGCACTCTTCCAAACATGCTTTAAAGCATTTGTAATATTTTATATTTAGCAATTTTCAAAAGACTTTCAAGTACATAATATTATTTAAAACCAGTAGTTTTGTTATCTCATCATATCATTAATAATATCTTCTAAAATAGACAGTATATATTAATTATAAATTTAAATTAGTAATAATAGTTACCACATATTGAGTGCCTATTTTTTTCATACTGTGTTCAGGTTACCTTAACAACAATAGATAATATATTGAGCATTTGCATTGTGCTCATTTAATTCTCACTTTAAGAAACAGGCTTACAGAGGTGGCTTGTTCCTAGTCATATAACCAAGAATTGACAAAGCTAGGATGCTTTGGTTCCATTTATTTAACATATATGTATAGGGCACATGCCATGTGCTAGGAACCATTTTAAACCCAGGAAATACAGTGGTCAACAAAACCAACAAGACTGGTATCTTTCATGGGAGATAGTCTGCCTACAGGGTCCTTGCTCTTAACCATTTTGCTGTGGTGCCTACTTTGCATATTTTATATTATAACCAGCCTATCAGTATTTAATGAAACCCCACTCTATAGATGAGATTCTGAGGCACCGTTGGACAAATTAGCATTCCCAAATTCTCGTAGTTCTCTCACCCTGCAAGGCCATTGCTATTATCCCATACTACCTCCAATATATAAACAAACATTGGCTGAAATAAAACTGAACTTTTATATTACAATTGGTATCATGTTGTAAGTTTCTTGGCCAGAATTTCACTACTCAAGAGGCTAAATGTTCCATAAAGAAGAGCTGCCAGAGGGTTAATCTGGATTGACATGCTTTGGGAATCTCATTAAATTGCTTTTTTTGTTTGCTTAGTGAGTGACATAAAAGAGACTGCTATCAGTTTGGCAAAAACAAGGACAACAAGAATCTATTTGTTTACTACCACACTCCTGAATGGCAGTGAAGGCTATGTCATCTTAAATAACAGGTTTTTGAAAGTAGACTTTGACACAGAAAATTACATCTGTGAAAAATGCCATGGCGGTACATGGTTTTATAAATCTTCATCAGGGTTGAATTTTCTTTTAAATTCTAAATTAGATACACAATTAGTCTGGTTCTTCTTATGTAGCTATTTCTGTATCTTCTTAAGTTTTAAATGAATCACCAGTTACCATTATAAACAAATTTCAAGCTTTTGTTTATTAAATAGAAGTCAAAGTGTTTGGGAAATTTATTGGAGAAGACAGAATACTTAGTTTTTTATTTTTTAAATTATATAAAATATAGTCAATAACCTCTAAGTTATTGTTGGCCTTAAACAGCTATGAGTACTACTGTTATAACCTTAATATTCACACACATCTTGAATTGTTCAGTCGACTTTAAAATATTTACCTGGACCTTGTTTACCTCGTTCAAATGACTATGCTTCATTCAGTCAAATATCGACTTCATTCTCTTATCATTATTCTGATATAGTATGTCCCAGGATGAAAATACAATTCACCTATCAATTAAAGATTGAAACTTAGAATTGGCTTTTGAGAAGGATTTTAAAAATTCAATGTATTTGTCATGTCTTACATGCAGTGTGCTAAGTCTATTACTGTTTTCAGAGAAAATCGGGCAAAGGAAATTAGTGTATTTGATAGTAAAAGTTTCTTATTATATTAAAAAATTGCAGTTGATTGATGAAAGATCACTCAATATTTGTGTAGTAGTGAAAACATTGTTTGGATCTGGATAGCATTATAAAGGTAGGAAAGGAGAGAGCAAAAGAAAGTATAAGAAAAGAGAAAGGAAAGGAGACATCTCAACATTAGGTTTGAATTGAATCACCCTTGAGGATCCACTTATGTATACCTAAGTAACTGATGAGCGGGATGTACCCTGACTGGAAAAACATAGGGTAAATGGGGCAGGGGGGATGGAATAGAGAATTGAATGTTGTATTGATACTGTTATAATAACATGGTCATTATTTAACAGGAAAAGAATAAAGGAAAGCGTAGGTAACATAGGTATGCCATTTATACAGCTTTGCCAGAAAGCTTCAGTCAACATTATCCCAGTCTATTCCCCACTGATTGATGTGGGAACGGACTGGACACAGGCAGACACATGCCCAGTAAGTTCTGGGTGACATGCTTATCTGTCAATCACACCTGAGAACAAGTCAGTGGCTAGAACAAGGCATGGCCACTGAAAGTTTGGGGAAGATTTGATATTTAAGCTCCTGAACAAAGGAGTACCCCTACCCCACCCCCCTGCAGCTGATTCCTGTTTCAGGGAGCACGCTCCCCTGCATTCGCCCACATGGCTCATGGCCATGTGGGACCCACACAATGGGTTGATGGGCTGAATCTATTCTAGCCCAATGTACATTGGACCCCATTCCACCACGGAACAGACACTCTGGACACTGGCCCTGACTGTGGCTCTGCTGCGCCCCTGCTGCACCTATTTCAGGACTGGGTTAAGGGCAATGGGACTTTGCCATATAAGAAATGTAATTCCACTCCAATAAAAACCATTCACTTTCCCGTGCAAGTCTTAGAAAATTCATTTTCTCAAGATATCGCAAGAGGAACTCCACTCCCACTAGTGTTGGGGGAATGAGACCCACTGGTTTCTCTGGTAACAGCATGACCCTTATGAAAATTTTTAGTTTTCATCCTAATGAGTACTGGGCCAATTTGATAGAATTTTTTTTAAATATATTTCTTTATTGGTTTCAGAGAGGAAGGGAGAAGGAGAGAGAGATAGAAACATCAATGATGAGAGAAAATCATTGATCGGCTGCCTCCTGCACACCCCCACTGGGGATTGAGCCCATAACCCAGGCATGTGCCCTTGGCCGGAATTGAACCTGGGACCCTTCAGTCCACAGGCCGATGCTCTATCCACTGAGCCAAGCCCGCTAAGGATGATAGAATTTTTATTAACCTAATTATTTAGTATAGCTTCTAAGACTAATATTTATATATAGATTATATAAATCAAGATTTTTCAGACTTTATTCTGGAAAAATATTCAGATTTGAATGAAGAATATTTAATTTGAGTAGAGAATCCATAAGGATAAAAATATTTCTCAATCACAATGTTTTCTCTCTCATCTCTAGGCATATGCGATTTAATATAATACCTACTAGATACAAGCCATTTAACACACAGGAACTCCGTTTGGTGATTACTATCCTCAAATAGGACGTAAAGGTCTGTGTTTCTGAACCACTGGCAGAGGAACTGATTACCCTTTGAGGTTGTGGAATAAAGCACCTCGGTATAAAAAGCAAAATGTTAGGTTTATTATGCCTCTCATTTCAGATCATAAAAAACTTTGGACTTGGGAATCACATATATCTGGGCTTACTGCT
Source organism: Myotis davidii (assembly GCF_000327345.1). NCBI lineage: Eukaryota > Metazoa > Chordata > Mammalia > Chiroptera > Vespertilionidae > Myotis > Myotis davidii. Next base: position 5,299,625 of record NW_006299390.1, on the reverse strand, counting down.
AATGTGAGAGCTAAGCTAATATTAATACCTTCCCCACCTTCCAAATTCTTCTGGCTGGGCTAATAAAGTAACAGAAACAGATTAGTAGGAGGAAAATCCAAGTTTTAACACACATGCATGGGGAATTCACATAGGCATGACAATATTAAAGACAGTAGGGCAACATTGGGTATCTGAGACATTTTGGACCAATAAAAAGGGGGGAGGGAATATTATACTTCAAAAGTGAGAGTGGGTGACAAAGAGGCAAGTTATTTTAAGCAGGCAACTCTGAAACCATGGCCACAGGTGGTATCCAGCTATGAGGCACCTTTCTTGTTTACCATACTTACTTCAAATGAGGCTAAGGAGACATTCTAAGTCCCTCTTTCCTGAAGCTGGTTTCTCTGTCTGAATCTTTGGGGCAGGAAAGGGGGCAGGGTCAAAGGTTCTGAGTCTTGTTTCTCAATAAACAGCTTAAAGTTGACATCTGAAAAGGGCAGCCTCATGGTAGTTGAGCTTGTTCCCTTCCCTAGCTCTTTCCGTTCACACACTAGCTGTGTACCCTGGGGCAAGTTGCCTAGCTTCTCTCAGCCTTGGCTTCTCTATCTGGAAAACGAAGTTAAAAATCTGTACTCACAATCACAGTAAGGTACTGCCTGCAGTCCCAGTGCAGTCCCTGACAACGTGAGCCATCAGGACATTCATGAGGCAGTGAGAATAACATCGCAATGGTACGCCGCAGTGTCAGCTGCTTTCCTTGTGGGAAGTGAAGCATTTTCTATGTGACAAGGATGTTTCCTCAGAAAAGAAGATGTCCTAATTGAACCTGCTTCTCTTGACTGTTTGGAAAGGTTAAACTTATAAAATATACACAAATTTCGGATTTATTCCAAGTCAGCTTATCACATGTCCGCAGGGACGTTCTGATATGAATTTAAACTAGAATTTCAGAGTTGAACGAAATTTCACATCGTGTTTGTTCCAGTCCTCCAGATAGACTCAACCTACACTTTAACATTACAGAAGAATTTTGGGTAAACCATTTGAAAGGTTTTCACCCGGCTTTTTTAATGTGACATTGATTGAACTTGAATAGCTACCAACTTTAGTCCACTTGATCTCCCACTCTTCATAATCATCACATGAACTTTATCTATAAAAATAGAGTAGTATATTATTATGATTTAAAATTTCTAGAATATATCTGTTTCATTCCCCAGCTAGAAAAAAAGAAAGGCTTTTTTAAAAAAAAAAACAAAAACAAAAAACAGCAAAGATATGTGCATGTATGTCTGTTAAAGAAACTAGTATTGAAATATAAGTTTTTATAACATTAGTATCATGCCTTCCTGTCATTTGTGCTCCACACAACTTTGGTAGATAAAAAAAACCCACAAACAAACATATAAAAAAAAACACCTGTTGTCCTACTTCTGACTCCATTCTAGCAATAAAAGTGAAAGAAAAATCATCCTCAAATCTGAATAAAGGTAGTTTGCAGATTGTGAAAAATTGCTCAATGGTCTCATTTTGTACACTTCTGCTTTCTGCCCAGTGTTTAACCCTATTTTCAAATGGAATTTATGTCATTAAAAATATATCATTTAAAGGAAGTGGGCAAGCCCACTAGGTCTGTTGTCTCCCAAATGCATTAAAAATGTCCTCTTTTTAAGACACATTGAAGAAGCATGTAAGTTGCAAGGTTGGTAAGAGCCACTATTGAAAAATACTGTGCCGTGTCTTCATGTGATGTTTAAGACAATTAGTGGAGGTAACTACAACCCACGTTTCTTTCAGAATCATTTCAGAGGATCAGCTCAAAATGCTGTTAACTCTAAGAGACTCAATCTGTCAAAAGGTATTAAAGTGACATACCATTAATGCTAGTTCAACCTAAAAATTTATCCTGTAATGAAATGCTTTATCTAAATTCAGGAAAGGTAGGAAATTCACAGTTCTCTTCTACATGAGCCCGTCTGTGAGAACCAAGGTGGTGTGATATAGAAATGGTAATTTGACTCCCTGCAGTGGCTTAGTAATGGTCCCTTAATACTTATTCACAGATGTGCTTGCTTTTGTGAACATGTCTTAGAGACCTAGAAATGACATTTCTCTGAAATGGAGGAAGGATTTGGAAGAAGGTGTGAGTAAAGAGAAGGGGAATTTCTTTTCCTTGCCAAGCTTCCAACATTTCTCCTAGCACACAAAAACAAAGACATCAAAACACACACACACACACACACACACACACACACACACACACTTTGAACTCAGGCATGTCTATAAAGAGCATTTTTTATTGACTTTTTTTTGGCAAATGGGAGCATCAAACACTGAACCCAGTTCTGCACTCCTCATACTCTGGAAAGTCATAACCTCCATTCATGGGCATCAAGCCTTTCGTTCAGAGGAAAAGACTGGATGATGTTGACATGACCACAAATGAGGGCCAAAGTGAGATTGATATCATCATTATCGTTTAGACTTTCCTAGAACTGTGTTCAATTATCCCTAGTACCTGCCTCTAATGTATGTTTCCAGCCTATTTTCCACTCTTCCTTTTCATGCTTCACTCACTGGCCTTCTGACGCTTCCCTGTATACACCTGACACTTTCCCATACCTGTGACTTTGCTTAATCTCTTTTTTTTAAAAATATATTTTATTGATTTTTTACAGAGAGGAAGGGAGAGCGATAGAGAGTTAGAAACATCGATGAGAGAGAGACATCGATCAGCTGCCTCCTGCACACCCCCAACTGGGGATGTGCCCGCAACCCAGGTACATGCCCTTGACCGGAATCGAACCTGGGACCTTTCAGTCCGCAGGCCGACGCTCTATCCACTGAGCCAAACCGGTTTCGGCTGCTCAATCTCTTTTTGAAGTCCTCACAAATGTCACATCCTGGACAATTTGTCCATTGGTAGATGAGATCGCTTGAGACAGTTATATACAGTAAAGATTTTTAGCTCCAACAAGCAGTTATGAGCCACTGAGCAGTACTGAAGTTGTAATGTGCAGAAGAATCACCTTGCCAATAATGGAGATTTTACGGACTCATCCCCAAAGATTCTGATTTGGTAGTTCTATAACCACCCAGAATATGCAGTGCTAATAAGTCCACCGGGTGATTCTAACACCAGGTGAGTCCAGGACCTCTTTGAGAAAAACTGCTGCTCTCGGAACAACTTTCTTTGCTTTTTAAATGTCTGGTAAGAGATATTCTAGAAAACATTTTTCAAAACAAAAATGTCATTAAAATTCTTATTAAATCTCAGAACTCCCATTCCAGAAGTATTAGGTTATAGATATGTTTATCCCCTCTTCCCCTAGCTGGATGGGAAGTATTTACATGGAACAGAAGCTAAATATGGGTTAATGAAATTGCTATTAATAATCACTTGTTGAGAAAATGCAGGAATCCTGAGAACATGGTATAATTTGCATCACTTTTGTACCGACTCTGCCAGCTCTATAGTTAAAGACGAACAAAACAACTCCTTATGAAAAGAGCAGGTTTAAGATGGAAATAATTCTTTTGCAAAACTCAGGAAACAGTACCGGAGCCTGTGGACTGTGCTCCTCCAACTGGAGAATCCCGTATTTGTAATAAATTCCTTTTGCTCTGGATGAGTTCTGCATTTTCAATGAGGTGAACTTGGCAACATTCTAGTTGATTTTAATAAAAATAGCTGCTTTGAGGACAGGGAGCTGAGGTTGCCAAATTTACAGCTGCCTTGCACAATTACTCTTACACCTCCTTCAGGGCTACTTAGAACCAGTAAGCAAATTAAGTGTATCGATTGCAATTTTGTTCGCCTAACCCTCCCCCCTTTTTTTTCCTTAGGGAATAAACTTGATTCCTTTCAGTATGTGTCTGTTCAGAGTGATCTCTTTTCCTTTCAGCCATAACACAAAGACAACATCATGGCTGGATCCACGACTTGCGAAAAAGGCTAAACCTCCAGAAGAGTGCAAAGAAAATGGTAGGTTATTAAGTTTTTATGATGTTTCCGCATTGCACTTGGAGAATGCTTGTATTTCTTAAAAGAGGGTCTCGCCTAAAGAAGCAGTAATGTAGTTGAAACAGTTGTAAAGATGTGATGTTAAATGCTCAGAGTGGAGAGAGAATGAAGTCGGCATTTCAGCATTGCCATGTGGTTTCCTTTTCTCTCTGAGGAGGCTGTGCTGGATGTCACATCTCTGTCCTCTCTGCGAGTTGCTTGACTCCTGGCTTGACTTTCCACCACCTACTGAGGACTTTTTATTTGCAATTTGTCTCTCTGAGGGCTCTGATCTTTTCATTGGAATTAAATATGCTATGTAGAGAAACAGTATTGTGAAACTATAAATAATATCTGATGTTTATGGTTTGAGACACAGTGTTCTGCTAGTATTTAAGGAATCGCTGATATAAAGATCTATACATATGGCCGCTTTCCTTTAATCAGACATTGAAAAAAAATCATTAATTTCATGAGTGTGCTGGGTTGTCCTTAGTCTTTTCCAATTCCCATGAAGTTGCTTAAAAATGGACTATTTTCGTGCATGTGAAGAATTTTTTTAAAGCGATTTTGAGTATGAGAGGAATGTAAACCTTGTTTCCAAATTAGGAAATTACACAGATGAAATCTGTTGCTGAAGATACTAATAATTTTTAAAATATTCAATGTATGTTAAAAAAGTATTTATATCTTATCTAAAATGATAAATAGCATACTCTCCTTATGATTTATATTTGCCTTTATCTGGTCAAATCATTAGAGCCTTATTCAGAGGCATCTATCACTGACAAATTATTAAAAGTGAAAAAAAGTGTTGAGAGGTATTTAAATGTTTAAAAAAAATTTTTAAGTCAACTTTTTAAAAAAGTCTTTAATTCCAAAAATCCTTTTGTTTTAGTAGCAATTCCAGCTTTCTCAAATAGTATCTAGAAAATATTATTTATTCCTATGTTATAAGGGAACTGTTCACAGGCTAGTTATACTGAGTTAAATTTAAAAAAAATGGGAGTATACAATTTAAATGTACATATTTAAATGCCTAAGTATCCAGTTTTTAAATACTATCTATGTACATAATTGTGTGTTCATAGCTATATCTATTTGCCTTCTATATAATGGTACAACTGTATGTGCTTAAATTCCATAAAGTTATTATATGGCCTGGACTTCTGAGCACAATTAGGTTACATCTCATTGACAATATAAAGATACACGTTTCAAATTGTGATTGGTTATAAATGAAAATGACCTGATCTATTATATCTCTGAGTTACAATTTACTTGTGCCGCAGATGTAAAGCCTTAGTATATACTAATTAAAATAAATTTAGTGATTTTACAGTCGGTGACATATTGAACTTCTCAGTTGTCTTGTTCCTTTGAGTTGCTCTTTTCATTATAAAAGCCTATTAAAGTCAAATTTTAAAATCCTGGGAGAGATGTAGGCATAACATATTGCATAATTATAATAGTTCAGTGTTATCAGTTTTTCACACATTTGCACTTGTCTGTCTTCTCAGGATGGTAGATGCCTAAAATATGATGCCAGTGTCTGTGAATCACATGTCATTGAGAAATGAGTTTCAGAACACAGTCTTATAGCTCAGAATGATATATAACTGGTCAATTGCTATTTTTTTTTCATTTTCTACAAAATAAATAATTCCTAGATTTTATTTCTTTTATTATTTGAATGTTTTACAATAGAAACTAACATCTAGTCATGACAATGCTATTGTTCCAAATATATATTTTAAGTTTTCTTGCCAAGAGAAGTGCTTTTAGGTAATACTGTTACTTCTGTTTATTTTTCTTTTCTTTAAATAACATAGATTTAAACTCTTGCTCAAAATGTTGGATATAAATAGATTGATGTTGAGCCTGCTAGTTAAGACGGGCTTCTTTATAAGTATCACAGTTCAGTTCAGATCAAACGAAGTTAGTAGAATATTTTCCTGAATGATGGAATGTGTGTAAAATATATATTAAAATTTTGTAGAGGCTCAAGATGATATCTTTCTCCAGCAAAGATTTATCCATCCTTATTCTGCTAGGGCAATGGCTCGGAAGGCTAAGCATATCTCAATTCAATATGGAACTGAGCCAACATGAGATTGGGTTGAGTTCTCTTAAGACTCAATCTATCTCTGATTTGCCCCTGTTCTTGGAGTATTTGCCCACAGGGTTTAAGTAAAGGTCTGTTGCAAGTTGGCAGACATTTTCTGTAATGAGTCAGATAGTAAATATATTAAGCTTACAGGCCATCCAGTCTCTTTGCAACTATTCACTGTTGTGCAAAAGGGGCCAAAGTCAAATTCAATTTATAAATAAAGGGCCTGGATGTATTCTGATAAAACTTTGGGTATGGACATAAAAATTTGAGTTTCATGTACTTTCACATCACAAAAATTTTTTTCCAACCATTTAAAAATGTTACACTATTATTAGCTTGCGGACCACACAAAAAAATAATGGCGGGCTGGATTTGGTCATGTTTCTACTTTCAATTCTTTTATGATATTTTTTCATTTACCTTTTGATTTCTTCTTTGACCCATTGGTTTTTCAGAATTCTGTTACTTTCCACACATTTGTGAATTTTCTAGTTTTCCTCTTATTGATTTCTAGTTTTATTCATCGTAGTCAGCAAAGATATGGGACATGATTTCAATATTTTTACATTATTTAAGACTTATTTTTGTGACTTAACATACCATCTACCCAGGAGAATGGTCCATGTGCACTTGAGAAGAATGTGTAATCTGCTTCAAAGGATTAAATGTACTGTAGGTATCTAAATTCATTTGTTCTAAAGTATAGCTCAAGTCCAATATTTTCTTATTGATATTCTGTCTGGATGACCTATTGTTGATGTAGGGTATTAAAATCCCCTACTATTATTGCATTATTATCTTTTTCTTCCTTCATATCTATGAGTATTTGCTTAATATATTTATGTTCTTTGATGCTGGGTGCATATATATTGACGTTTGTCACATTCTCTTGATTAATTACCCCTTTGAAATTATGTAATGATCTTCTTTGTCACGTGTTAAAGTTTTTGACTTCAAGTCTAATTTGTTTAAATGTAACTATCTCTTCTCTTCTTTTGGACTTTTTGAAATGGATATTTAAAATAAAATCTTTTTGTGGGCAGTGTCCATGTTTAGGTTTGGTATGTAGATTCTGGCCTATTTTATCGGCTGTTTCCAAATGCAATACAGTTTTCAGACCCCTTCCACTGCTATTTTGGTCAGTTTATTTCTTCTTACTTGGAAATTCCTGATAAATCCCTACTGGTGCCACCTGCAAAGTGTGAAGAGTTCTTTTCTTAGTCCCACCACTAGTAGGAATGTGGAGTCTGGATTTATGGGATAGGAAATAATTTCCCTTGCCTATGTTCTCTGCCCACCTGATGCTGGCAGGTGTAGGGCAGAAGATGGATCGCCTGCGTGGGATCCATTGATGCCACCACCCCAGGTTTATCAGGCCACCTCTCCTGATGGAAGATTTGTTGACGTTTCTGAGTTCTACTGATGTCACCACTGTAGGTGAAAGGGCCCCACCACTGTGGCTAGGTTTGGGTGGGGGGATAGGTAGCCCCATGTCCTTACAGGTTCTCTTTGTCCTGGTCCTGTGCCCAGAAAGAGTAGGCTTTCTCATTTGTTTGCTTGCTTCTTTGTTTGTATATGCCCTTTGGTGTTCCAAGCAGAAGGCCTCTCTGGAACCCAGTCTGAGATATCCTATATAAGTAGGTAATATGCAAATTAAAAGTCATGCCTTCACACAAGATGGCCACCCCAATGTGGGCACAAGATGGCTGGCAGGGGAGGGCAGTTGTGAGCAATCAGGACAAAAGGGGAGGGCAGTTGGGGGAGATCAGGCCTGCAGTGGAGGGAGGGCAGTTGGGGGTGACTGGGCCTGCAGGGGAGGGCAGTTGGGGGCGACCAGGCCAGGAGGGGGGTAGTTAGGCGTCGATCAAGCTGGCAGGGGAGTGGTTAAGGGGTGATCAGGCTGGCAGGCAGAAGTGGTTAGGAGGAATCAGGCAGGCAGGCAGGCAGGCAAGTGGGTGGGAACCAGCGGTCCCGGATTGTGAGAGGGATGTCCGACTGCTGGTTTGGGCCAAGGATCGGGGCCTAAACCGGCAATCAGACATCCCCCGCGGGGTCCCAGATTGGGGGGGGGTCAGGTTGGGGTGAGGGACAACCCCCACCCATGCATGAATTTTGTGCACTAGGCCTCTAGTATAAGAGATAAAAAGAAAACTCTTGGAACTCATATGATATCATTCTTCAAATAATGAGGTCCGTAGCCAATCTACTTCCTTCTTTCCATCTTTCCAGGCTTTTTGGTTGTGTATTGAATTATCCCCAGGGTATTTAAATGGGAGAAACACGGAAAAGTAAGTTTACACCATCTTTTCTAGGACCACATGTCTAATCATGACTTCTGATACTAAATGATATTACTTTAGAGCTAAAGAGTAGTTTCCCCTCCACTTTCTCTGTTAAATCTACCAACACTCTGTGAAGTAGGTAGAAATTTTTCATTACAATTTTTCAGATAATGATGCTATAATCCAAAACTTTAAGGGCCTTGTTTAACAAGTGTAAGTAGAAAACAAGGCTTGAATCCAGGCAACTTGGGTTTAAGATGGATCTCAATGTTATAACATTATGCAATCTGACAAGATGCTGTAACTGGAGACATTAAGCCTTAAAAATATGTTTTTAAAATGATGAAAAATATTTTTATTTTAAAATTTTGTACTTAAAATAAATAAAATGGGACTTTTAAAATATATTCTCAATATTTTTCCTAGGCCATCCTACCTATAAATAGAACAATCAGTATAATTTTATGATCAAAACAATTTAAATGGCATGATTTATGTTTTTAAATTAACAGAATGAATTTAGCTCTGAAAGATATTTTTTAAATGTGTATTGATTTAAATTCTGTGTTCCTCGCTTAAAAAAACACACACAAGCCTCTGTTTTTTTATATGCCTTCACAATTTCTAAAAGTGTTCACCACAGTTCATATAGTGTTGGCACAACTTCCCTAAGAGCTAACTGTAGGTCTCTGACAATCATGCTGTGAGGCCCAGTATTATGTATCCCTCAGTGGTTAGACCTGTTTACCACTGCAGAAAGCAAAACAGTTATGTGAGGCATTAATCTAAATATTACAGACAAGTTCTTTAGAAGTGGGAGAAACATATCCATATCATCAACCCTAAGCCAAGTAATTTAAAATTAACTATGGCTTGTACTTTAACAAAAATAAAATGAAAATACCTGTTGCCGAGGTGAGATGATTTGACATCCCTCTTAGTACATGAAATTTTAGGGTTTCCCAAATACTGTGCATCACAAAACAGTACTTTCCAAAGCTGATGATTATTTGAAAATCAAATTTTGTATGACATAATGTGTGATCATGGCCTAACCACCAAGCATCTCAAAGTGTCTGATATATATGCATATATTCAATGAGGCCATTCACACTTACAGTTAATGGCCTATCAATGTTACTATTAAAAATCCATATCTCAAGGAATTATATTCACAAGAGCTCAAGATTTTAATGTGTTTTTTGTGGAAAGACCAGAAAAAAAGAGGCAAACATTTGTTGTGTTGATACTAAAATTATGTAAAGAACCGAAATAGATTTAAAACAACTACTTTGAATCAGCAAACCAAAATCAATGTGGAAATTTATTGGTTGTTTGTTCTTAAACTTCTTATTGGTAATGATAAGTCACGGATATTATATTAGTATCAGTTTTTGACTCTTAAGACAAAATCTTGACATTTCATATTGGCTTCCCAATATTTGTTTTCATTTAATAAAAGGTTTTAGCTCTTCATTTCCATGTTATCTTTCCTGTATTAAGAAGGTACCAAAAAGTGGCCTTTCCCCTCTTATTCTAGTGCAGTGGTTCTCAACTTCTGGCCCTTTAAATACAGTTCCTCATGTTATGACCCAACCATAAAATTATTTTTTCATTGCTACTTCATAACTGTAATGTTGCTACTGTTGTGAATCATAATGTAAATCTCTGATATGCAGGATGGTCTTAGGCGACCCCTGTGAAAGGGTCGTTCGACCGCCAAAGGGGTCGCGACCCACAGGTTGAGAACCGCTGTTCTAGTGTGTAATTCTTATACATCATAAGTCACTTTACTCCTTTTAAGATAGATTATCTACTTGACAACAAAGCAAGTTGATTCACTTGCTCATATGACAAATATTTATTGGATAGCCTTCCTGCTAGTAGAATTGAGCTATGACCCTTGAAAAATGCAAATTAAGGCAACACCTAAACCCATTCTTCAAAGAGCTGTATAGTGGAGAAGACAATGTACTAACCTCTCCAGTATGAGGAAAGTTTAAAATAGTGTGAGGAACATCTATCACACAAGAGGAAAATAAAAGACAGCTGGTAGTGAACAGGAATGTTCAGGGAAGCTAGATGAAAGATGTGGAATGTGAGCAGGATTTCAAAGGTGATTGGGTTTACAGTCATTCTTAATGTCAGCTTCAGTGGAATTGCTCCATTTGGTGACTTTCTCTTTTCTCTCTACTCCTCCCTGGTTGTCGCTCTCATTCCTAGGGTTTGACCTACCATGTATATGCTGATGATTCTCAATTTTTCCTTTCAACTTTGATTGCCTTTCTGCCTTTGGTAACAAGCACAAGTACTGCTAGTATATCCACTTCAATTACTCTATTAGGTTTCATTTTATTCTGTTTTTATTGCTCCGGTAATTTTAGATAACTCCTTCCCCTACTCCTACTCCAACCACGTCTATATTGGTTATATTACCTTTCTTTTCAAGTCCTTTTTTTAAAAATACTTATGAGACCTATCCTTTTCATACAAAACTTTTGTTCGTGCATGTGTATATGTGCTCTTTAATCTTTAGTCTGTATTTTTCTCTGAAATTCTTAATGCAAGAACATATTTCTTAAACTTTATTAAATCTATTTTTTTAAAGATGTCTCTTTCCAAGTGGATGTTCCCTTTCACTGAGCACAATAATGGACTATCAGGCTACTCTTTCAATCCTTGCTTTCATATTCAACATAATTCCAGGGTTTGTATTATTATAGTCAATATTCTGCATGATTTCTCTGTCTCTACATTTGATTTCTTTTTCTTGGGAACACTGCCAGCTGTTGTTACTGTTTTCTCTATTCCGCTCTGATTGCTAATGCTTTATTTGGGGAACAAAAGACTCAGATATAAGCATTCTTGGAGATTCCTTTAGACTAAAGTTAGAAAAGGTCCAAGTACCAAGTTGGTATATCGAAGAAACATAGATTTGATCTCCAAATGATGAGATCTCCTGACAAAATTAAGAACCAAGAAAGGAAAAGATAAGCATATAACTTAAAGTAACATGATCATCTTGGACTTCATAGTATTCTTCATTTAAAAAAAAAATCAGCGCCCAGCAGTTTAAACAAAAATACCAGGTATTCTCCCTTGAGTTTAGTACCATATGTCTGTGTAAACACTTTTTAAGTTTCATAAATCAGGATTTCCTGAAAAAGAAAATTAAAAAAAGCTCTCACATTTGTCTCTCCCCCTTAATTGGAAAAACTACCATTAACTTCTATAGATGGAAGATTATATGTCTTCATTAGCATCTGTATGGGTTAATGTTCCCCTAGTTTTTTTATTTGTCCACTTGCCAATCAGATTCCACTGACAAAATTAATTGCTTTGTACAAGAATCTGGCATCCATGGGAATGGAAGCTTAGTTGAGGCTTATTTAAAATTTATATACCTCGCTCTAAATTTTGAATCTGTGTTCCCTCTTGCTTTGTCTAATAATAGGGCCTGGCAATTTTCAATCACTGTTCATATTTAATTTAATTAGAATCCTAGTGCTTGGAGCTATATCATATTAGCTCGTTTTCCAGCGTACTTTTAAAATTACCTTTTCCAACAGTCTGAAACTCTGCTTTGTGTGGTTTCTTGAGAGCAGAACGGAATGATTATTCCATTTCTTAACCTGACGTACTATCATATGGAATTTTAAAAGATCACCTTCACACAACTCATAATTCACCACTCACCAGATGCCTGAAGCCATAAAAGCAATGATGCCTTTACCAAATGTGTTGGGAGAAAGCCTAATTTGAAGGTAAATAAATAGGTACATGTGATAGTCTATTTTTTCCCCACCTAGAATAGCATTCCTATTGGTTTATTCTCAGAGTAATATCAGTATCTGAGATTATCTTTGTAAACTGGAAAGCACGAAAGCATGTAAGTGGATGTTGCTGTCATGGTGAAATAGGGTATGTAAACCGATGCATGCTTAGAAACTGTTCCTGGTGATGGAAGGGGCTGAGATGGTGATGAAAAACCAAAGCATTGAGTTTGAAGATGTTTTAGCTGTTTCATGACTACTTTACTTTTTTACAGGCATCTGATCAAAAACTCATTTAACAACTGTCCTCATTCCTTTTCTTCTTTCCTTCTCCTTTTGGACTCTCTCATGTACTGGATCCTGACTTAAGAGTTTTCTATTAGTGAGTTTATTTGGAGTTAGGAAAATAGAAGAGGCACTATGTTTAGATTCCCAAAAGGAAATCATTACATCCATGTATTATTACATAAGAAATTAATAAAGCCTGCTCAGCATGGCTCAGTGGTTGAGCATCTACCCATGAACCAGGAGGTCACAGTTCAATTTCTGGTCAGGGCACATGCCCGGTTTGCGGGCTCAATCCCTAGTCGGGGGCAGGGTACATGCAAGAGCTAACTGGTCAATGACTCTCTCTCATCACTGATGTTTCTGTCTCTCTTTCCGTTCCCCTTCTTTCTGAAATCAATCCAAACATTTTTTTTAAAGAAAGAAAATGTCATAAGTGTATGGATATGTGTCTCTGTGTGTTCGATATCGATGGTCACAGTGAAATAGTATCACATAAGTAATGCATCTGGGTTAATTACAGGATACTTTTTTTATAAGATGGATTTTTGTGCTAAGTTTTGAAAAAGAAGTGAAGAGGTATGTCAGGACAGAGAGGGAAAACAAAACAAACATGTTGTACATGTAGTTTGACTTGAGGAAGATTATGGGCAGAAGAAAACAAGTAGGTTTTCTTACAAAAGCTGAGAGTAAGCAAACATAGTCATTTGTAAGTATAAAAGTAGGTGAACATAGTGAGATAAAATGCAAAATTGTTATAAAGTTGTAGGTGATCAGAAGCAAGTACTTATATGACATAAAAAAAGTCAATACATAGGTTTCATTACCCTACATGTAGTTACTTGAGGAATAGCCAAGGGGACCAGGTGGTAACAATCCAGAGACACTTACAGGAGTTCTTACTACCTATTCTGTGATTTCATACTTCAGCTGCTTTTATGGGCATTTGTTGTTCACAAAACATATTTATTTTCTGAACTATTTTTTTAGATATCAACTTTTATCCTAATAAGCACTCCATGAAAGAGTAAAAAATAATATTCACACAAAGACCAAGGCCTCGAAAGGAACAATGATTTGACCAAATGCGTTGCTGGAAGGTTGTAATTAGCCTCCTTTCCTTGTGATTCCTCAGTTAGTGGCCGTTCCTCATAACACGCTGCCATTACACAGGCGGCAGAGCCCAGGGATAAACGTCCCTCAAGAGTGCCTGGGATGTATGCTGCTCACTACTTCCTCTCCCAGAAGATGCTAAGCATCGCCGCCATTGTAGCTCTCATAAGCAGCAGCTGAGAACAAGAACAGCATATGTTTAGGATGATGCTATTTAGCATTGTTGTACAACGTGGGAATTCACTCTTAGAAAAATGCTTGAACACTCTCCCAACATTCCTATGGGTTTATAACATCCCATTAAGTGGAATGTATTATGGTTACCATTTGCTATCATTCAGCGCACATGGTACCTGCATTCTTAGAAATTCAGTATTCCCTAAAGAATGGTAAAAGCTGTCTTAAACTTATTAAATGCTTACCTTGCTTTAAAGGCAATATTTAGTCCCCCCCCCTAAAAAAAGATTTTCTTCCTGTTAAAAATGAAAGAAACACTCCTTTACTGACACAAGGCAGACAGATTTAGTAAATACTCTATTCTCGGCTTCTTATTGGTTCTATAGCCCTTATTGTCTATATGTGTCTTGTCTTGAAAGTTGATGTTGTGTATTCAAAGGATGCTTTAATGCTGTGTGTGGTATATGTCCTTAAATTCATAGATAAATCTAGCAAAGAAATAACTATAAATTTTTTTGCTAAGTGTGAGGTAACAGTTTTAAGATATTATAAATTGAAGAACTAAATTTTTTCATGAAAGCAAAATCATTAGAGAAGCAAAAATGGTGATGCAATGTTTAAAAGAATAAAGAGATGATCACTTTCAAGCCTAGTTATTGTAGTAATTTAATACTGCTCAGACAGCTCGGAGCCATGTGGCTACCAAGAGGAAGCCTAGGATAGTCAATAAGAATGTGGACTATCTCCGGAGCCACACTACTTGGGTTCAGACCCTTATTCTGTTATTTACTGGCTCTGTGACCTTGAGCAATTTTTTGAACCTCTGGGTACCTTGATTTTAGCATCCATAAATAGGATTAAAAATTAATATTCTTCATAGGTTACTGTGAATATTGAATGAATTATTATATTTAAAGTGCTTTGAACAGTTCCTGACATACAATGAATACTACATAAGTAATTCCTCTTATTATTGGTAATATCATTTTATTTCTAACCATCTTTCCTCACTTCAATATAGAGAAAATACTGTGAAACCTCCTGAAAATATATTTAATCATAAATAAAACTCACAGAGTTGATTTCAATACATTCCTGTTATCTATTTCATCATTTCTTTTATGTTATTTTTAATATAACTACCAAGTATTAATTAGTGTGTGTTAAGTGTTACATGTTATCTCATTTATTCCCCATAACAGCCCAGTGTGCACATGACATCATTACCCCCATTTTCAAGAGAAGGAAACTTGTGATCAGTTCATTCTTCCAGGGGACTTAGGAGAGAAGAGTTAGACAATAAAATCTAGGCAAATGTAGTTTCATTTATGTCAGCGTTTGTAAGTTCCACTCTGCTTTAATTATTTTGAATGTAGCACTGAAATGCCACAATGTATTTTCTTTTACAAAAGAGCAACAGATGGTATCATCCTAAATGTGGTCTTCCTAATGAAATCAAGTTGATACACATAATTCACCTTTTAAAAAATAATTTACTTCTGATGCAATATAATAAGCACTCTGGTTTACTTTAGACATGGGATGATTAAAAAGCAATATAAATTTTCAATTCTTAGATGAGTACAACATGAGTTGCCTTATGAAACAATTTGGGTCAGCAACTAAAATTTACTCCTGCCACAAAACACAGAGAATCTGAATTTTCACAAAGAATTATTTCATAATCCTAGAACTTTATTCATAAACACTTGGTTGTTTAATTTTGCTGAGAATTATTTCATTTTCCCTTAGATATTGAACTTTTTATGTTTTAAGGCTTTCCTCAAAGATAAGTTGCACGTGTCTTTTGCTGATTTTATGTATCGTGAGCTTGAGAGTAAAGCTGACTTTATTTTTTTTATTGTCTAAAGTTTTACATATGTCTCTTTTTTCCCAATTTGACCCCTCCCCCATCCCTTCCAAGCCCAGGCAAGCCCCCACCCCAGTGTCTTTGTCCATTGGTTATGCTAATATGCATGCATATAAGTCCTTTGGTTGCTCCCTAACTCTCCCCTCCCCTATCATTTGTCTCTAGATCGATCTATTCTTGTTCATCAAATTATGTTGATCATTATATCCCACATATGAGTGAGATCATGTGATATTTATCTATCTCCGATTGGCTTATTTTGCTTAGCATA
>NW_006299390.1:5281948-5282675 GCF_000327345.1 Myotis davidii | reverse complement strand
CTATTCGGAGTCTTTTTTTATTCCAGGTGAATTTTTGGAGAGTTTGTTCTAGATCTTGGAAATATGCTGTTTGTATTTTAATGGGGATTGCGTTGAATTTATAGATTGCTTTGGGTAGTATGGACATTTTAATGATGTTGATTTTACCAATCCATGAACATTATATGTTCTTCCATTTATTTATGTCTTCCTCCATCTCTTTTTTTAATGTCCTGAAGTTTTCCGAGTACAGGTCTTTTACGTCCTTAGTTAACTTTATTCCTAGGTAACTTAATTTTTTTGGTGCTGTGGTAAATGGGATTGTTTTTTTCATTTCTCTTTCTGTGGATTCATTACTGGCATATAAAAAGGCCATAGATTTCCGGGTGTTAATTTTCTATCCTGCTACATTGCCAAATTCATTTATTAGGTCTAGTAGTTTTTTGATGGAGTCTTTGGGGTTTTCTATGTATAGTATCATGTCTTCTGTATAAGGACAGTTTTATATTTTCTTTTCCAATTTGGATGCTTTTTATAGCTTCTTCTTGTCTGATCGCTATGGCTAGCACTTCCAGTACTATATCGAACAGGAGTGGTGAAAGTGGGCATCCCTGTCTTGTTCCTGTTAAAGCTGACTTTATTGTAAAGTCTTTTATCCCATGGAAGTGATGGTGCTGGGGTCCAACCCCAGCAGGTCCAGGGGTCCCCAAAGGTGTGGACGGAGTCGGCGAAGAAGGAATGAAACGAG
>NW_006299390.1:5279996-5281503 GCF_000327345.1 Myotis davidii | reverse complement strand
GAAGGGGTTTTATTCCCTCCCTAACTTCAGGGGAAAATCTCTACCTGGGGAAACAACCTTTCTCGGAGAGGTGACCTTGGTTAAAACACATAGTGCCAAGAAGGTGAGCAAATATATTAAGAACAGTATGCCATATATGCCAGGTCCCTTGAAACAGCAAGGATGGACCAGCTCCCGGCATGACAGTTTTGTGTTTCATTGATACCAACCCTACTGACCAGACCCATTGTGTTTAGCCGATAGATCGGGATTTTCTTTTCATAAAGTTTTGTTCCTATAAACATAATTTATTATTTTTCTGTCTCTCTATGTTCTATGAAAGCAGTAATTTCAGTGGCTAGCCAAAATTGCTTCACAAGTCCATGTATATTTTATGAATTCCTAAAAGCAGAAAACTTATATTGTTTTTTGCTCATCATGAGCCTAAAACATCAAAAGTGAATTGTGAAAAAAAAAGGTAAATTATGTTGATCAACTTTATTCCATTAAGAAGAAAAAATGCACAGAGTCCTTTAAATATCTTTTTATGGCCAATCATCCATAATTACTACCACTAAAGAAGAAACAATGCATGAATGCATATTAATATATCCTAACCTATTTGTCTTTAATGCCCCAGTTTCCTGTAAACCTAGTCCTGATTAAACCTAATTTCTATTGTTTAATGAATGTTCTAAATGTAAATGACAAGTCCTACAGTGGTAAAGTAAAAAGATAGAAATTGTAGAATATCTATTTTAAAGAGAGAGAGTAATCATTTTCTTTAAGTTCAGTTCCCTTTGGGTCAATAATGATTTCTCCACCTGTGTCATTCCAGACACAGAGCGAGGGGCCTGAGCCAGAGAGCTTGAAAAAGTGGTCCTCAAGGTGATTTTACACCCTGATAATGACACAAGCAAATGGTGGCAGCTTTTTAATGCAAAATAGTAGAGGCTGATTTCTACAAGGGAACACAGAAGAGGAAGACTGAATGCATCAGTGCATCTTGTATTTTCTGCCTTTTATTCACTGCTTTTAGATTTAAGGGCACCATGCTAGACATAGTGTAGAGGAAACTATGCTGGCAAAAAAATCACAGAAAGTAGTTCCAGGAAGGATGAGGGACTGGGAAATCAGGAATATTTAAGAGTGAGCTGAGATGCAGTACCCTCAGGACTCCACATGGGAACACTGGGAATTCTATCTCAGAGGCAAAGTCAATGTAATTTTCTCAGATAGGAGCCAGACTAATAAGTTCCAGACTAGTACTACGATTAAAAATAGAACAGCTCTAAAAGGGTAACTGAGAGAAACAAAATCAGCTATTTCTTAAAAGGAGGTCTTTAAATTAGGGAGGTGGGAGCTTTTGCATGTGGCATGATCAAACTTTCCTTACCTGGCCTGCTTCCAAATAGAGAAAAGAAATGCCGTCCCATTGGTATGGTTTTAGGTTAGCTTTTCAGGTAAGCAAGAATGTGCACACCTGGGTAACACAAGTTCCTCAATTTGTCACTAAAGGAAAGACAGG
>NW_006299390.1:5278792-5279779 GCF_000327345.1 Myotis davidii | reverse complement strand
TTTTTAATAGAAAAGATAGGTAGTGTGGAGGTTACTTCACCTTATATCATTTGTGGGACTCTGTACTTTCTAGATTTTAGGAAGGTATTTGCACAGAATAAATAATGAAAATGTTTCCCATCTGGTCCAAGTCTAATGGTTCAAGCTGTAGGCTATTTCATAAATATTAGTCAGTTACTTTAGTCAATGCAAGTCTTCATTTAGTTTTATAAGGAAGTTGATGTGACGAGCCTGTTTTTAGAACATATATACCTATTTGTATAATACAATAAATATATATCATGGATATATATCATGAATTATATCTAAAGTTGGCCCCTAAGAATCTGCAGTTCCCCCAGAGAATTGAGAATTAGTGTTATTTTTTTACTATTTATTGTTTTTTAACCTTGACTTATTCAGAACAGGAAGTTTGATTAGGCAAGGAGTATTGAATCATCACTATCCTAAATCTGAACATAGTACCTGAAATTTTTCTCTCGTAGCGATGGACCATTATCCTGCCCACTCATGTGTCATTTTGCTATTCTTAGCCTCTGACTTGGCTTCCCTGTGTCACCTCTGCCTGACTCCTACTCGATCCGATTTATTAGCTGCAGGCAGCAGTGCTGTCTTCATCAGGTCTGGCACGGAGAGCAATACCCGAGATCTTAGAGCCATCCTTCACATTGAACTTCCCAATTGCGGTCTGGCAATCGGTAGTTACATATTTTCGTGAATATTTTTTTCTGTGAAAAAGCAAAGCTAATAATATCAAATAATTCAATTTAGAGAAAGATATTAAGAGACCTATTGAAAAAGAATTAATTATCTGAATTTTAGTGTTAGTATGATATAGTGGGAATGATTTTTCAGTGGTTTGAAACAGGCATTGTATGAGACATAACTTTCTAAAATGCAGATCCCTGCATAAAAGCAAAAATGACAAAAGAGATGTCAGCAGACTTTATATACACATGTATAATGTATACTTTGATATACACTTAT
>NW_006299390.1:5267243-5278215 GCF_000327345.1 Myotis davidii | reverse complement strand
GGCAGGGCAAAGGCGGCCCCAGGGCCGCTTGTGCCCTGCCCCCCAGTTCTTAGATCCCCCCTGGGTTTCTGATCACTGTCAATGGCAGGGGGCTTCTTCCTGCTTTCCCTTCGCCTCCCTGTATTGTGCCTACATATGCAAATTAACTGCCATCTTGTTGGCAGTTAACTGCCAATCTTAGTTGGCAGTTAATTTGCATATAGCCCTGATTAGCCAATGAAAAGGGCAGCGTCGTACACCAATTACCATTTTTCTCTTTTATTAGTGTAGATTAGTGTAGATTTGAATACCTTCCATTTGTCACAGTACCTACCACCCCCTAGTTTGTCACAGTTCCCACATCCATCCTATGGCACATGTTTATTTTACCTTCCAGGACCAGTAGCCATTGGAGTTTGAGTCATCAGAGAAAGGGGGGAGATGGAAATCTTGTAATTGTCTACTCTGTGTCATAGTCTATAGTGGGAACTCCATATTATCTTATTTGAATCTCATGAACTTCTATGAGGCAAGAAATATAATCATCATTTTACAGTGGAGAAAATGAGACTGAGAGTTGAATAAACTAACCCCAAGTCACACCAAGTGAAAGCTCTGGGAGTCCAACCAAATGCTTTTGTGTTTTATATGTTTAGTTTAATTGTTTGATAAGGTAATATAGGACATGGCCTAAAATGGGTAAACAGTAAAAAGTTTTCCAACCACTCTCCTCCCTCTGCTACCCAGTTCCTTTCCCCAGAAATAACAAACTGACTTGTGTCATATATTATTCTACAGACATGTTTTATTCATAAACAAACAAAAGAAAAATATCCCATGTCAATTTATGTAGAGCTTTCTCAGTTTTGTTTTTGAATTTGTTTTTAAATAAAACATTGTATTTTCAGTGTTGACATATATCAAATCATCACATTGTGCCCTTAAGTTTATATAATTTTTACTCGTCAGTTATACCTCAATAAAGCCATAACAATTCTGTTTTCATATGCAAATAAATATATTAAACAATGTTTTAAGTAAAATTGTTTATTCTAACATTATATCACACTTTATTTGCTTACTGAAGCTCCATCCAACTTCTGTTATTAAAAATTTTACTACACTGAGTAATCTAGTATGTCATTTCACATATATATAAGAATTCAACTTTATTTTTTTTCAAACACCAACACAGTTGTCTCAATTGTATTTAAGAAATCCATTCTTTCCCTTCTAACATGAAATGCTACATAATCACAGATTAAACTGAATTTTGTATTTTTAAATTCAACTCTTTCTGACTCTGTGTTTTGTATAGCATACTTCCCTGCCAATAATAGTACCCCATAAAAGATATTGTTGGAGCTTTCTAGATATCCATTCATTTCAGTTCTGACTGACATTTCTCAGGTCCCACCAGTTTCACTCCCAGGGCTCCAGATAATATTTTGTTTTAATTGACTCGCTTTTGCTCGGCAAGATGTGGGAAGCATTATCAATGAGTCAATTAGCTCTGATCAGTGAAGTATCTCTTTGGCTCCGTTTCCACCAGGGCACAGCCATGCTCACAAAGGACCTTCTCTTAGGATTAGAGACTGAAGTTTCCCTGTGTGTTCTAAGGGGCTAATTCCTTGTGGGTTATTGTGAAGACTAAGTTAATATGAAAAATTCAAGAGATGTCACTGAGTGTGGAGAAAGCCCTCCGTACATGTAACAGAGAAGCTGCACAGTGGTCAGTGTGGAGACCCTGGAGCCAGGAGCCTGGGTGTGTACCTCATTGCTGCCCCCTATTGGCTGTGTCTCCTTTGGCAGATTTCTTAACTTCTTTGTGCCTCAATTTTCTGATCTGTAAAATGGGCACAGTAATAAGAGCCTACCTTCAGGAGTGCCACTGGCTCACTCTGTGCCTCTGTATGAATTTGGAAAAAGACAGATGCCAATTAATTTCACAACCTAAAGGATTCTCTGTGTGGAGAAATAGGAACCCCTTCCTTTCCCGGCGAGGGCAAGGTCGAGGTGCACTGAATAAGGGCAAGATTTCCACGCTGCATGTGCCTTTGTGAAGCCCAGTAGCGCAACCCTACATCATGATCACATCTCCACTGTAGGATCACTGTGTTTATTAAATGAGTTAATTCCTATAAAATACTTCGAACCATGTTCAGCTCTGATTAGTACTACCTGTTCCCCATCCTGCACCTTCTCACAGTTGATTTCCCAGCCAGACTTCCCCACTAACTAGTGGCTGCAGCACCGTTTTATTTTGAAGCCCAGAAGGCAGGCAGAGAGCTTTTCTAATAACTCATTTGTATGGTCACTGCCTGTTTTAATTATTTGTAAGACTGTTATATCTGATGTAATCTAAATGTCTTAATCAAATCATGTCGGTGTGCGTGCTTTTTTTCCTTTTCTCCTTTGGGACAAGTTAGAATTGACCCAGTCACTCATTTTAAAACTTGTGCTACTGAATTCCCAGTTTGTTTTCGTAACTGGGTCTGAACGAGGCACTTCCCACACAGAGTGAAATGGGACACAGACTCGGATCTCTTTCTAGAGAAATCATATCAGTGTTTACAGTTCGGTGTGATGCATGTTAGGCTCAGGGTGGAAAGGGAACACAGAGTAGGGGCTGATTACTCAGTGGGTCAGGCAAGATGTGTGTAAGATGTGATGCCAGAGTTGTTGTATAGACTCAGTTCAGGCAGGTCAAAGGCATAGGAGCCTTAACCAATTCCATTCCTCTGGGCCTGAGGCTTTGAGTGGGAAGGAGGAGGTTACAGAGATGTGGAAGCCAGATTGGGGTAGGTCGCAAAGGAAGTCAAAATAAATACTTAGACGTGGATCCTCTAAGTAAGACAAAGGCATTTAATTTGTGCTGAAAGTTCATCTATCTAAAACTGTATTTTAGGATATAATTTTATGGCTGAGTTGCGTAGACTAAGTTAGAGCAGAGAAATAATGTCAGTAGGCCACTCAAGAGATAAGGAACCTGAAATGAGAGATATTATGAAGGAGGAAGTGGTGTGGTTGGTGTGAGAGATATTATGAAGGAGGAACTGGATGATGATGGGGCTGGCTGACATTTTAACTGTGAAAGTTAAGCAGAGAAATCATAATCAAGGGATGACATACATTTTTATTTCATTTTATGCCTTGAATCTAAGGCCCTTTTCATAAAGAGTTATTTAATTTCTTTTGAAAAATAAACTCTATATCTCAAACCCTGGTGGCCAGGAAATGACTAATTTCTTTTGAAAAATAAACTCTATATCTCAGACCCTGGTGGCCAGGAAATATCAGATTTTCTAGATTTTGGCAAAATTATTTAGAAGAATTTTTTATGAGAATCTACATCTTTTCATAATCATCTCCTGATTCATGCCATATGGGACACCTATACATGTTTGAAACAGCAACTTCACCAGAGAACACCCTCAGAACTCCTCATAATGAAATGCATCTGTTAACGGCTTGATAAACCATACTGTATATGGTGAACCTCGTGTGCTGTAGTTTGAAAACATGGCACAAATTCCCCATCTGCACATATAAGCTATGTGTGCCTATTGCCATCGTGGAATACAAGTGTCTGCAAATTAAAATTTATATGCTAGGAAACCTGCCCTGGTTTATGATGACTTTCAATGACCTACCTACAGACACCTGCTCATGTCAGTACAAATTGGGTTACTTCACTAATGCCATATGTGTACGCATTTGAAGCCTAGATTTGCTGAACTTCATTCGATTAACCCTGTAAACATGTTTGTTTGATGAATTTCTTTTATTTTCCCCAGGTTAACTATAATCTTGTTAAATATTTTATATTAGGTAATTTTTCCAATTAGTATTCTGAAATAAAAACATGGGAAAAACTGACCATGAAAGCAAAGTCTCATAGACACTATGAGAGTATAATAGACTTTATAAAGCTATTCCTGAGGGTTGATAGTAATGGGATTAAAGCTCTTAGAATAAAAAGATACATACCTGCCTCTAGCTCATCATCAAGCATTTCTAAAATTGTAAGGGCGTATGGTCATATGAACAGTTTAAGTACCACCTGGGATGCCTAACTGTACCTCATTGAGAAGTTATTTCTTTGATGTATCACTTGTGAAAAAATCAAATTCTTATCATTTTACTTTGTGAAAAATATATTTGATCCAGGATGGAAATATATGCAGTGCATTCTGTGTGGGCCATTAACATATGCAGGATAACTTTTTCTAGAATCTGGTCTGCAGACTAATATAGGCTATTTAATCATTTTCTCTAGCTCTAGAAAACGAACTAAATTTTAAGAACATGAGTGAAATTTTTGAATTGTGTTTTGTTCCTGAACCCTGGAGCATTCCAACCCTTACATTGTGGAGCCCGGATGGAAAGCTCAGAGAGGAGACTGAGTCATGGCTGGAGGCCTGGGAGGAATAGAGGCAGGGGCATCGACGCAAAAGCCAGAGAGGGAGAGGGCTTCCAAAGGTCAGAATCCGGGCGCAGCGATAAACGCTGCAGTGAAGCAGGTGAGCTGGGAGTGAAAATTTTCCCGCTCGATTCTGCAACAAGTAAGTTATTGGTAATTTTGGCTGGGGTGGGTTTTTGGAGTGTCGGTGGCTAGAAGCTCAACTGAGGTGGTTTGAAACAAGAGGAGGATTTTCAAAGTATATTAGTAGGTCACGGCCAACCAAAGCATTTTTTACAGAAGAATGTAAAAATGCTCCAAGGCAATGATGATGATGATGATGACGATGACAAAGATGATATTGATGATGATTTTTAGTATTTCTTGAGTGCTTCCAGCATACCAGATACTACAATAAGCACTTTTCTTATATTATCGCTCCTAAACTTCACAATTCCCATTTGACATATAAACGAGACATTAGTAGATTAATTCAGTCTTGTTCATCTGATGACGATGTTCCTGCTCCCCCACCTTTATTCCTTGCTTTATTTCCTTCTTTCTTCCTTCCTTCTTTCTTCCTTTATTTCCTTTCTATTCTCCAGCAAACATTTATTTAACTCTTTCTAGAATCTAGGTATTTTGTTATGTACAAGAAATACAATAATGACTAAAATACTACTTATCATGCATAGTAGACGAAAAATAATGGCAGTCTTTATTCTTTTTGCTTCCTGAGCAAA
Source organism: Myotis davidii (assembly GCF_000327345.1). Classification (NCBI taxonomy): domain Eukaryota; kingdom Metazoa; phylum Chordata; class Mammalia; order Chiroptera; family Vespertilionidae; genus Myotis; species Myotis davidii. The sequence goes on along the minus strand of NW_006299390.1, from coordinate 5,273,091 downwards.
AATCTTTTCATATTTACTTTCAGTTTCTCTAACTCATCACTTTCTCCACGTCAAACTCCCTGCACCTGCCAGTAGGAGTGTCCCCAAATGATGTTCTGGTTCTGATGTCTTTGCTCTCCCCCTTACACGGCCTCCGCTCCCACGTGTTTAATTTTCTATGAAGGCCATACAGTTAGCAGATATTTATACTTCTCGGTGAAAGTCGCTGTGTTTATGTACAAGGCCTCGTGTGTCTCTGATTAGAACAAATCTGGATGAAAGGAGTGAAGACAAAACTTTTTTTTCTTTATTGATTAAGGCATTGCATATGTGTCCTTATCCCCCCATTGCCCACCCACCCCCACTCATGCCCTCACTCCCCTGGTGTCTGTGTCCATTGGTTAGGCTTATATGCATGCATACAAGTCCTTTGGTTGATCTCTTCCCCTTACCCCCAACCTCCCCTACTTTCCCTCTGAGGTTTGATGGCCTGATTGTTGTTTCTCCGTCTCTGGATCTGTACTACCTCCCTCTCGATTGGTTCTTCTAACATCTCTGCCCAGGAGCTTTAAAAAACTTCTTTAAATATTACTATGTTTAATCTGTGAAATCTTTCCTTAAGTCTTCTTATGTTCATGTATATGTTCCTCCCATACTCTGTTCTTTCTATCACAAGCAGTCCTCAGCAGACACTATCATGCTGCAAATGCCTCGTTGCTCTCCCTCCTGTTTTCTGCAGACAGCTTCCCCATCTGTCTTCCCCTGGGCCGCCAGCAGCCCTTCTCTCAAAGCAAACCTTCTCAGTGCAAGGATAATTATTTTGTTTTTCCAAAAATCCAAAATGGGCCCCAGATAACTTTTTAAATAAGTAGCCATTAACTCCAGCCATAGACCTCTTAGTTTTCTATTAGCTCCATCTCTGATTTTAAATGCACCTGCCCACAATTTTAGAAACTTTTGGCCAGCATAATTTTTGTGTGTGCTGAATGATGGCAGAATATGCTTGCTAGGTTTGAAACCCTGCCTTCAGCACACCAAAGACTACATTTTCTGGAACCATCCTGCCTCAAGGCAGGAGACTTTTTGCTCCCTAATCTCTGCATGCTGTGACTTTGAATACAGCCTCCATGCAGTAGCTTTACAGTTTATGCAAATATTCAAGGAAGATTTGGAGTCTGCATGTTTTGGAAACTATTCATCATTCATTTAATAAACAAGTTGGTAAGGGTTTTTAATTACATTTTGGAAAAATATTTCTGCTAACATTATGGCCATTGATTTGCTCCTACTAAATCAGTTATTTAAATCCCAGGCATTTTCTTCATATTTAATAGAATATACAGTAATTTTAACATAGCTATTACAATTCTCCTAGATGTGGCAACTAATTTGCAATATTTAAATGCCTTGAGGTTTTTTCTTATCATTATTCCTTTTTTATTTTATATTATTGATACTATTACAGATGCACCCCATCCTCCCCCTCTCCCATCTCCACTCAGTACCCCCACCCTGGTCTTCACCACACTTTTGTTTTTGTCCATGGGCTATGCATGCATATATGTTCTTTGGCTTTTCTTTGAACTTTTTTTTCTTTCTTGTTCTTCAGCTTTTCTGCTGTTATATTTTAAAGTTTTGTTCCCTTACATCAAGAAAACTTGAAGTTTATCTCAAAATAATGATATATTTTCTTTTGTCATTATTTTTATGCCTTAATTCTGCTATTTGATTTCAATAGTCTATCCATCTTTTGCCACTTTCATTCTTGGTTTTCATTACTCAATTTTTTCATACTGGTTTTTGTTTGATAAGCATAGTCTTCTTTCGAGAATTAGAGCAAAGAATAAGCCAGGGGGACACAGGAAAAATTTGTGAGTGAGAAAGAATGAAAAATGAATCCATGTAATGAATAAATATGATTCTTCCAACCAAGAGGAATAGATGACCTAGAACATAAAATGTCTTGGAATCTAATTCCTTGTGTGTTTTTTGTATTTCTAATGTTTCCTCAGTTAGTTATATGACTCACTAAAATTAAACCAAACCCTCTCTTAGAATGGCTTTTATTTACAAAAATTTGAAGAATTAAAACTATTTCTTTAGTGACATAATACAGTAATATGCCCACCTCTTAGCAAAGAGCAAATGCTCAAATATGTACTGAGTGCAGAAATAATAGGTGGAAAGAAAGATGAGTGTAAAGATGGTAAAACAGAAGAAAAATTGAATGGGGGATGACAAGAAGAAAGGCGGATGGAAAGGTTGTTAGAAAAAATTGAGAGCGACAAAGAAAGATAGAGAAATAGGAAGGTATCTATCAGTCTGTTTCTGTTTTGTTTTTTTAGATTCCACATATAAGTGAAATTATATGATACTAGAGGCCCGATGCTCGAAATTCGCGCAAGGGGCCAGGCCTCACAGCCCCGGCTTCTTCTGGAAGGTCGTTCAGCTGTCCAGTCTAATTAGCATATTGCACTTTTATTATTATAGATTTACCTTTGACTTATTTCACTTAGTACAATACCGTCTAGATCCATCCATGTTGTCACAAATAGTGAGATTTCATTCTTTTTTATGGCCAAGTATATTTCAGAAACAGACTCATAGATACAGAGAACAAACTAATGGTTGCCAGATGGGAGTTGGATTTGGGGACTGGTTGAAAACGTGAAGGAATTAATAAGTACAAATCGGCAGTTACAAAACAGTCACAGGATGTAAAGTACAGCATAGGGAATATAGTCAATAATCTTATAATATGTTCGGTGCCAGGTGGGTACTAGATTTATTGAGAGATCACTTTGTAAATGATATAAATGTCTAACCACTATGCTGTTTACCTGAAAATAATATAATATTAAATGTCAGCTTTAATTGGAAAAAAAATAATAAGCAAGACAGAAATAAGGTAGGGAGGTGTGCAGTGTGTGCACCTGAGTGCAGGACACATGTTCTATCTGTGCCATACGTTGGTAATTTAAATAAAAATATTTGGTGTATATCATTAACAACATAAATATTCCTTTAGAATTTTCAAAATAACTAACCATCAGTTTAAAATGACAGACTTTGTGACTCAGTGTTTTGTGTTTGTCTGGGTGTAATAAATATGCATTTAAGCACAGAATTCTTCTGATTGCTAAGACTGAGGGAAACGACATAAAGCTAGCGGGCAGTTTCACAATGCGAACAATGAGCACTTCTCTTCACGAACTCATACACTCGGATTCTTTCTGTCATATGCCTGTAAACCTTTGTGCTAGCCAACCACTCTCAAACAACTCTGGGAGTGTTTGAATAATTTATTTTAATGAGTAAGTATATAATCACATGATGTCATATCACAATAATAAGTAGAGTGAATGCCAGCTATTTAGGGATTGGATGTGAAAGGGTTATATTTTTTGTTGTCTCTCTGAAAATATTAGAGAATTTAGGCAAAATTAGATGCCCTGGGAAGCAACCCAGTGGATGTCCATTTGTGAAAATTCATTTTTTGTAAAATCTGCAGCAATCTTTATTTTGGCATTTACCAAGATAGCTGTGGCTAAACACTGATTTTGTTTCAAAATATTTACAGGCTTATCTTTGTGAGCTTGAAGAAATGTAAAACATTCACCTTTTCAAAACCTAAAGGTCATTCCCAAACTCCATAGAGAATTTGAAAGCACTAATTTGTCCTAAAGTCTTTGCTTCTTCTTTGAAGTGTTAGCTTTAAAATACTCATACCCAGCATGGCTGAAGAGCAGTTGAGTAAGAGAAAATGTACACGTGAAAATAAAGTATTCAATTAAGTTTTATGGGATTCATTGCACACTTAATTAAAGTAATCTTTATCTCTACTGCTCACAGTGCTCACTTAACAGGAAAATAGAGGAATATTAAATTAGTGGAATATGTCTCATATCAATATATTTTCAAAATGTGTAAGTGTGAAGTAATTGAAAATAACTTTACTCTTAAGAGGTTTTAAACATTTGGCCTCTGCATTTATAATTAATTTAAAGACTTCATTTTTTAGAACTCTCATAGATATGACTAAAAAGGGAAATGAGCCATAACTGTATTAATACTACCTTTTGCTCAGGACTATCTATCTGCTCACCAACATTTACACAAAGTGCTACTGGGTAATCACAAGATGGCAAGGATTCTGCTTCTGGTTGCTTTTCTCCACTCTGCAGGTTATTATGCAACTGCTAATGAAATATTTCATATTGATCAAAAGTTGCCCTGCCATATTGCAAGAATTGTACTTATCAATCTGGTATATATTTTCAAAACATGGTAGATTGGTAGAAACGAAAAACAGTTACTAATTTTACTCATAAAATATAAAAATACTCAATTATAATTTCACTATCTAAAAATGCAAAAGTATTTTTGCAGGCTCTTTCATCAAACTGAATATCTATTACCAATCAGTAACGTTTATGCCAAAGACAAAGTTATATCTTCGGTTGGTCTTATATTTTAATTTTTAGATTTTTTTTTCTTTTAAAAAGCAAACCAGAAAAAAAGAACAAATCTCTGACCAGCAATTTTTTTCCACTTCTGAGGAAAGCAAAATACAAAGATAGATACCATTGACAAAACTAGCAAATAGGTTGCTCTTCAAGAGAGATATAAATATAAATACAAATATATATATTCTGTACAAAAGATTTTTTTACCTTTTTTTATTATTCAATTGTTACTCATATAAGATAAAAAATGGGAAAGGATATATTATATATGTGTATATACACTCAGATGTATATACACACATAAAAACATATGCATATAAACAAACATACGCTTCAGAATAAAAGAGCATTTATAGAGCATGGCTTTTCATTCATTTGCCAATAATAGCAGTTAGTAGTTTTACTTTGTGATTCGTGTTGTGTTGAAAATAATAGTATATCACGGTTTCAACAAGATCATGAGATGTTTGATTCAATTTTACTCTTTTCATTGTCTCCATAGTTTTGCCTCTTTCAGAATGTCACGTAGTTGGCTCATACAGTATGTAGCCTTTGCAGATAGGCTGTGCTCTGTTGGTCAGGGCACATGTGGAGAATGACGGACAGGTCAGATGGGGCACACGGTACATTGACAGCTCAGACATGTCCATCCAGAATGTTGAGTTTGTGGATACAATGTCTATAGTGAAAGAGAAGAACAAGACAAGGAGAAATATCAAAACTATCAAAATATTTAAACAAATGTCAGGTTAAAGGGACTACATTTGTGTGACTTTGCAGATCGATAAAAAACTCCCTACACTCAAATGTAAAGTGGGGTTAATTTTACTGATCCCAAGAGATGTTTTGATTGATTGTATAAGATAATGTCTACAAAGGGCTTATCATATTGCCTGACACATAAGTATTCATCATTGCATTGGATACCCAATGGGGATCTGCAGGTCAGGGGCGGTTCTTGGCCCGGGGGGCTGGGGGGGAGTTTAGGCTATGAAACATGTAAGTGACATTGGAAGGTAAGTGACATTTGAGTGCGTTGACTAGCTCAGGGGGGATGCATAGAAAGCAAAAGAGAAATGGCACAAGACTTTATCTGAAAAGATCAGGAGAAAGCGGAACTATATCTCAAGGACAGTACTGCAAGAAAAAATGGACATATGCAGAGTTTGGGTTGGTTTGTTTGTTGTTGTTTGTTTTTTGTGGTTCTTGGCTTCAGATAGCTGGGAAAACTGATTTCTTTATACAGATTTGCTTCACCTGCTTTCTCCTTTTATCCCTGAAGAAAGAGCCTCCCTTCCCCCTTAAAGATTCAACCATTAGTGAGATTATACGGTGATAATGAAGTCTTCCAGTTTCTCCATCTGGGTATTTGCATTGCACCTGTCACCACAGTACCGGGGTGT
>NW_006299390.1:5250238-5267201 GCF_000327345.1 Myotis davidii | reverse complement strand
GTGTTCATTATGCAAAGGAGATCTGGCAGATTGAGGTCTGGATGTGGCAGGCGGGAGAGCTGTGACATTGTAAAATTACCCATTCAAATTTTAAATCTAAATCTGACAGAATACAGAGAATGGAGGAAAGAGGCTATTAATAATCAGCTTAAGGTGAGCGTGATGACACGTATATATTACAAATAAAAATAATTTTAAAATTATGTTTTTGTTTTGATATTAAAAACAAATGTGATTTTTCAGAAGAAATGCAGTTAGATACTGATATGCAATGAATTGAAATAATCTTATTTTCTAAAATATATAATAAACAGTAACAACATCCTACATTTGAATGTTCACATTAAATTTATATATTTTTGGCTTAACCCCTTCCCCAACAATTTTTTTGTTAAAAACGTTTCTTTTTCAGACTAATTTTTTTATTTTGGTTCTATATAGTATTTTTGATGCTGGTTATGAAAACAGTTTGTAACTCGTCTTCCTATAAACCATATTTTTTTACCATATTTTCTTAGTATACTCGTCGACGACTGAAAAAGAACATTTTGTGAAAACGAGTATACACGTTTCTGCCGGGGAAGGGGTTTAATGTCTTGATAATTTTAGTATTGATTTAAGTCATTTTCAAATTACTAGATATTTGTATACTGTTTTTTTCTGCTCCCTGATACACTGGTACATGTGTTTAAGTTTTTCTCCATATTTCTTAAAGGTATAGTAGGTTTGCATGTTTTGCATAGAAAGTCTCCTATAAAAGATTAGATCTTCCTTTCAAAATTAATCAAATAACACTTGTTGGTAGTTTTCCCAGAAAAAAAAAGTACATTTTTATATTTTGAATCTTTGTGGGTTTCATATTGCCTACTATTTACTTTGGGGACCTTTCAAAACTACTAGTACCTAAGTAGTATACTGTTTTAGTCACAGAATTAAACAAAAATATTATAAGCATAATTTTAATACTGTTATTGATATCCTGTCTTCATACTGAATGTTTTCAAACCCTTTACTCCCTTAATCATGGTAATTATTACCAAAATCCAGGAGATGTTACCACTTCCTGGTTGGAGATATGAGCTTTGGAACCAGATAGAACTGGATTTACATACTGATTCTGCAACTTGTGAACTTGTTATTTAACGCTCTAAATCTTAGGTGTTTTTTTTCATTTTGTTTATAAAGCCTCATAGATTTGCTGTAAGGAGTAAATGAGATAGTACATGTTCCACACTCAACTCAGTACCTAGATAAACAATGTTAGTTATCATTATCATCATTATTAATACCTTCATGTTACAAAGGTATTGTTATATCAACTACCCTAAATATTCAACCAGACCTAGAATCTTGGAAATAAACAGAAACTCTTACATCAAGATCCTCTAAGAAAAAACTGTGACTCTCCATTAACTATGCGAAATATTTTTAAAGTGCCTTGTATTTCCTAAGCACATATCCTAAGGAAACATTCATTAGTCTTAGAATATGTTCCTCAGCAAAAGACCAAATACTGCGGGGAAATTCTACAGCAAGTCACCTTGTTGATTTTCCACAGTGTGCCTCGGTGTATCCAAGGCCCCGATCCTCTGCCACAAGCATTGCCAAGTGTGCCGAAGTGCTTATTCTATGCCAGACTGTTCCGAGCTCTTTACATAGAAATCCATTTACTAGTAATTCTCACAACAAGCCTCGGAGGCAGATGCTATTATTATTCCCATTGTACAAGAAGGTTATAATATTCCCAAGACCCCTTAACTGCTTAGAGGTAAAAATCCGGATTAGAGTCCAGTCAGGCTCTAGTCTAGTCTCTTACTCATCACCCCTACTGCCTCTGTCATCCTCACAGGGCACTTTCAATCAACTAGTTCCTTACTCAAGGTCTACTGTCAGAAACTATAAAGTCCTTTGGAGACTGCATTCTTTTCTTTTTTAAAAAATATTTTAATTGATTTCTAGAGAGGGAGGGAGTGAGAAGAAGAGAGAGAGAGAAAAAAACATCCAAGTGATAGGGAAACATCAATCCTCCTGCACACCCGCTACTGGGATGGAAGGCCTGTACCCTAACCGGAACCAACCTGCAACCCCTCAGTCCCTGGGATGATGCCCAACCAACTGAGCCACACCCGCCAGGACTGACTTGGCATTCTTTTAATGCCCTCAATTAATTGTTTTAAGTAGATTATAAAACAGTTCCCTTCTAATTTTTTCTCTGCATTCTAAGTATTAAGAGGAATCCCTTCATCCTAACTCAATATTAGAAATGTATGTTTGTAGGGTAGTAGACTCCTCAAAAAAGTTCTGAAGTCACATGCATTCAGATATGGAGAACAGTAATCCCACAAAAATAGGTGCTGATTTTGCACCTACCAATATGTAACTCATTCCAAGTCCCCAGTGGTAACTAAACTAATGGAGAGAAATCCACCAAAATGATGATTTCACTGAAACTCTGAGTGGGTTTCACTGTGACCAATGCAGAAATACTTCTAGAGATGACATTGATGTCAACATTTCCCCACTGCAGCCCATGACTGAAAAAATGACTTCTGGTTTTTCTCTTCCTTGTCAGTCACACTCTAGCATTATGTGAACATTGTGTCCACTCTTAGATTTATCATGATACAGTGATCACAGACAGCATGAAGCTCCAAGCCACTTACTCACTGCCTGAACTTGTCACTGTGCCAGACCAGGTGTTGAATGAATGAATGAAATGAATGTCCACCTGTGGTAGAAAGCACAGCAGATAGAAAGCTGGGGTGACCTTAGTTTCAGTCCTAGCATCACTAATCTTATTGTCACCTTGTAGGAATGGCTCCCCTTCCAGTTCTGAGACTATTTACCATCTGTGCCAACAAAAGTGAAAAAAAGTGCAAAAAAGAAAAAATTAGGTGAGGAAAATGAGAAATGATCTTGTCACCCTCAAGTTAATAAAGACCTATTTTAATCACACAGACACAATCTCCTTAAGAATGTTTCTCTTTAAACTCAGAGGCTTCAGCATCCTGTCTAAAAAGTGCTTTCATCACAGCGAAGCGTGTGCCTTTTTGCATGCTGTCTCCAACTCAGTCATCTCATTAAGGAGGGCGAAATCATAGAACATTTATTTGAGTTGATTAAATTATCCCTAAATGAGGTAATTTCAAGATATGAATAACTTTCCATGTTTTATATTTCTTACTAGACCTTTCTTTTCTCCTTTATTCTGCCCCAATGTCATATAAAGTTTAGAAATAATATAAAGGAATATTTCTTAAAATGTCCTGCATCTTAATGAATTCCTAAGATTGAATACCAAAAACAGTTTAGTATTGTTTAAATGACATGAATGGTATACATCAGTATTGTGTTTTGTTCAAGAAAATGTAGTCCTTATACAAGTATGACTGATAATATAGGAGGAGGGAATGATAATACATTGTGAAGATAGTATGAAAAGAAAACCATGGGAAAGTTGAAATTAAGGGACAATCTCACATTTTTTAAAAAAAATTATTTCTACTGACATCCATAAAGAATATGTTCCTGAATTAATCAGTTATATTCATAATTATTCAAGAAAGGTATGAAGATTCATTTGTGTGGCAACTGCTATAGGCATAACCCCCTAATTCCGTGTTATCCTATGTATGGAGAATGTACCATGAGCGGTGATTTTAATTGTGAAGCAGATGCAGCTTCAAATTAAATAAAATCACGAGAGGAAATTTTTTAACCTCTTCTGATTACCTAGTTATACTAAACCTCAAGTCTGAAAATCTCAGTTTGGTGATAACATGTTTATATCACCCTTAACCCCTTCCCCAACAATTTTTTTGTTAAAAACGTTTCTTTTTCAGACTAATTTTTTTATTTTGGTTCTATATAGTATTTTTGATGCTGGTTATGAAAACAGTTTGTAACTCGTCTTCCTATAAACCATATTTTTTTACCATATTTTCTTAGTATACTCGTCGACGACTGAAAAAGAACATTTTGTGAAAACGTGTATACACGTTTCTGCCGGGGAAGGGGTTAAACAGGTATTAATGGCCGTTTAGAGTACATCAAATCCTTCATTCTAATGCAGCATTATATTAGAAATGTATATTCTTTAAGGTAGAAAGCTCATCAAAATATTTCTGAAGTCACATGTTTGGATGTGAAGAACAGAAAGGCTGTAAATATAGGTGCTTATTCTGTACAAAATCAATATTTAACACTGTAATTCTAAGCCACAAGTGAAAACTAAACTCATGTCTTTATCTTGTCCTACTTCTTGTCATATGTTTAATTCTCAACTTTATATATGATCAGCAATTTGCCAATAGAGGTGTGTATGAGTCATTGTATTTTAGTTTGCACACATACACATACATATATAATCACATATATGCACATATTTAAATTATTGTTCAAAGTATGAGATATGGCCCTGGCTGGTGTGACTCAGTTGGTTGGAGTATTTTGTTGTGCTGTAGGTTGTGGGTTCAATCCCCAGCCAGGGTGTGCACTGGAGGCAACTGATTGATGTTTCTTTCTAGCATAGATGTTTTTCTCTCTCTCCTCTCTCCTCATACTTCTCTCCTCTTTCCTCTCTCCTCTCTCCTCTCCCCTCTCCCTCTCCCTCCTCTTTTCCCTTCCCCTCCCCTTTGCCCTTGCCCTTCCTCTCTATCTAAAAAATTCAATTATAAAATATCCTCAGATGAGGATTATGAATTATGGGAGTAACATGACAGAGTCTCATTTTGATGCCCAATTTTATACTACAAGAGAGAATTTTTTGAAATGAGACCTTGTTTTTGAAAGCCAGGGCAGTGTATGTCCTGACCTATTTGAAGGGGGCCCGCACAATGGCAGTGCTAGCCATGGGCCTTGGAATGGTGTACAGTACTGAGTTCAGACTTGGTACATTCTTGCTTAGAGGTGCTCATTTTCCAACTGCCTATTAATAAATCAGGTTCCCTGGCTGCATTTAAAAAAGTTTTTTTATTGATTTGGGAGAGAGAGAGAGAGAGAGAGAGAGAGAGAGAAAAAATTTTTTTATTGATTTGGGAGAGAGAGAGAGAGAGAGAGAGAGAGAGAGAGAGAGAGAAACATTAATTTGTTCCACTTACGCATTCATTGCTTGATTCTTATATGTGCCCTGACCGGGAATTGAATCTGCAACTTTGATGTATCGGGTGGGATGATGCTGTAACCAACTGAGCTACCTGGCCAGGGCCCTAACTGCATTTTTTAAATAACATATCAGCATTACAACACCAAATATTGTCCTATATTTGAATATATAGATAGTGTCTTTCTGGGTAGTGCCGAAGTCTTTCCAGAATCATTCTGATGACAAATTCGTTGTAACTGATGGGCTGTCTTCCACACAGGATAATCAAAATGACTGATTCTTCTGAGAGACTGCCAGCCGTGCGTTCTGTAATGGGCCCCAGTTGATTGGTTTGACCTGAAGTTGGGTATAATAGTCACAACTTAGATGGGTTGTGTAACTCCTCTGCTGCTAAGTCTACAGTCACAGCCGGGTTGTTTCATGCTTATGAGCATAATTGGGATGCCTAAAATTAGATGAAATTGCTGAAGCTTCATTTCAAGAGCAAAACCCTGAGAAAACTATTAACAACTTAGCATTTCTAGTTCATACGTGAGTCTATAATGAGCCTCTTCCAAATGTTTCTATAAAAGTGCTGCTTCTCTGGTTGCCCACTTTGAGCTCCAGAACTTGACTTCAAAGGGCCCACAGAACCCATCTGGACCTGGTCTCTGTCAGTCACAAAATCTGGAAGGGCCTCTGTAATTGGTACTATTTGAAGACAACTAAAAGATTACCTGGATGTGTTCATTTTGCTTTGCGGTAACTCATAATTATTTGCCTCACTGACTCACTGGTATTTACGTCTTGTTCCTTTTGCATGAGAAACTGGTGGAACTCTTACTCAGCTCAGACTCCTCTGTTCACTTCAGATTTCTTATTTTTATATGTCCATCAAGTATCTTTCTTTTTTTTTAATCCTCACCTGAAGACATGTTCATCAATTTTTAGAGAGAGAGGAAGGGAGAACGACAGTGAAACATCAATCTGTTGCCTCACATACTACCGCCAACCAAGGTTGGGGATCAAACCCGAGACACAACTCTAACAAAATGAGCCACACCAGCCAGGGTCATCAAGTATCTTTTGATTATTTTTGAGAGTCTCACATTGTATTTATCCCAGTTGAAATTAGTCACTTCCCTCGCAGACAACTTTAAAAGCTATAAAAATTAAGTCTTGAGAGCATCTGTTCAAATACGCCAGAGTGAAAATATTTTTAACCCACTCTCCTGCTTTGTATCCCACTAAAAATCACCACAAATCATTATATACAAAAGGGAAAAGTATCATCATCATCAGAAGTCAAACCTAGAGTATTTTTTTTAATTGCACAAATCCAGAAAAACAATTTTTAAAAAAAATCTTTGAAAATACATATCAGACGCCCTAGCTGGTTTGGCTCAGTGTATTGGCCTGAGGACTAAAGGGTCTCGGGTTCGATTCCAGTCAACAGCACATGCCTGGGTTGTGGGCTTGATCCCCAGTAGGGGGCGTGCAGAAGGCAGCCAATCAGTGATTCTCTCTCATCATTGATGTTTGTCTTTCTCTCTCTCTCTCCCGCTCTCTTAACTCTAGAAAAGAGGAAAAGGTACCAAAATGGCTTTAGTTATAAAGGATTAGTCTTATTTTGCAACAAAAGAATAGTTGGAATTGAATTCATTAGAAAATATTGTATGAAGGACTTATTATATTCCAGGCACTGCTCTAGAGATTAGTGAAGTGAAATGATTAGGCTGCCCTGACGGGTGGGGCTCACTTGGTTGGAGTGTCATTTGGTACACCAAAAGGGGGAGGGTTTGATTCTTAGTCAGGGCACATACCCAGGTTGCCTGTTTCTCTCTCTCTCTCTCTCTCTCTCTCTCTCTCTCTCTCTCTCTCTCAAATCTATGAAAAACATATCCTCAAGTGAGGATTAAAATTTGTTTTAATGATTAGGCTTTGCTCTTGTGGTGGATTTAGGTATGCAGGAGACCAGGAGACTAACCTGGAAGGAGGATCTTGAGCTTCCCAGTCCTCCAGCGCTACCCCCCAACCTATTTTTGTCAAATGCAAATCATATCACTACCTTTTATCTTTATTTATGTGTTATAATTCCACAGAAATTTCAAAACTTCAAAAATGTTCTTCCCAAACATATATTTCAGAGCTCAAGTGACTAATCTATAAAGTATATGTTCATTACTATAACTCAGCTTAGAACTGTGTTCTAAAGCTTAATAAAGAAAATTTGTCACAAAGGGAAATACAGGGCCATACACTTACTATTCAGTAACTGGAAATAGGATACACACCATGTATTGTTCTTCAATGTCAAGATAACTGACAGCCGTACGGTATCTATTTAGCTTGTTTAAAAGGTACTTTCAAATAAAAAGAAAAAAATCTATTTCACCTAACTTGCTTTTTCCTGAAAGAATAAACTACTCTTTCTAATCTCCTATTGTAGGCAACAACAAACAGGTTTGCATTAATAGCTTCTGTGTTTAAAATGTATGTTTAAAAAAAAACAACAACCAGTGAATACCAAATCAAACAGTTATAATGCTCAATTATGTTAAATAGTCCCCATTTGGATTTTTTTCAAAATAAATCTAAGTAAATATTGATAAACAGCACAAAGCATATCAATAATTTGTTGTCAGAGCTTGTTATTTGGGGGATTAAAATCATCAGCTGAGAGAGCAAATAAATATTACAAGTTACACTGCATCGTATTTGCCAAACTTCCTAAATTATTGGCAAATCCACTGGGTAAATGCAGCGGCAAAGCACAATCTGTTTCCCATGCAAATCTAAAATCCACTTAGAGGCCGAACAGGGTGTAGATGGGATTTCAGATATATAATTACAGCAGAGTGACTGATTCACCATTTTCATTTCGAAACAAGGTCATTTTAAGAATCACCTTGTACATTTACCCAAAATGAAACAAGAGGAGAGTATATCAGGTTTTTAATTAATTTTTTCCATGTATACCAATTTGGAAGTCAATTTAACCAATTTGTACAAAGAAGACAATTGGTGTGAACCACGTGGAACCCATCCTCAAATAAACTGCAGTCAATAGGAAGTTTATAAAATAAGGGTACAGAACTCCCACAGAGTAATAGGGAAGGTGTCTGTTAGCAACATGAAAACTGTGGGGCGAGAGACTATGTTTAGATGGGAAAGGAATACCCTGCTTCCCCTGATTGAACTGGGGCTTAAACTGGTTAGGAATTTAAGGAGAAGCAAAGGAGAAGCAAAGACTTTGGAAGAAAAGTTTGTGTAACTAAAGGTCACAATCACATTTGCCTTCCAAGGGAAGGGGATCCTTTCGTTTTTGCTAAAGATCTTAATAAGCAAAGATACTATGAAGAGGGGGCCCTAAAACTCCCATGGAAGAGGCTGAAGAGAGTTGACTTACTTTGCTTAAGGAAAGGGGAGGTCTGAGGTTTGCTACTAAGAGGATGAAGGGGAGGGAAGGAAAGGGAGAGGATTAAGAAAAGAAAAGACAGAGGCAAAAGCTGCCCAGCTGGAGTTGTTCAGTTGGTCCTCTGCCGTCCTGTGCACTGAAAGGTGGCTGATTTTATTCTTGGTCAGGGAACATGCCTGGGTTGCAGGTTCTATCTTCAGTTGGAGCACATACAGAAGGCAAACAATCGATGTTTCTCTCTCTCCCTTCTTTTCTCTAAGCATGTCCTCAGGTGAGAAAAAAAGAAGAGAGTGAGAGAGAGAGAGAGAAGGGAGGAAGAGAGGAAGGGAGGGAGGGAGGGACGAAGGAAGGGGCAAAAGCTGAAACTCTGCAACAGGACTATCTAACACAAAATGTTACTGTAATTATTTCATTTCTACAGTGTAGGACCTAACATCTCCCCAGACTTCTGTATTTCATTTCTTCCACCAAATTTCTGGTGGGATGGGTTTTGTGGTGGTGGTGGTGCTGGTGGTGGTATTTCTGTTTTGGTTTGGTTGTACTTTCCTGTGGGATTTCCACTCCCCACACACACCCTCTTGAAATTAAAGAGGCTGAATCCCATGACTGGTTAACTAATATAAAAGAGAGACTGACCATATTAGCAGGAAGGTCGAGCTGTAACCTAATCGCAGGCTGTTCTTCAGATACAAATGGGACAGCATTCAAGCTTCAGCTAGAATTGTCAGGGCACATCCAGGGAATGAAAAATTCAAGAACATTGTTTTTTCACTCAGTGCTAATGGTCAAAGGGCTCCCTAAATGGCAGGCTCGGAAATCACTTTTGACGTAAATCGGGTAACCAGCAATGTACAGTTTCCGCTGACAGCTGTTCTTCAGGTTCACCGGGAACAAAGGGTTCAGGTGCTTATGTTACAAACCTTAAATCTCTCAACACGCTTTTCAGTCAATTCATCTTTGAAGGAAGATGTTTCATTCCTGAGTCATGAACAGGAAATGATTAATTTTAAAGGCAAGCAAAAGAGAAGAGCCTAAACAGTCCGCTAATGATGCCATTTTCCCATTTCCTGCTCTTGATGTACTTGTACCCATGAATGATGAGGCAAACTTCAGCTCTAGAAATTCATGTTTTGTGGAAAAAATTCATTTCTATGCCTTTCAAAGCAGAACTACAGGTGCAGCAAGGAAGTCAACAGTACCAGCTGCTCCTCGGCTGTAGTGCATTGAAGAGAAATTTAAAAAGACCAAACCCAAGTTTGGAGGCAGTACGGAATCACAGAGGACGGCGAAATTATCTTGACTTTGGCCCCAGTTCAAGCATCTCCACCATAGAGCAGATTGCTCACAAAGGGAACGCAGCACACAAAGGTTAAAGGTTAAAGGTTAAAAACCCAACAACTTGGTTTTTATATTGCTCCTGAGTCATTTTTTAATGATTTCAGACAGGACAAGAGAGGGAGAGAGAGATAGAAACATCAATAAATAGAGAGTCATCTATCTGCTGCCTCCTGCATACCCGCTACTGGCAATCAAGCCCACAACCCGGACATGTGCCCTGACTGGGAATTGAACCCTGGCCCATGTCCTGGTGAAGTTGTTTAGTGATAATGTCCTGGGAGGCATTGTTAACTGAATCAGGAAACTCCTACCAGATTCACATATCGAAGCTTTAGTGGCTGATTTGGAATATCATGTCGAGTGTGTAAAAATATAAACGAGTCACCAAAACAATGAATACGATTTTTTTCAAAAGGTCATAGTCCCAGGGAGGTGAATGGATCCATGTTTTGTTTTGTATAGTTTTGTTTTTAATCATCACTGGAGAATGTGTTTATTATTTTTTAGAGAGAGTGTAAGGAGAGAGAGAGAAAACCATTGATGTCAGAGAGAAACATTAATCAGTTGCCTCTCAACCTGGAATCCAATCTTCAACCTTTGTGTACAGGGTGACGATCCAACCAACTGAACTACCCAGCCAGGGCTATTTTGTTTTTTAATTTATAACATGATTTCACTTTTTTGTGGCTAATTTAGGCTTTTAGAAAAGGATAATGAAGAATAGGATATAAATATCAGAAAAACATGACTTATTTTTACATATAACATGAATGTACTTTTTTATGATAAGATTATGCTTTTGGAAAAGGACTCGATGCAGTCTATCAGAATAAAGAGGAATATATACAAATGTCAGAGAGTCTCAAAAAGTGGTATATAGTTATCCATTTGCTTTATTCTTATCAGTTGACACCTTACCTCATGTCTCATAGCCTGTTGAGTGCCACCAAGGGTCAAGGGAATGACACTACATGTGATATAAGCAGTGACCAGTAATAAAACTGTTGGTTTTTAGCCCTAACCGGTTTGGCTCAATGGATAGAGCATCAGCCTGTGGACTGAAGGGTCCCAGGTTCGATTCCAGTCAAGGGCATGTACCTTGGTTGCGGGCACATTCTCAGTAGGAGGTGTGCAGGAGGCAGCTGATCGATGTTTCTAAATCTCTATCCCTCTCTCTTCCTCTCTGTAAAATATCAATAAAATATGTTTAAAAAAAACCCAACAACTTGGTTTTTATATTGCTCCTGAGTCATTTTTTAATGATTTCAGACAGGACAGGAGAGGGAGAGAGAGATAGAAACATCAATAAATAGAGAGTCATCTATCCGCTGCCTCCTGCATACCCGCTACTGGCAATCAAGCCCACAACCCGGACATGTGCCCTGACTGGGAATTGAACCCTGACCTCCTGGTTCATAGGTTGACACTCAACCACTGAGCAACACTGGCCGGGCCTGAGTCATTTTTTTCATGTGTTATTATTTCATTTGACATTCTGAAACTTTTCATGAGGCTGGTGAAAAGGTGAGTGAAATACCAGGACATATTTTCTGCACATGAGCCAAACTCTATTTTTAAACTGGGTCTTTTCAAGTAAACAGCCTTTGCCCTGCTTTGTACATCACTTTCTGTTTAGAACCTGTTATGCCCCGGGAGAAGAAACCGTTGCAAAGTACAAGTTCCTTTTGCATGACTTCCTCCCAAGCTCGAGAATGCTTTTATGAATCAATCTGTAGAAAGTAGAAAGGGCAAGACCTTGTCTGTTGAAAGGATTGTGTTGTGTGTTCCAAGGAGCCCCGGCAAACCTATAATCTGCCTTGCCTCCGAGTGAGGGTTGCAGAAGCTGTTGGAAGGCAGCCATGATGCTTCGTGGTTGCTCCCTACCCCGTGAGCATCTGAATATGCTCCCTGGCACAGAGAAATGACACTCCTGTTGCCATCCAGAGCAGGTTTGATAGGGAATTTTTCTGTATTCTCCAGGCTCCTGCTCAGTCAAACATCTTTCCCGAGAAATCCTGTTGTTTCGCTCTGATTCTACTGTGCCTTCGGTATATAGATCAAGCCTGGAGAAAGCTGCTGGGATCTTGGCCTATCTGTATCGCATCAATATCATAGCAGGTGACCGAATGCTTTTTCCAGCCCCGAGCTATGAACCAGTCTGAATGCGTAGGTCCCATGCATGTCTCAGATATTTGGGTGTGGGCGTCAAGGGCATCTGGATGGCTTCTGAGGACGGACAAGCTCCGAGATGTGGCTGGGAGTTACAAGGTGTGATTAACAGGGAAACAGAAGCTTTGCATGTAGATGGGGTCTGTGAGCAGAGAAGTACGATAGGACAAATCTACAGAGCAACCTGTGTGCCAGACAGGCACCACTGGGAAAAATAAAATCCTGAAAGCAGAAGGTGTTTTTGTTGTTGTTGTTGCTGTTGCTGTTGTTTCTTTGTTTGGGGGGTTTGATTTTGCTTCTCCATAAACATGAAAGCTTGGTTTGAGTTCCCGCATAGGGAGCCTCAAACTCCTCAAATTCAGTAAGCTCTCGGGCCCACTTGCTTCATGACGACTCCAGGTAGAATTGAAAGTTGAAGAGGAGCTCTGTTGCGAGGACTTTCTCCTCCTCGAAGTTTCTCCTCTTCGGGGTTCTCTGTGATTTGGCAGCCTCAGCCTAAAAGGATCCAAGTGGCTTTTATCTCATTGGCTTTCACTTCATCGCTCTTGGCTTTCTGGAGAATTGTTTGCTGGGGTTACCATTGTCTCACGGACATAAACCTACAGAGGGACTCATTTTTAAAACAGGGTCTTCCTGCGTGGGCTTATTTAGCAAATGCAGCCCCTTGACCAGGCCGGCCCTTTGTAGAAGCATAAACATGAATCTGGGCCAGGTTCTTTTCCTGTGTATTTTTTAAAAACAGGAAACCTCTTGGGTTAAAAAGACCGAAGAGCTTGCCCCAGGATCTTTTCCTGAAAAATCTTGGGAGACCTTCTTACGTGAAGGACCTTGTTCAAAATGGCATTGCTTTGCTACCTGTTTCCCATAGTCCTCCACTTCGAAAATGTGCAAAAAGTATGTTTACTTCTGTCAAGTGGACGTAGCAACTAGGATGTGGTTTTAAACAAGAGAAAAGTAAAGGCTAAGGTAGTAGCAGAGAGATCCAAGAAAATAGCCAATGGAAATTTATTTCTTTTGTTTTTAGCAGGGAGCTCTTTGTTGTCTGGGCTCCAGATTTTCAATCCGCTGATTGAGGCGAATGCATCTCAAGTATCTGAGAGGGAGAGTGCTGGGTGCTTTATGGCTGAAATGGAACTGTTCCTGGGGTTCTCTGTGACCTGCACAACTGAGGACAAGGTGGAGTTTGCAGCTTTAATGCCTGCAGGTTTATGGGTTCCTGTCACTCAGGCTTGCAGTTCTCAGCTTGTGAGCCCACTTGTGTGTTTTGTTTTCTTGGCTTAGAGTTCTAAAAGTACAGAATGTACCGGGATAGGCGCAGCCGGAGGTGACTAAAAGAAAATCTTAGGAAACTGGCAGAGTGTGGTCAACTGGGGAGAGATAGGCACAACTGAAATATTTTTGTTCTCCTGTGAAAAGCAGTGTCCTTCCAAGTAGTTAATAGGGAGGTTAACAACATGAATTTCAGATCAATAACTCTTCCACAGATATTTCAAGGTGTGTGGGAATAACTATTCATAGAGTATATTATTAAATGAAGAACAGACATAATAACATTACGTGGCATTTATTGAGCATTTATTATAAGCCAGAAATTGTGCTAAGCCCCATTAACACATTATCTCAGTTTAATACTCGCAACAGTCCCTAAGCGCTAAGTGCTTCAATTACCCCATTTATAGATAGGAAACAAGCTTAGAAAGGTTGAATAAATTATCCAAAATGACATAGGTAAGCAAAGTGGCAGAGCTAGGATGAAAACCCAAAACAGACTCCAGAATTCAAGCTCTAACACTGCTGAGGGATTTGATGATTGCGTTTAGGTCTTAGGCAGGTCTAGGTTGGGGGAATTACTAGTAGTGAAAATCATAATAGCCAGCCAGCAACTTCTCTGTAGGAGAGAGTGGGTTTTCGGCCAGTTAGCCTTACATTTTCATTTTGCTTTTATAGATTGTTTTTTCATGTCTTTCCTTATTTTTGTTTCTTCCTCCTCCTGTAAAAGGTGATATATCTTTCTTCCATTTGTTTCCCCAGTTTTTTACATCTCCATATTTTAGCTTTTACCATTTTATATCCCACTGTTTTTCTTGATACTGTTCTAGAATAACCCATCCATTGTCCTACTCCAAAACCCAGGCTTTCATTATATGTGGAGGAAAAGGGATAATATAGGAGATGGAGTGAGCTAAAGGCATCCTGTTAAATAACAAAAATTCAACCGAGTAAATTTTGAGACCTAATTGGCTTTAACGAACAATTTATGAATCAGGCAGCATCTCTTGCAAAAAGATAACTTCTACAAGGTTTGCAGGGCTTCTCCTATGTTTGCTGTTTCTTAAATTAATCAGCATAAAATAATCCTATGCCAATGGAGTGGCAAATCTTGTTCCCCTTGACTGATCCAGCAGGTGGACATCCCTCTCGGAGCCCAGGACCCCTCACTCCTTACCATCTGCCTACTCGCTACTCCTTACCGCTGCGCTCGCCAGCCATGAACCCGGCTTCTGGATGAGCAGCACTCCTCCTGTGGGAGTGCTCTGACGACCAGACGTCAGCTCCTGCATTGAGCGTCTGCCCCCTGGTGGTCAGTGTGCATCATAGCAACCTGTCGTTCTGGTCATTCTGCCATAACAGTCACTTGGGCTTTTATTATATCGCTGTAGTATAAATATGCAGTCCACTTTATTACATGATATTTTAAACTACATGGCACAATACAATAATAGGAGACTACCTATACTGCAAATAGTTGGAGCAAATGTGATTGATTGTGTCTATTAATACACTAAATGTTATTTTTGAGGAATACTGAGTAATTGCACCAAAGGTGATTGATTTCTAAGTCTATTAATTATATACAAAATATTAATGTTGTCTCTTCAAAATAATCAACAAAGCATAATTAATACACAAATCAACACTAAAAAAATACGTATTTCAGGACATTCAAAGAAATCACATCAGCTCTGTTTTCTAAAGAACCATGATCATAGTACAAGCCTCTTGTCCTGGGTTTCACTGGCTTTATTTTACTTAGAAATAAAATATAGGGAGAGTTTGCTTATTTCTGTTATTTAAGCATGGTTAGAACTAGAATCTGAGAACTGTTTTAATTATACAGCTTTGCAATTATTACAATCGAGATATCAGAGGTGTTAATAACATTTGTTAACTTCAAAATTACCTGCTTCTCGGTTTTTTTAGGTCTAGGATAAATTGTGTCTGGCAAAAAGAAAAACTGGTTTTACCTGAAATTTTTTGCAAGACCTATAACTGAATATTTTTTCTACTGAAATTAGGATTCAGCCTAATTTACTAAGTGTCAGATAAGGACAACTTTTTCAATGTAAGAAATGTTCAAACCTGTAGAGAATTTGTATGACTATTTGAGCCAAACTGATGACAATTGCCGGGAAGCAAACCTCACAAGGGGTTGAGAAAATCCTCTGGAAAATGGCAGTTCTGCACCCTGCTTTATACGTTACAATCAAAAGAGAAAATGTAAGTGGGTTACATGAAATCCAAGGGTGATAGATTAGGGAGATGGGAGGAAGCAAAGGGGAAGGGGGACTCTGGGATTGGCTAAAAAGTAAAATGATAGAGACATACTTCTGTTACTGGAGAGTTAATAGTCAACAATTAACATGATAACAATGACAATGAGGGGATGTGTGGTCTCTGCTTTGGTTTAGTGCCTGTGCTTTAAGGGATCCAGAAAAGGTTAAATTATTTAGTTTTTGCAAATGCATATTTATCAGGTATATTATCCTTGATGCAAAAAGACAACAGACTGGCTCAGTTAAGGTAGACTGACCTTTGTCAGGGAAGATTCTTGCCTAGGACATGGCTACCTGCCATAAACTGCTTTAGTTAAAAAAAAAAAAAGGTTTAATTTTAGCTCTGCTGGTGTGGCTCAGTGATTGAATGTTGACCATGAGGTCACAAGTTTATTCCAGTCAGGGCACATGCCTGGGTTGTGGGTTCAATCTCCAGTATGGAGCATGCAGGAGACAGCCGATCAACAATTCTCTCTCATCACTGATGTTTCTATCTCTTCCTCTCTCAGAAATCAATAAAATAAAAAATAAATAAATAGATAAATAAATAAATAAATATTGTAATTTCAGACCAACCTATGTGGTTACTTTAGGTCTCTGAGTTTGAAAGGCCATCACACAGGCCTCCCCTAAGCTTGTCAGGTTTAGTATGTGGCCCCTTTTTGTCAACAATTCAATGTCTTAATTTTAATAAATTCACAATTTAATATTTAAACTTCTTATTTTACATGAAGTGTGAAAAGTTACTTGGTTTTTAAAAATGAATTTTATTTCACTTAATGGTTTTCTTTAAACTAGGAACTTTAAAGACGGGATAATTCTGACTTCATGATTCTAAAAAATCGGCTATATTACATGAAAAATGTAAAGGTTCGCTTAGACCTCTTAACATTTTATCTGCTTGAAACCAAATGGCTATTTTTTAAAATCTTTGATAATTTCCTTGTGTATTTTAGCTTTTACCTTTTACCTAAGTCTGTTTTTCAGCCACATTTTTCACACACCTTCAAAAGAGATAAATGGTCTGCGTAAGAATTTGAGTAGCTGTACTCATATAATCAGATTTTAAACCATAAAAATGTGCCTTAATACACATACTTAATAACAAAAAATGAAAAGCTGTGTACTTAGGGATGAAGGTCATGGAGTCCATATTTGCCATAGAGTCTGGAATCACCTTTGTCATGTAGCACCGGTCATTCTTTCACTTCCAAGATTTTGTTTTTCTTGCTTTGACTGGCCAGTTGTATAAATAACATGAAAATAGTTTCTGATTAAACACCTTTGTGTGAAACTGTCAATGTGGATTGCAAAGCCAATAAAATGCCTGATAAATAGAACTGCATTCATTTAGGCTTTGAGAAGGAATAGTCAGTCAACTTCTGTATTATAATCAGACTT
>NW_006299390.1:5244344-5250122 GCF_000327345.1 Myotis davidii | reverse complement strand
TTGCATATTACCCTTTTATTAGATAGGATTGCATTTAAAAATTACTACCTCTATTGGGGTGGCATTGGTCAACATGATCGTATAGGTTTCAGGTATAGATTTCTATGTCATATAGCATATTAAAAGTGGCTTACCAACCACTGCTTTTCCTTGCTCTTTCTAATTAGTGGTTATTAGCATCTAGAGAAAGTCGAAAGAAAATAGGCAAATTGTGATCTACCTTCACACCTTCAGTCAGCCTTTGGAAGTCCTCCTATTTGCAAGTGTCTCAAATAATTACTAATCCATTCACACACTTATTTCCCTAAATGAAGTTAGTAATCATGGAGGGTAATCAACAGTTTACTGAATCAACAGGGAATATAAGAAAAGTATTCATGAACTAAATAGGTGTTTTCCTTTGCTTTACAAAAACAACACTGCATATTTCACCTATTTTAAGGGGGAAATTCAGCTCACAGAGAAGCTGTGAATCTATCTACCTGCCCTGTAAGGAGAGGCAGAAATAATATTCTGTTCTCAAGCAAACCGAGGCAAAATTGTGACTCGGGCACATTGAACTTGGTGGAGTCTTCTCTCCGGGATTTCTGCCTTCCCCTTTCCATGTTTTGGAAATGCTAGAGCATGCCTTTAGAAAGGCGGTATAACATTGTTATCAGTGGTGAGTGGTACCTGGGCAATTCTTTGTCTCTGGGGATTTTAACCTTCTAAGATTTCTTGCACTTGCAGTAGCCCCACCCCCTAGTCAATTGCCTTTGTTCCCAGGTTAGCCTGATAGACAAGCACTTTCCTCATGCCACCCTGACTTCACTGTGCATGTGCCCATCTTCCCCTTTGTCTAGTCCCTTTCCCAAGAGATTTGCAGGGAACCAATCGCTGGTTCCCTGTGGAGGGTGAAGTTGCAGGTTCCTGGTGAAGCTGCCCAGATGACCATGCTTATAATGTCTGGCCCCCTTTGCTTCTTTCTATTATTGATAACTAGCTCATTACAATGGTAACAAAACTGTCATAGTTTTTCATCTCAGTTGTTCCCCTCAAAGCTGTATGAATTTAATTAAGTTAATTTCCTTTCACATTAGTTCTCTTATATATTAACAACAGAAAATGTATGTTAGCCACGAGTGCATTTTTTCGTGTCTTTACATATTACATTCACCTTCTAGAAATAGGAAATTGAAAATTATCCTAAGCAGTGAGAAAATAATGAGTCAATTGATAAGTGGAAAAAGACATTGTGCCAAAATGCATGTTGTCATGAACAGCGCTTGCACATAACAAGGTTGATATTATAGTCTGCCTGTTTTTGTAGCATTATGTATATTATCTAAAAACAAGTATTTTTGGAGGAGGGCAATTGGAGGAAAAGAAGACATATGTGAAACTTTAGACAATAAATAAATAGAAACAAGTATTTTTATTGTGGTAAGAATACTTACCTTGAGATCAACCCTCATAATTTTTTTAAGTGTACAATACAGTATTGACTGAAGACTGCAAAGTTTTATACTATCATCTACATGACGGAGTCAGTGTGATACATGAGAATACACATATGCAGCACCTGGCACAGTGGGTAGGGGCTCTGTGGGTTAGTTCCTGCTCCACGGGGTGCCCAAGGCCTTTTGCTCTACAGGGAATGCTCTGATTCGTTTAAGGCTTTTGTCCCTGATGAGATCTTGTTCTGTTAGTGTTTAAAGCTACAGTGACCACTAAAACCTGCATGGAGTCAAGTTATAAGTACACTCTTGAAGTGCAGATTGAAATTGACCTAACATATTTCTTCTTATTCAAAGATCCTTCTGAAATCTCCTACTTTTGTCTTCTCTGCTTGATATTTCCCTTCTGACTAGAACATATTAATAGGAGAATATATTAATTTAAAATATCTACTCTAAATTTCCATGCAAGTTCACTTATGGAAATAAGACTCTTTCCGATAACCCCTATAGGAATGCTTCAAGAAAAGTGCTCCCTCTGATGCCTGTCTGTGTTTTCTATCATTGTCAGTTTTTAATATGTGACAGGAAGATTTCCCCAATGCCATGCTGACCCAGGTGTGTTTTTAAACAGCCATTATAAGTAAATATTTTTAAAAATCCCTTTTTAAAAAAAGTAAATTATGTCTCTGTTAGCAACACAATTACCATTTAAAGCCTCAAAAAACCCAAGGAGGCCATATTGGTATAATGGTATGATTTCCTCT
This sequence comes from Myotis davidii, assembly GCF_000327345.1. Classification (NCBI taxonomy): domain Eukaryota; kingdom Metazoa; phylum Chordata; class Mammalia; order Chiroptera; family Vespertilionidae; genus Myotis; species Myotis davidii. The sequence continues at coordinate 5,247,919 of NW_006299390.1, read as the reverse complement.
TACCAAAATTATGCAGTTTTTACTCCAGTAAGCTAGATACACAAAGATATTCGGGGTAATTGACTCTTGTCTATTATTGTCCCCATTTCTTTCATACCTTGGAAGCCAATCTTGCTGATCTAAATCTTGTTTCCTAGGTTTTCCCAAGAGTCCTCATTATAGATGGGAATCACATCAGCAATTGCCCAGTCCTCTGGCAAGGTGACTGTTTGCAATAATAGTTTACACATTTGGCCAACAGTTCCACAATTTCACCCTTGAGTTCCTTCAAAACTCTTGGGTGAATGCCACCTGGTCCTAGTGATTTATTTACGTCAAATTTGTCAACCAGACTCGGAACACCTTATGTACTACTTTTCACCTTTTGATCCATTACATCTGACATATCTAATCCCAACTTCCCTCTTTCGTGTTGCTCACTTTTCCAATCTTCTTCATTGCTCCAAATATCATCTTTAAAATAAAGTTCCTGTTTTCATAAACTTTGCTTAATACTGTGCAAAGTTGTGTTTCATTGTTGTTACTGTCTACATGGCCAAGCTTAATATTTCATTTTTGTTACTCATATTACAGGGCAGAGGTATAAATGGGCCCGCTAGGTAAAATTTTGGTATAAGTGATCATTGGATCTAAGGCATCAGATTAAAAGGATGGAAGGAAATAAATATCCTCCCTTGTATCCTTACATTATGATACCTAATCATTCCCAGAGAATAGTAAAGGGTCAGTGAAATAGGACTCTACCAATATGACTTTTGCCAGAAAAGGAAAAAAAAAATTCATTTTAACCTTTGTAGGTTGAGTTTAACAAGGCAGATAATGCAGTTTTTTATCTCCCAGTGTGGCTTCAGGTTTTATTTTGAATGGAATATTCCTGAGTAGGTCCTTAAACTTTATTTTGTTTTTACTTCTCAAGAGAACAGTTGTTTGTTCTAATGGCCCTCCCACTTTTTAAATTTACATATTTTTTATTTGAAACACTCGCCAAATTTTTCAGTTCATAGAGTAATTCTTTACTCCTTGTTCCCCACTTCCTGCCAAGAACCGTTAGTGTGTACTGTTTGGTAATTGCCACTGTTAAGCTCTCTGAAGGGCCTTTATTCGAGTGTTAGATTTAGTGATTCTAGTTACTGTTGTTCTGGTAGCAATAAAAAGGCAAATGATGAGCAGGCTTTCAACAAACAGTCCTTTATTAGGGCCAAAACTGCCCTGGACTAACTCCACCCTAAATTGCTGTGGCGTACAAATGTAGAAACTCAAAAAGGTTTGAATAATAACAGGAACTCCAAAATAACAAAACAGCTAGTGTACACCAGTGTCCTCTGGCATCACCATCCAGTGAGGACAAATTAGGTCACCTCAGCATCAATGCCTGCTTAATTTGACTGTCTGATCAGTACAACTCAACCTCCTTTCTGAAACCTTCCCACAAGTGTTTCTGAGATGCTATATCCAACGTGGTCTGCCAGTGTTAGTCCCTATGCAAGTTCTGCTCAGTTTTTCCTATGTGACTTGAGTGTCCCTTATCAATGCCATCTACTCATGAACTTCCAAGGGGCATCCTTGCCGCACTCTTTTCTGATATTGTATATCACACTGCTAATTTTTCCCCTATTCTCAAAGCTGCCAGTCTCCCAAAGTTAATGTATATTTTGATTCTCTGTAAAGGTTGAGAAAATGGTTAGATCTCCTGGACCTTCTTCCTGAGGAATGCTCAATCCCAGAGAATTACATTTTCCCTAAAATTAGCTCCTTCAGCTTCTCTTCTTAACCCTTCTCTCCTTAAGGACTTTTAAGTAGATCAAAATTTGGAAGGATGTAAATGCTCAGATGTTATCCCCATTTCAATCTCTATTGTCCTTATTAACCCGGTGTCTCCTTACCTACAGATACACTCTCACATACATACACCTTCTCTCCTACACACACACACACACACACACACACACACACACACACACACAAATCAAACAATAGTATATTAATGAATGAACATAGAGCAAAAGATTCCCAGAAGGGTTACCCAACAGTTTCTAGAACAGTTTCTAGATCTTAGTATGGGCTCAGCAAAGACATCTCTCCTCATTAGCATTTCACCAAGGTTCCCCTTGGCAAACAAAATATTTCTCTTTGTAGTTAATAAAAAAGAGTCTATCATTGTTAGAATTCTCATTAACGCTAGAAATGACCTGACATCTCTTTAAAAATTAGAGGGTAAGCCCAAGACACTAGTGCTTGGATTTTTAAAATGCAAATACATACATGGGAGTATTGCACGTGCACTAATTCAGCTTTTAGAAATTCCAGGGTGATCAATATTTACTGAGATTATGCATAGCCTAATTACTATCTGTAATGAACTTTCTAATTTTAAGGCAAATTGCCCTTTGGGGTTGGGTATGAAGAGGGTATTATTTTCAGATCTCCTGCTTATTGCAATTTTCAGAACTTACATGCTGTTTGTTAGTAAAGATAGAGATGGTATTATTACATTAACTACTACTAGTCTACTCGTCCTATTACTACTACCTTCATTTCCTTTCATTTACTATGTACCAGGATTTATGCTTAGCACAATCCACACAACGCTTTGAAATAGATTGTATTTGCACTTTCCAGATGAGACTATGAGAGATTGGTATACACAGCACCGTCTTGTTGAGGCCCAGTGCACAAAATTCATGCACAGGGTGGTAGTGCGGGGGGCAGGGGGTGTTTCTCAGCCCGGCCTGCAACGATGCAAGCGTTCTGCGCCCGGCCTGGCCAGAGGCCCTCCGCAGCTGGGCATGGAACGCTTGCCTCGTCACCGGAGCGACAACACAAGGGTTGTCTTTCCCCCCCCCACCCCCCACCGCCAAACCGCCCCCACTGCACTGGCCAGAAGCCCTCCATGGCAAGCATTCCACCAGGCTGCTCATGCTGCCCGCTCTCTGCAGCTGCCCCCCCAGGACTGGGAATTCTGGTGGAGCTGAGAGGACTGGGTGCTGCCATCCTGTGGCTATAGGAACCGCCATCTTTGTGACAGAGTGATGGTTAATTTGCATATTACCCTTTTATTAGATAGGATTGCATTTAAAAATTACTACCTCTATTGGGGTGGCATTGGTCAACATGATCGTATAGGTTTCAGGTATAGATTTCTATGTCATATAGCATATTAAAAGTGGCTTACCAACCACTGCTTTTCCTTGCTCTTTCTAATTAGTGGTTATTAGCATCTAGAGAAAGTCGAAAGAAAATAGGCAAATTGTGATCTACCTTCACACCTTCAGTCAGCCTTTGGAAGTCCTCCTATTTGCAAGTGTCTCAAATAATTACTAATCCATTCACACACTTATTTCCCTAAATGAAGTTAGTAATCATGGAGGGTAATCAACAGTTTACTGAATCAACAGGGAATATAAGAAAAGTATTCATGAACTAAATAGGTGTTTTCCTTTGCTTTACAAAAACAACACTGCATATTTCACCTATTTTAAGGGGGAAATTCAGCTCACAGAGAAGCTGTGAATCTATCTACCTGCCCTGTAAGGAGAGGCAGAAATAATATTCTGTTCTCAAGCAAAACAAAGCAA
>NW_006299390.1:5236072-5240882 GCF_000327345.1 Myotis davidii | reverse complement strand
TGAAACTTCTCTCCAAATTGGATTATGGTTGTTTATAGTTTCAACACAATTCCAATCCAAATATCAACAAGGTTTTCTGTACAATTGACAAGTTGTTTCTAAAATTTCAATGAAAATACAAAGGACCTAGACTAGCCAAAACAATCTTGAAAATTAAACAACCAAATAGGACAGTGATGGTGAACCTATGACACGCGTGTCAGAGGTGACCTATGAACTCATGTTTTTGGTTGATTTTTCTTTGTTAAATGGCATTTAAATATATAAAATAAATATCAAAAATATAAGTCTTTGTTTTACTATGGTTGCAAATATCAAAAAATATCTATATGTGACACGGCACCAGAGTTAAGTTAGGGTTTTTCAAAATGCTGACACGCCGAGCTCAAAAGGTTCGCCATCACTGTAGTCTAGTTCTATGCTGTCCAATATGGTAGCCAGTATCAACATGGGGCTATTTATATTTTAATTAATTAAAATAAAATAGCTCATTATCTCAATTGCACTGGCCATATTTCACATGCTCAAGAACCAGATGTATTGACGGCTATTATATTGGACTGTACAGATTATAGAACATGTCTATCATCATAGAAAGTTCCATTGAACAGTTCTGTCTCATTATTGTTATAGCTGCTCTCCCTTCAGCTCTCAGGATCAGTGTGCTGCATTCTCTTGCCACATTCACCTTCTAGTGCCCTTCCATCCTGCTACCCGATCCCAACAAATGTTAGCATGCCTTTATCTGGTGCTGACTATATCTTCCTTTGATAAATTCCATAATGTCCTTGGTTATTGCTTAGCAAGAAAACATGGAATTTTAGCCATCCTTTCATTTGCTTCAGTAGGGTTCTATTTATGCTTTGTTATTCTGCTGCTCTTTCTTTCTGCATTTTCAATACATTTTATTTCAGGGTGAATCATAGTACGATCTTTTAGAAGACATTTTAAACAGCAGTTCAGCTCACCACGCGCTGTACCAACCATGCCCCTAATTCGAAGGTCCTCAGACACACAACAGTGACGACTGCTGCCTTGATGACAGTGATTAAAATTTGCCATTTATGGTGAAACACATCCCAAATTCAGAGCTTTTTAAGTGTGAAAAGAAAAATCATGTTAGAATTGATAAAATGTAAAAGCTTTGAATCTAAACCCTACCACTGAAGTCCACGTGGCTGTAGACAATTTATCCAACCTCTTCAAGTCAATTTCCTACCCATAAAGGACAGCAGTGTCCTCCCCACAGGATAATTGTGTTATCCAAATGAAAAAAAATACACGTAAATGGCCTATTCTCCAATAATTCATAGTCTAGGGTGGGAAAAAACATGAAAATAAATAATATATTGTAGAATAGCAAGTATTATAGTGACCAAGTGAACTGCAGGTGTGGAAAGAGCAATAATAAACTTTTGAAGGTAGATATTAAGGCAGCTAGGGAAGATTATCAGAAAGGTCTATGAATGTGGTTTTCTCACCCCCTCCAATCATGTGTGCATGTGTCAGAGCATAGTCAATGAATGATTATGTTAAGAAATTGGTTTATTTTTATGGATGTCAGGAGCAAGAATGGATCATTTTAGTTGGCTTCAAAAGAAAATAATAACCTTTAAGTATATTAATCTCAGGAAGTAAAACAATGGATAGCAAAATCTTCACTCCACCCTTCCCACAAAGCAACTGTATTTAGTTACCTGAAATAATAAAGAATGAATATATTCTTCTTGATTTTATCCCTTCTTTTTTATTGGGATTTTCTCTCTCTCTCTCTCTCTCTCTCTCTCTCTCTCTCTCTCTCTTTCTCTCCAAGTAAAATGATATATTGGTTGATTTTCAGTAACCACTGTCTAATGCTTTATATCTATTACCTCATTTAATCCTCACAAGTTTAAAATTATTTTAGGGGACAAAAAGTATTTAGAATATGCCACTCTAAACCATGCCTAATGTAACTTAAGAAACCTACAAGATATCCGATTCTTTTCTCTTTTTTTACCATACAAGCCCTAGAATAAAATGGTTTGATATAAATAATTTACATTGTCTGAAGCATTTAATTAAAATGGCAACAGGTATTGTCTGTGTCATCTTGGGCTCAGCCTTGGCTTACCACATCAGTGCCTCCCTCCCTCATCCTCCTCTACCCCCATATGATGGCATTGTCTGTGGGAATCTTCTGCATCTTTTCTTTAGAATTTTACCAGCTACTCCTCATTGTTGAACATATTCACTTTACATCAGACCATGTTACACCTTGTCAAAAAGCCCTTGAAGTTACTGCTTCAGACATTTGTTTGCTCTCCCATGTTGTCCCATTCTTACATCTCCAGCTGATATCTATGTTACTCTTACCCAAGACGCAGACTGCCTTTTTTGTCTATTCTTCTCTCCAGCTCTCGGAGGCCCACCTTCCACCTACCCTCCTGCTCCCATCAGTAGCCCTGCCTCCCAGAAATCCTTGCCCATCTTGGTACCTCAATACCTCATCAACATGCAAAGTGTTAGACCGTGTCCTAACCCCAAAAGATTAAATATCGAAACATTAAAGCTAACAGCATTTAAAGTTCATTTTTATCATTGCAAGAGTAATTGTGGCTCATGTTCAAAGTCTTACAGAACATCTGGCTAAATGACTTTTTCTTAAAACTTCTCTACTTCATATATTCTATATCCTGAACTAGTATAATAATGTCTTTATTTCATTTTTAAGTATTTTATAAGCCTTTTTTAAAAATCTTCATCCCAAGGATATGTTTTTACTGATGGGAGACAGAAAGAAGAACTTCCGTTGGTTGCCTTCTATACACAACCAAACTGGGGATTGAACCCACAACCTAGGTATGTGTCCTGACCAGGAATCTAACCTGCAACCTTTTGGTGTATGGGATGATGCTCCAACCAACTGAGCTACCCAGCCAGGGCCTTATGAAGCTTTTAAAATATAGTTTAACTGTAGTGCACCCTATTCCTATGCCTTCTCTCTGACCTGTGTTCTACCGGCAGTTCATTTAAATGGAATTAAGGTCAGTGAGCATTTATGCAGTTCTCCAGGTCTTGAGATTCCTTGCTTACCATAAAATAAATTAACATTATGAAGGTATAATTTGATATTATTATTTTATGACATTAGCTGAAAAGTTGGAAATGAGTCATAGGCTTTAAATGAAGCCTTAAAATAATTTCTAGGTGTATATGAATAAAAGCATTAAATAATTTTTAAAAGATTGGTAGGTAGTTTCATATTTTCCTATGCTGGACTTTTTAATAAAATCTGTTATTGTGTAGCTCCATCCCTGTGTCACTTAGGTTAAATCAGGGCATGTACTTTTCAGATAATAGAATCCATGAACTCTCATTATTTAAATGCCTAAAATAATTATCAGGTGGAATTTCTGAAGAGAGATCTTGCTAACTCCTAGTATTAACCTATTTGTGTATTTTGCACTTGAGTACGATTAAAAGAATACTTACACAGCATTATTTTAAACAATTGTCCAACCTATTTAACCTTTTTTTTTGCAGTTGTATGCAGGTCACTTTCTTGCCAAATGTGGGGCTGCAGGGCTGGGGCTGCCCAAATTCCATAAATAGCAAGTAGAATATATTTCTACCTTTTCTATGCTAAAGGGAAAAAAATCTGTGTGTGTTGTGTGGACATCCACATACGTATACATGCTATGAGTAGATGAATGCATGTTTTCAGAAGAAAAACTTGTTTAGCTATTGCTTCTCTTTTAGCCTTTTAAAATTAGAAGTTAATGGATTTTTCTTATTAATAAAAATAATATATATTTAAATGAACCAGGAGGTCACAGTTCAATTCCCCTTCTGGGCAAATGTCTGGGTTGTGGCCTGGATCCCCACTGTGGGGCAGCCGATCAATGATTCTCTCTCATCATTGATGTTTCTATCTCTCTCTCCCTCTCCCTTTCTCTCTGAAACCAATAAGAATATTAAAACAATAACAAAAGTCTAGGAAGAAACCAACCACTGCTGATATGCCAACGTTGCAACCAAATGCACACTATCCTTGCAAACTTTGTAACACCATAAGGGTTCAAACTAGATAACCCAATGTTAGATGACAAAATCAAATGCATAAGTTGGAGAAAAGGACACATACACACACAATTGTATTAAGCACTGTGCTTACCCTTCTCAACAAATGCACAATAGTGGTAGAGATAGATATATGAACAAATTTCATTAATATAATAGAATCTTCATAATAAAACAAGCCATCGGAGAAAAGGCAATAATTCTGTTGAATATGGGGAAGACGGGTATCAGAATATGGCAGAGAAGAAGGGAACATTTGTGGATCTTGAGGATGAACAGAACGCAGCAAAACTAGGCAGGAAGCACATTGAAAATGGCCCTCGAAAACATCTACTTATATAAAAACCCTGGGTGTAACATCACGTCCAGAAGCATGACCAAGCGGGAGGAAGTCAGTCCTGCAGGGTTCGTCTTGGAAACCTTTCATTCCCAATATAATTACCGATTCCATTAAATGAAACTTCAATTTCTAGACTCAATATAAAGAGTGAAGTTGCTAAAACTATTAAAAAGGCCCAACTTCTCATTATTGATGAATGCACCATGGCATCCAGTCATGCTATAAACGCCATAGACAGATTACCAAGAGAAATTTGAATGTTGTATTTGGTGGGAAAGTTCTCCTTCTTGGAGGGGAGTTTCGACAATGTCTCAGTATTGTACTGCATGCTATGGGATCGGCCGTAGTACAAACGAGTTTAAAGTACTGCAGTGTTTGGGGATCTTTCAGAAAGTTGTCTCTTACAAC
>NW_006299390.1:5232188-5234960 GCF_000327345.1 Myotis davidii | reverse complement strand
CTTTGGTCTGGGTTTCTGTTTCCCTGGTTACTTAAAAATGTACTGAGCTGGAAGTCCTATTGCCTACCAGTGGTCGGCAAACTGCGGCACGCGAGCCACATGTGGCTCTTTAGCCCCTTGAGTGTGGCCACGAAGTTTCAATTGCACTGTATGTGTGCGCCCACACATGATATTTTGTGGAAGAACCACACTCAAGGGCCACAGTTTGCCGACCACTGGGTTAGGGCAATTAATTCCCTTTTAATGTGCACAAATTTCGTGCACCAGGCTACTGGTGTTATATTGGAAGAAGGGTCAGTAGGAAATGAAGGGAAGGAATGTGTTATAACTACTTACCTATACTTACAGCCTACTATGTGTTATACTTATCTTGATCCTGTGCTATTAGGATTATTGTTCCCATTTTTACAGATTAGGAAATATTCATATATCTTAAATCCATAAAACTTAAAATAAACTACTGTAATATCTGTTCCTTTCATTAATTTATTCTGAAATAAATTTCACCTATTATAAGAAGTACGTGTGAGTGAATGAACAATATCTTCTTTTAGTTAAAAGTGAATCAAGAAGTCTGAAAGGATAAAAATAAGTGATTAACCCATTCTGAATATATATTACAACAAAAATAAGCATAAAAATATGTACATAGAAAGACTGTCTAAAAAGATAATAGAAGTGGGAAAAGAACATAACAGTTATTTCAACAACAATGCAAAAGAATTTAAATCTTAATAAACATATAAAAAACATTTAAGGAGCTATTATCAAAAAAATGTAAATTAAAATACAGAGACTTAATTTTCATTTGCAAAGAGTCGAAAAATTGCAGTCCTCAATACCTATGGCAAGGTCAAGCTTACAGGTACATATTGATGATTCTGGACTGCTTGGAGGTTAATCTGTCCTCCCATGCCTTTTTCCCATACCATAGAGCCATCCTAAAATATAATGGTTTTTATGGTTGCTCTTTCGTCTCTAGGAAATTTTGTTACTATTCCTTGCAAAGACTGAAAGCACCCTGGGGTTTCACAATACTGAGGCTCCTTCCTTAGAGTTAGAAATAAGTTATTTTTTAAATGAATAGAAATTAGAAACCACTTTAGATGGAATCTGACTCGGGAATTGCCATGTAAGAATTTATAGTTATAACTATACAGAAAAAAGAAGCCTGCTTTTCTTGGTCTCATGCTATAGTTTACATTTGACTATGACTAATGAAAATGGGGCCTTTAGAAAGCAATGACTCACATCTCACTAGGCAATAGGACATCACAGAGATTGATGAGATTGTTATTTGGGAAAGTAAGGAAAACAACATACATCAACTTATATTTTGTTTCGCTAAACCAGAGGAATACCCAGAAGACTATTTCAACATAAATTCCCAATAATTTATTTCTGCTACCAAAACTATTTCTCTCAATTATGTATGGTTGATGATGTCATGTGTCACTCCCAAACTAAAAATAGCATGATCGATCCAGATCTCATCACTGGCTAAATATACCTGGAACTAAAGCTACTCATCAAATATTGCCCACAGAATTTTAGTTTAGTCTGAGTGATTTAAGTAATCCCTGTCTATGAACCTAACCATCTCTAGACCATTCTTTTTCTTTTATTAAGAACCTAGAGGCCTGGTGCACGAATTCGTGCATGGGAGGTGTCCCTAGGCCTGGCTGGTGATAGGGGCGATCAGGGCAATCGGGGTGATTGGGGCCAGTCTGGGCAAGGGGCCATGGGAGGTTGGCCGGCCTTGGGAGGTTGGCTGTGGGAGCTCACTGACCACCAGGGGGCAGCTCCTGTGTTGAGCGTCTGGCCCCTGGTGGTCAATGTGCATCATAGTGACCAGTCATAATGGTCACTTAGGCTTTTATATATATAGATTGTACAAATAAAAACACAATAAGATTTGGGTCAGATTTAGATTGGGGTGTGTTTTTTAATTTCACTCCATTCGTTTTTACAGCCCTGATAACAAATGATTAAAAAAATCAGACCGGAGCACTAAATAACTAATTTTAGTTAAATAAGACTGAAGACATATTATAATCAATTTTATGAAGATGATTTGGGCTGAATTTAGTTAAAATGAGTGAAGTAAGTAGATAATGGAGTATTTATCTTTTTGAAAGAGAAAGCTAGGTGGGGAGGCTTTGAGCTGCTGCAGAGAAGTTTTACTAGGAAGCCTCCAGTCACAACGGACCATTATGTTTCTAATTGCCCTTATTAACAGAAGAAAGAGGAGCACAAAATTTACTCTGGAGAATCTTAGGTATCCTGCTGTTTTCAAATAAGCTAAGTGGTATTGGTCAATGTGTTTTAGATTTACAAGTTGGGTTTTATCAGCAGAAGAACAATGATGTCAGAAAACTAAGCAAACCAAATACTTAAAAGAAAAACTGACAAACTAAATGTGTTCCTAGATGGTGTGTGTGTGTGTGTGTGTGTGTATTCTTTTGTTTTGCCCCCCCCCACTCCACCCCTAAAAAGCTCTGAATTTGAAACACCTACTTATCTAATTAACAATAATAAAAAAATTGTCCATGTGTTTCTGTTTTTAGCCAACGGAAAGACTATGCCCTTTTTTTGTAAGCTCTATTGGAGCAAGCAGTTCTCCTTCTGAGACTATCAATACTTAGCATTCTGTAGTTGAAATCTTGTGATGCTCAAAAACATTCTCGTGCATTTCACAGCATATATCGGGGAGATTTCTCCACTTGGCAGAAGAATGTATCCAATTTTCCAAACTTGAGCATTCTTAATATT
>NW_006299390.1:5195025-5232127 GCF_000327345.1 Myotis davidii | reverse complement strand
GAGTGGGAGAGTATTTTTCCTTGAATTATTCCTTGGTATTATCCAATTATTTGCATTTTCATATTTTACAGTCTGATTATTTTTGTTCTTCAGTGCATCTACCATTCACTACCTCTGTCATGGATACCTATTTCAGTTCCATTTATTCTAAATCTCTCTTTTTTAAAAGAAAGTATTTTAGTGGTTTAAAAGTGCCTGGAAAGTACTGCCTGATATAAAGAGAGTAAATAATTTAAGACAAGGAGTAAACAGATCAGTCCATTATCAAATAAAAATTGCACCAGACAGAGTTAACAGTTGAATAGGCAAGGAAGACTTTACTCAAGACTATTGCAATAAGGGAATGAAATTGAACTCAACTCCCCTGAAACAAAAAGCAGGAAGATTTTTAAATGCTGCCTCCCAGTCTACTGTTAATCCACGAGGAATTCTGAGCGCCAGCACCTTGGGAGGTGGCCTGCGGATGGTGCCCGGAAAAGAAAGGTCTTGCCCGGCGAGGGCAGTTAGCACGGCCACTGGTGGATTAGACGGCACTTAGAGGCCCTGGCCCTCACCCCACTGAGCTGTGACCTGGGACTCCGGCAGGATGGGCACTTAGCTGCCTCAAGGGGCTCACAGGCCATGGAGACAAGCCAGTGGCAGAGGGACCTGTGAGCTACAGCCTGGGGGACATGGGACAGGGGAGGTGCCGTGGTGCAGTCTTAGGGACGAGGGGACCAGAGCCTCTGAGTCCTGTCCTGGGACTGCTTTGTGCAGTGATCCAGCACACCGGCAGCAGTGGGAGTCCAAAACCTTGTGTTGACATCAATGTGTACTGTTTCTATCACATTGGGCAAACCAAGGCTACGACGGCCTAGGGCAGGGGTGGGCAAACTTTTTGACTCGAGGGCCACAATGGGTTCTTAAACTGGACCGGAGGGCCGGAACAAAAGCGTGGATGGAGTGTTTGTGTGAACTAATATAAATTCAAAGTAAACATCATTACATAAAAGGGTATGGTCTTTTTTTGTTTTTAGTTTTATTCATTTCAAATGGGCCGTAGTTTGCCCACGGCTGCATTAGACCCTTGCATTCTATAAACAGTTTAATTTTTAGCTTATGATGCTACCCAATATTGTTACCAGCGGTAAATATAATAACCCCGATCCTCTATAAATTAGAAATAAAAGAGGACAGAACAATATACAGGGTGGGGAAAAGTAGGTTTACAGTTGTTCTTATGGAAAACAATACAATAATTAATAAATAATAATACAAGAATAAACTCTGTTTTGTGCACTCATGATTGTAAACCTACTTTTGCCCCACCTGATCTTTACCCTCTAATTATTTTGTAAGGCTTCTTAATATTTGGAAACTTATCTGGAACTGGATGGAGCCCCCTTCCTTGCAGGAGATATAAATGTGACCATTTTTAGTCTTTTACATAGACATGAAGTCATGTGAGAGGTGAAACTGAATCCTTACTTATTGATTTTTATATCTCAACCTTAAAGTTGGTAAATGTTCAAAAAATGTTAGTCATGTTTCAGTGCATGAACCCATCCAAGGTTGCTGTGAGCTCCTGGGGGCTTATATTCTTGAGATCAGCCTTAGCTCTCAGTTCCTGTCCACAGACTCTTGATCTCACTCGCACTTCACCTTCTCTCTAGGCCCCGAGGTCGGCAAACTGCAGCTCGCGAGCCACATGCGGCTCTTTGGCCCCTTGAGTGTGGCTCTTCCTAAGCCTTAGGAGTACCCTAATTAAGTTAATAACAATGTACCTACCTATATAGTTAAGTTTAAAAAATGTGGCTCTCAAAAGAAATTTCAATCCTTGTACTGTTGATATTTGGCTCTGTTGACTAATGAGTGTGCCAACCACTGCTCTAGGCCAACCCAGATATGGAACTCAACCCTTATTCCTTGATCGTCTTTGAAACCTCTCACAAAACAAATTACCAAGCAAAAAATTAACAAACTTTATTAATGTTTTGGGCAATGTGTGTGTGCCTGTGTGTGCAGAAATTTAAAATCTAATCAACTTTTTTTTCAATTACTTTAGTGACCTTGACATCGGTTTGTTTTCATAGGCTCAATCATCATTTGCCTCTTCTTTTCCTTTCCTTAAATTTATGTTAATTCCTCATGCAAAGCAGTTTAGCTTTCCCTTTTTTTATGGTCTTCTTTATAAAAGTAAAGTTTCTAAGACCTGACTTTTTACAACCAGACAGAATTACCAAGCTATTTCTCTGAATATAAACATTCTCATGAAAAACATGTCAGCTGTTCAAATAACCATTTCCATCTCTCTTCAACATTTTATATTCTAGAGTTATCAGGATGTGGAATGTCATACTCAACATGCTCCAAGCTCACATCAACTTAATTGTGCCTAAAAGTTGAATTGCTAAATAGAAAACTAATGGAAAATATTTGTCATCTATTTAGGGTATCTCTTTGCCCAGTACAGAGCTAATTAAGAAACATAATTAATAGAGCTCTATCTTTTCAGGCCAGGAACAGAGATTTAACCCTATGTTCTTTTCTTTCCTGCCTCAATTCTATCAGCATCAGATCATTCTTTCATTTCAACATAGTATCCTAACATTTTTATATTTCTCACATTCATTCATTCATTCCTTCATTCAGTAAGATACTATTTACTTTGTATCAATATAACATAGAAGTCAAGTGGGGCTTAGATCAAGTAAATCAGAAAATAAATAGTAAAATTTCATATGGTACAAAACACTAATAAAATAAAGTAGGGTACTAGGTAAAGGGAGGGAAGGCGGTAGCTCTTTTAGATGGCATAGTCAGGCCCTCTAGAAGCATGGGAAAGTTGACAAGACTTGAATAATAAAGAGCTAGCTATGAACGAATCTAAGGAATAATATACCAGGTAATGGAAAGGGTAGAGATAAAAGCTCTAACATGGGACTTGGCTTGAAAACTTCAGGGAATAGAAAGGGGCGGGGGGGGGGGGGCAAAAAGGGGTGCAAAACAAAACAGCATGGCTAGAATATAGAGAACAGAGAAGAGAATGGTAAGACATGAAGTCACAGAGGTTTGAAGAAATGAAATAGTAGATCCTGGTATAGAATTTGGATTATTTCTAAATCATACTAGAAGGTATTTTTAAAATGGGTATGATTTTATCTAACTTGTCCTTTTTTAAAATCACTTTGCTGTGTGGGGATTATATCTTATATTGGTTGTCTTAAAATTTACCTTAGAGTCATCTTAAAACTATGGTCCACTCTCTTCAAATTATCTTCCAGACAAATGCACTAAATTTATGTATTGTGAGCATGTACTATGTTCCTGGCACTGGGCTAGACGTGGTGATTCGACAATGACAAGGAAGTGATTCCTATATCCAAAAACACACAGCCTCATTGGAAAAGACTTTGTTCTGTTTACTGTAGGCAGTTAATATTCTCCACATTCTTTGCATTCTTATTAGAATCAGTATGACCTTCCATGACCTTTCGTGGATCATGGATTTTTAGGCCTAAACTATATTCCGCCAACCACTTTATACAAAATAAAGGTTTAAGAATGTATTTGCATTTGCATTTTATTCTTGGAATCCTTTCCAATTTCATGATGAGTTGTCCGAGTTCTTTTTAGTAGGAAAAATGAATTCATAGTATGGAGTAGAAAAATATAGCACCTCTACAAAACTTTCTTTCTGTAGAGTGGCATTCCAAGATAATTCAAGGTTGGATATATATTAATTAAAGTAGGAAAATATTTGTAGTACCAGATCACAAAACAGAGTCTCTGTGTTAGGTCATTTCTAGCTCATCTCCATATTGAAGTGCAAATATGCAGAGAGCACAGATTGCCTCCCAGACTGCCAATCAAATGCCTGATTATTTGTGAATGTTTCTTGACCTTGGGGAGCTGAGTGATGAACATGAGGGAATTCTTTGCGTAGGACACAGGGAAAGAAGCTAATCAAACAAATAAACAAAAAGCTCAGGGAGACACCAATTTTCTGTTGAGACTGAATCCCAGTACTTTGGACCATTTGTCTTGCTTCCCATCTTTCCTTCTCTTTTCATTGGCTTTAAAATGTTAAGGATTTTTCTCAGTCTGCCTCACACCCCGTTGTGCCCTCTATTTTATCCGTACTTTTGTGGTTTGTTTTCTATTCTATTTTTCCCATAGTACAAGAGATGCATGCATTAAACAAGAGTCACTAAAGGACTGGGCCTGTGAAAAATCTATTTTGAAGTTGGAGGAAAAGGCAAGCCAGCTTTCTAAACATTCCTTTCCCTTGAGGCAAAATTCTGCCCCCAAAAATTGTTTTCCTCCTTCGAAAGAATTAACATTTCGACCACTGAGCGTTTTGGAAACAGTTGTATATTGTGTCTCACAAATCCAGCTTCTTCATAGACCAAGTGCTGGTTAATGGCAATACCTTAGACCTTCTCTCATCTTTGTAAAAAGAACTGTTTATGGATGATAACATGTGGTTATAAAAATCCTTCAGATTTCATAGGGGATACGTGCTCCTTTCATTCCTACAACAGTACATATCAAAGACTTATTTTAAGCAAAGCCTAAGTCCCCATAGTACTCCCTGTCAAATGGTGGAGAAAGATGAGAGAATAACTATTATGCTACCAATGATAGGGGTTGTGACATTTGAATCGGGGGTTATAGAAGTATAGTCATGGTTACCTTGCTAAGAATGATGGTCAGGAAACCCTTTTCAGAAGGCTGACACTTAGCTGAGCCATAGGGACAGGTAGAATTTAGACAGGAAAGGGAGGTGAGAAGCAGGTTCCAGGGAGAAGAAACAGCCTATGCAAAAGGCAAGCATCAAGGACTGTGGTAAAGTCTGAACATGAACAAAAGTCTGACCACAAAAGGTTTGTACTGGAAAAGAGATGCATTTGGTAAGATGTGATCATAGCAGATCATCTTAGAGCCTGTGTGCCATTCGAAGGTTTACTTTCCTAGAAAGGCACCCAAGGATTTCTGGTGGGGGGAAATGAATGAATGGATTTGCATTTGTTGACTATTCACTCTTGTAGTTTGAAATGAGGTGGACTGGAAGGTACAGGCAAAGAGAATAATTATTATTCTTTAAATATATTTTATTGATTTTTTTTTTACAGAGAGGTAGGGAGAGAGAGAGGGAGTTAGAAACATCGATGAGAGAGAAACATCGATCAGCTGCCTCCTGCACACTCCCTGCTGGGGATGTGCCCGCAACCAAGGTACATGCGTTTAACCAGAATCAAACCTGGGACCCTTGAGTCCGTAGGCTGATGCTCTATCCACTGAGCCAAACCGGTTAGGGCCAAAGAGAATAATTAGGACACAATTGCAAAACTCCAGATAAGAAGTGATGAGATTTTGGCTGTAGTCCTGGAATAGAGGAGAGAGGAATTATTACAGAGATGATTAAGGGCGGAATACAGGACTTCTTGAATAATGGGAAGAGGGAGGAAGAAACTTGTGGTGGCTGTCAGGTGTCCAGTTTTGGAACAAACTGATGGAAAACCTGTTGGGGGAAAGACTGTGATTCAGTCTCAGCCATGTTGCTATTGAGGTCCTGATTATAAGGCTACATGCAGAGCAACATGCCCAAGTTTCATTGTGACTACTGGGATACATACCTCACCCATGACTCTCCATCTGTGAGAAAGACACTCTGCAGTGGTAGGAAACACAAAAAGAATGTGAAAGACTGCTATCAGAAGTGGATAGAAGAGTAAGCTTAGAGCCGGATTGACAAAATAACTGCAGCACTTCAGCAAGGAAAGATACCTCCTACTCCATTCTTTGCTCCTCCTCCTGCAAGGGGCAGTGGTGGCACCCCCCGCCCTGGTTTGAAGCCCATACCCCATATGAGATACCCTCCCATGATGCCAGTGAAGATGTCCATGGGACCTACTCCTGGAATGAGGCCACCTATGGGAGGCCACGGACTAATGATGCCTGGGCCTCCAGTGATGAGACCTCCCACCAATCCCATGACGGTGCCCAATCGGCCAGGAATGACTCTCCCAGAAAGATAAGGGGAGCCCCTCAGCTTTGTATTTCTTGTTCCAGTTCACCAGAAGATCGGGGTGCTGCAACTCTGGGAGTTTTCAAACAGCATGACAAGGAAGACTCATTCCCTCTTCCTACCAAAGAGAGAATAGTTTTAGAGGGGAATAGCAGGACCAAAATAAAAAGCATATTTTCACTTGTATTGTGAAACGTGAAAATAAAATTGCCAACTCTTAGTTTCAAAAAAGTCAATGAAAACAGCAATTAACATGGTTTTCATATAAAGTCAAAAATTATAGTGGCTCATTCAAGGTTTATTCCTTTCCTCTACATGAAAATATTTTTACTTTAAAAAATCATTTATGTTTACTACCACTTCCCCAGCTTAGTCTAGTCTCTGGAGAAATGTCACACTTGCAGACTTGATATTCACATGTTCCATAAACACTTTATTATTAATCCTTTAAGGTATATACTTGCAAATATTTTGTTTCTCTGTTGCATTCCTTATGCAATGTCATGCTCATATTACTGCAAACAGAGTAGTGAAGAAAGAATGGAATAGCAAGCCCTGGCCAGGTGGCTCAGTTGATTGGAGCATTTCCCGACCAGCAAATGTTGTGGGTTTGATTCCTAGTTAGAGCACATACCTAGGTTATAGGTTCAAACCCCCGTTGGAGCCTGTATGGGAGGTAACTGATCAATGTTTCTCTCACATCAACATTTCTCTTTTTTCTCTCTCTCTCCAACCCCTTTCCTCTCTCTTTTAAAATCCATGAACATATCCTGCGGTGAGAATGAAAAGGAAAGAATGGAATAGTAATATCTTGCTAGTTATCACATCTGTCAACTCTTCCTTGTCAGTGTTTCTTACGTTCGTCCTTTCCTCACTTTACCTATCATCATTTTCCCAAAATAGAAACCTGTCGCTTCTTAGCCTGGGATACCTTTACCAGAGTTCTTAATTACCTCCAACAGAAATGGATTCTGCTTGATTTATGCAGAAAATAAATTTATTGAAAGGCTATTGATTAGTTTGCAGAATCACAGGGAAGGTGGAAAAACAAGCTTGAAAAACAAGAAAAAACAAAGGGACTGCGTTTCAAAGTCATCCCACAAGCATAGGACAAGGAAGACCCTCCCCGCTCTCTCTGGCCCAGCTGCCCCAGCTGCCAGCAAAACCAGCTGTGGCAGTCTCTTCCGCCACTGGAATAAATTCTTCACTGTTGCTGCTGCTCTGCCTCACTAACTCCAGATTCAAAATCCCAGGTGGTTGTGTCTGATTGCCTAATCCTGGATTGAAAGTATGTCCATGCCCTATTTTCCAAGTTTCCAGGGAAGGCAAATATCTGGGCTTTTCCACTTCTGTAGCTGGACATAGCACCCTCCCACTAACACTCATGTTGTGGAAAATTCTCCAATTATAGGCAAGAGAGTCCAAATCAGGGCAGCCACAGAAATGTTGGAGTCTTCCTGAATAACCAATTTACCTCCTAGTTCTAATCATTCATGTTTCTATTTTCCTTTAAGCACTGTTTTGGGCATGTGCTATGTACTCATGGGGAAGATATCAAGATTGCATGTACCTGATGAAGGCTTTCCCAAAACATAACTATTATTATATTTGACACTATCATAGTTTCCAATAACTTAAAATCTTCAACAGAGTATCAAAAATATCAATTGATTTCTCTTACATCTACTGTCTTTTTTCTTATTATTTTCTAACATAAATTCTCTTCTCCAACTAGGATAATTATCTTCCAATTTATATATATTACTATGCTCATTTTCTGCAGAACCCCTGGTCCATTCACCTATTTCTCCCTAGCCCATGCCTGAACTCATTTTATTTCTTCTCCAAGTAGCACCCCAGTTCTGTGCTTGGCCTTCTTCATGATTTCAAATGAGAATCATGAAATTAAAGGCATACTTACTGTGAAATCATACAGTATTTATGAACACTAAGTGGTACCGGTGCCTTGTTTTATAAACACTCTGTATGGATCTATTTTAAATGTAGATAGTTTTACCTCTCCAATTGGATTGTAAATGACTCAAGGATCTTAATTGCTCGTGTATCTCCTCTGCCATATTAATCACGTCAAATACAGAGTCTTTTCCATGTGTCTGTGGAATAGCTGAACAGATGTCTGACCAGCTTCAACTCTCACCACACACTTTGAAAGAATTTGGGATCCTGGAGCCGATTCTTCTGAAACTTACTTTGTTTTGTTCTCTCCCACAATCTCTAACTCTAGGTAAATCCTAGTCATCATTCCACAAATGTACAAATTTCATATTCTAGTGGGAACCAGGCAAGGATGACTGGGCACAAATTAACTATCATTATTAGAAATTACCGGAAGCAAGTGTCCAGGTGATACCAAGTGTCATCTTCATAGAGGAAAGATGGCATTATTAAAAAATTGAAAAAGTTAATTTCCACACTACATCACATAATATTTTTATGCTTTGCAAAGTCAACACGGAAAAGAAATGGGTTTCATTTAAGAATCTGATTATTTTGTCATTGTCACACAATGACATTAATTGGGTACTAAATTTGCAAAATGCCTTGGCGAATGCAAACAAATGTGTCCTCTGTAAATTAAGGAAAAAACAGATGCCTGTTTCTCACACAAAGTTCCTTTCTGATGTTTCAGAGCAGTACTTTTTCAGAGAATGAGTTTGGGCAGATGGCATTATAATTCAAATAAAATGAAATAGGCTTCCAAGTGTGTCCATATCATCTTCCCCTATGAATGCCAGAAGAATTTTTAAAGTTTCTAATGTATCTGAGTGTCCTCATAAATATAACCTGTTATTAAATAAGTTGTAAAGATTACATTATGACTCTCATGTTAGCTGAGATATCTTTCCAAATCAGGTATTAGGAAATATCTGCAACATGTCCAATGATATCTATTGCACAACAAGGAAATGCAATGCAAAAGGACTTGAAGATTATTGAACTCATTCTCCTAAAGTGCAATGTGAAAATTATGTCAAAGTTCCAGAGACATTCATCATAAAGGATAAAGGCACAGGTGGCCAGGTCTCTCATGCATGTGACTCTTCAGGTTTTGTTACCAATGTTTAGAACATTGAGAATCCTAAGAAAGGACAGTCCAGAAAGCACCTGCATCTCCCAACGTTATCAAAAATAACTCAAGTTGTGACATCTGGCAAATGATTTAACCGCAGTTAAATAATATCCCTTCTCATAGAGTTGTTATGAGGATCAAATGAGACCATTTATGTAAAGCACTCAACACAGTGCCTGATACATAACATCAATACAGTGTAGCTAAGTTGTATTTCTATGGTACTCAATAACTGAAGTGGAGGTAGGAATGCGTATCACTTTTATAATTTTGCCTATGAAAAATTTAAAGGATAACATCCTATGTATGTTGGCTTGGGAACATAAATAGCATTTATTGCCATTGAATGCCAAACTTTTTCAATGTAAACTCCCATCAGTAAGAAGAATTGCCAGGTAAATATTGAATTTTATTTTACAATATAACTAAAGGGAAACTTCTCTATAAAGCATTTACTGTCATCTTCAATTCCCACCATAAATGGCCATTCCTTTGTTAGTGCACCTTTGCATACTTCTACCATGATATGTCCCAAGTTATTGAAT
Source organism: Myotis davidii (assembly GCF_000327345.1). Taxonomy (NCBI): domain Eukaryota; kingdom Metazoa; phylum Chordata; class Mammalia; order Chiroptera; family Vespertilionidae; genus Myotis; species Myotis davidii. The sequence continues at coordinate 5,222,481 of NW_006299390.1, read as the reverse complement.
TTCTTTTATTTACACACCTCCTTTACACAGAATTTTTTTTTAATTTTTAGCTCTTAGCACAGCATTCAGTAAATCTTGAAGAAATGAATAATGAATTTCATATTATTCAAAAATGGAATAATAAAATATCTCTCTCCACTATGGCAAATATAAAGCCCTCTAGGAAAAATGAAAATGAACCCAGTAACATCTGAAACTCTCTTCCTGTGATTTCTATGATTCCCTTAAATATTCCAATATTCTTCTATGTATTTTGATGAAAAAATACGATATTGGATACCTTCGTTTATAAGAAATTTGACGTCTAATGAGAGTTTAAACTATTGCTCTTAGAAAAAGTTTGAGAGAAATTGGAGATCTGTCTCAGTAAACAGTATTTTTAGATTTTAAAAATAAAAAAATGAATTTGAAAGTGCACAATGTGATGTCGTTTGCAAAATTAAACTAAAAACATGGGGAAATCTTGCAAAGTATTGGCTTATCCATGTTACTGTAAAATGTAATTAAGTATAGTATTATAAGTCTGGTTATTAAAAGCACACAATATCCATAATGGGAAAATAAAAGCTACTAAAATTCTGTTATCAAAAGCAATGGAACTAAAACTGTAATGCCTGTTTTCTTTTTTTTTCTTTTAACTAAAAAATTCTCTTTAATCTCTATGTATTTCTCTAACACTTGTGTTAGGGCATTGACAGAGCACAAAGTTAGCTTTATGGAACACAACCAATATCAACATTTTATTTTTTTCTTCTTCCTTTCTACCTCAACCCAGTACACCTGAAAATATCTGAAATATTTGGCATACACTTTCACCACAAGAATACCTAACTGAAATCTGTTAACATTTGTTTAAAAAAACAACAACCATAAAGTAACAACTACTGTATTAATGTCATAAGAAGCCAAAACTCCTTGTGTCTCCCAAATCTCTATCTGAGGTTGCTCTTCAGGTGAAGATACAAGACTTTTTTAAAAATATGTTTTATTGATTTTTTACAGAGAGGAAGGATAAAAATATATTTTAAAATAATAATAAATAAAATGTAACCAAAGCCCTTGACTCCAATTATCAGATCAACTAGAGGCCCGATGCATCAAATTCATGCACGGGAGGGGGGTCCCCTCAGCCTAGCCTGCACCCTCTCCAATCTGGGACATCCCTCTCACAATCCTGAGCTGCACACCTAATCACTTACCTGCCTGCCTGCCTGGTTGCCCTAACTGCCCCCTCTTGCCAGCCTTATTGCCCCAAATGCGCCCCCCCTCCCCCGCCAGCCTAGTCAACCCCAACTGTCCTCCCTGCCAGCCTGGTCACCCCTAACTGCACCACCCCGCCAGCCTGATCAACACTAATCCCCCCCACACACACACTGGCCTAGTCACTTCTTACTGCCTCCCTGCTGGCCTGGTCGCCCCTCATGGAACCTCCGTCCCCCATGCCAGCCTGGTCACCCCATGCAGCCTGTTTATTCAGTCATTTGGTTGTCCCTCACTAACCCCCCTGCCGGCCTGGTCGCCCAACGCAGCCTGCTATTCAGTTGTTTGGTCGTCCCTCACTAACCACCCCCTGCCTGCCTGGTCATAGGCAGCCATCTTGTGAGGGTGTGAGGGTTAATTTGCATATTGCCTCTTTATTATATAGGATGATATTTTAGCTAGTGATGACTGTGTACAAATCACTATTTTTTTGTTTGTTTTTTGCTTCAGTAGGGCATTGCAGATAAAAAATGATGTGATTGCCTCTCTTAGACCATGTGGTCCTCTAGAACTCTCTGTGCTTTGTCTGTACAATACCACTGGTGTCGACTAATTTGAATGTATACATGAAGAGTCTTGCAGAGTTGCTGAGTCCTGCATCTTATCACTGTCACTGCTCATATGATTTACTCTCAGTCCAGTTGTTATCACTGGGACACATCCCAGCTCCACGTGGGCCCTTAATGCTTCCTGAAAGCCTGGCATGGAAGGCAACCTGCAGGGCTGCTCTGTGGGATTGGCTGACTCTTTCCATGCCAGGCCTCCCAAGCCGAGAGGGACTCTGCCAGCTTCAGGCAGGCAATACTTTTCACTGGGGTGACGTGCTCTCCAAGAATTCTTGCAATGTTTTAGGCATCCGGACACCTTTCAGACACAGTGGGCATCATGTTTTTTATTCCAGGACTTTTCTGTTTTTATCTTACAGATTTATCTAATACAAATACCATTAGGGAATCTCACCCTCAGATTTTTGTGTATATGTTTCTTTGTTTCCGTCTACCATGAAGCAAAGCAGTAAAACAGTACATGCTGTTAGATCCAAATCCCTAAGTTTTTGCATTACTGCATCATACCTCATTACCATAATTTATAATTTTATCAAAGAGGGTTTTATATTTTATTAGGTAGAGATTTCAGTTCCCTATTCCTGACATCTAATCCAGTCCTTCTGTCTGAGGGACAGAGATGGGACCGAGCTGAATAGGCAAAGATTCGTACAAATCACAGTGACCAGATCATTGGAAACAATATCCTGCCCTCTTTTGTGTTTGTGGGTCTGAAAACTCAGGATTTGTACTAAAATTCTACCATTTCGCTCTGAGCAAAATTTCACATTTGAGGTGGACGCTAATATAAGGCAGATGTCAGTACAGTGTGTATTAATAGGCACTTGGTTGCTTTTTGATGCTGGCTGATACTATGATGATGCAAGATTAATTATAAAGTAACTGGAGGTACTTCTGTAACATTTATACCATTCACATTCTTCAGATTCCGAGATGCTCAGGCCCTTTCAGCACCACTCATTGCACTGCATTGCCAAAATGGGGAAGACTGTGGTTCCAATATCTCTACTTAGGGATCTAGCTAAAATAATCTGGACAGGAAATTATTGTGATAAAGAACATTTGGGCAATCTTAACACATAAAATGGATTATGTTAATATGACTTAATGTCTGTATTTGGGCATTTCTGTCATTACCGTTTAATAGGTAGCAGTAGTGCCCATGGAATAATACCAAATAGGGAATAGACACCTCATTGTTAGAGTGACACTCTGGCTAGTCTACCTTCTCCTTTCATGCCATGAGAAAAGCTTTCCCAGCCTTCCTTACCTTTGACACTCTAATCCAGTGGTTCTCAACCTTCCTAATGCCATGACACTTTAATACAGTTCCTCATGTTGTGGTGACCCTCAACCGTAAAATTATTTTCGTTGCTACTTCATAACTGTAATTTTGCTACTGTTATGAATTGTAATGTAAATATCTGATATGCAGGATGTATTTTCATTGTTACAAATTGAACATAATTAAAGCATAGTGATTAATCACAAAAACAATATGTAATTATAAATGTGTTTTCCGATAGTCTTAGGCGACCCCTGTGAAAGGGTCGTTCGACCTCCCAAGGGGTCATGACCCACAGATTGAGAACCGCTGCTCTAACCTATCTGTGATAAGTCCTGCTGAGAATTATTCATCTTCTCCACCTACAACGAGTCTAAAACTGAACTGAAAGCCTGGTCAGCTTGTCTATTCTGTTCATGTTTAAAAACATTCCACAACACAGATGGTCATTCTGGAAGCTATCCTCTCGTCCTTTCTCTCCCCAAATTATGTTGACAATTCCTATTTTATTGATATTTCCCTTTTTAAGTGTCCTTTTCAAAAATGCATATGAATTACGTCTTTGTTCTGACTGAAAAACACAGAGCTCTGTAGACCAGATAAAGTAGGACTTTATGGCAACTCATGTCACCCCGATTTTCCAAATGTCCAGCTTATCTACAAGCATGCAAGTCTCTTAGGATGCACGTTTTTCATAGCAAAAGCAGAAATGGATGCTAGCACCTAATGGCATGTAGAGCTGCCACGAGGCTTCTGCACCGGTGTTGCGGCAGATGCTTCCAACAGCACCATCACGGACAGTTGGCTCATCTCTGCACACTTTCGTTCACAGCCCTAGGTTCCTGCTCAGTCTGATCCATTTCACTGGTCTGAGTGGCATTTTAATTAAACAATGCTCTGAGGCTCCATATTAATTAGAAAGTGAAATTAGGGCATATTCCTAAGTAGAATTCAGCTCTTCTATTATACTAAACAAAGCTAAATATTAAATTTCATTTTCCAAGCCCTTACTGTATTGATGTTCAATATTTAGTTGTCCCCTGAGATTTTAAACAGTATGGTTTCCTCGTATACATCCAATTAATCAAATTTAAAAGGACTGCTCTGCTAGAAAAAATGACATCCATTGTGTGAATTCACCCTAAAATACTCAATTGACAAATGTGTTGCTGGCTTATTGTATTAGGATTATTTAAATCAATCATAATTAATTATATCCATGAAATGTAATAGCCTGCAATTCCAGGCTCTTCAAAAATTACCTTAAGGTTTAGGTAGAGTAAAATATACATGTATTTCTCCTTGTAGCATATATCATAAATAATAATGAATTAAATTGGTGAAACTTTCTGTTTAAAGGTTGGGTCTGTCTGGAACCATCAGCTCCATGGATGTTGAGACTTATCCCTGTACCCTCACTGCCTCCCTCAGAGTAGATGAGCAGTCAATATTTCTTGAATGAAAAACGGACTCATGAATGATACTACATTATGAGACATGAAGTAATGTCATCAGTGAAGAATTGCAAATTTCACTTTCTAATCTATCCAGATCTCATCAAGAACCCATTAGCCAATCACTTTAGGGACATAAGAAGAAAACAGCAATCACAACCACCACCCAAACCATGGCAAAATGTGGCCATTTCCCTCCGTTTCTCCTAACTCTTTAAAATCTCATTGATAAGGCAAAATGGAGAATTAAGGCAAAAATGTGATTTATTTCTCATAACCTATCCAGGTCTTCACCTAGACTCCCTGGAAAAGGGTGACTAAACAATTTGTAAAGCTTCCAGTTTTATCAATATTCATTTTGAATCAATAATTAAAATATAATTTCAATATAAAATAGCATATTATTGAAATGTGGGATTCAGGGTGTAAGCTTCTTCCATGTGTTCTTGCCCTGAAGAATAAACTCACAGACAAAAAGGCTTCTTTAATAATAATTAAAAAAAAAAGGTAGAAGTTTATTGGAAGCAGATACAAACTCCATCTGGGCAGGAGTGCCCCCAAAGGAGACCCCCTGGGGAGGGGCCCCCAAATGGGAAAAGCCTGCTCTCTCTGTCTCCTAATGGGAAAATCAATCTTAAAAAAAGGCTTGTGTCCCTTCGTCTCCCCTTTATATATGCTGCAGTTCTTTGTCTGAACCTGACCCTTTCTAATTGGACCTTTTCTTAATTTAGGACCCCTGTGCTTTCCTCATTGGTCACTCTGTTATATAGTATCAGTTTCAAAGCTCAAAGCCCACATGGTGCTCCCCTTTTTCTCTCCCCTTATCTTGCAACATTCCTTTATCCTCTGCACAAATAAGATATGCATTTTGGCCTCTCCAAGCCCCCATCTATGCATTCCTCTCCCATGGACCCTCTTTATCTCCCTAAACCTGCCTGTTTCGTCCCTAGCATTCCTTTCATTATGAGCAATTTAGCTTTCAGTCCTTTACTGTTCACGCCTGCCTCTTATAGTTAAGCAATTCCTTGAGTTTCTGGCTGTCCTTGTGTGCCTCTTTTTCCTTCCTCCCTCCCTCCCTCCCTTCCTTCCTTCCTTCCATTTTCTTTCTTTCTTTCTTTTTCTTTCTTTCTTCAAAAATAAGCATGTGAGTGCTTTGTTTAGCAGTATAGCCCACAAATCATTATATACCTTAGAGATTTTCTTGATAAGTTTAGCATCTATTTAGCGATCACCATTGGCACATAACATGCCCATGTAACCAATCATCTCTAGTTTGATAGGCTGCTTCCATGGTTTTCTATGAAAATAATACCACAAGGAATGACCTGTGCATTTGCCTTTTCTATTGTTGAAGATGAAACTTTACAGAAACTTCCCAGAGGATAGATTGTTGGATCAAAGGAAAAAGTATGTCCGTTTGTGTTAGTTATTGCCAAACTCCCCTCAGTATGAGCTGTATAATGTTACCCATCCACCAGCCTTGTATGAGGGGCCAGCTTTACCACAACCTTGCCAAAAAGCTTGTTGGCAAGATTTTGAATTTTTGCCAATCTGATAGATGAGGCAATATATCTCAATGTACATTTCTCTTATGATAAAGGAAGTTGGGAATTTTTCATGTTTAAAGGATATGTGTGTATACTTTTTGTGAACTTTCTATTCTTGGCTTTTGCATATTTTTCTATTACATTTTTAGTCCTCTATTGTTTTTTCCCCCCACTTTTAAAAAGTTTTCTTTGGAGGAGAGTCAACCTTTATTATTGGTATGTAATAAATATTTTCTCTGAGTTTGTCATTTACCTTTTAACATTATGGTGTTTTGAACTATCCAAGGATTCTTTTTTTGCTTTTAAATAGTCACATTTGTCAAGTTTGAGTCATAAAATAAATGCCTTTCCTCATACCTAGTTCATAAAGGGATTTATCTGTAGGATTCATTGTTTCATTTGTTCCTTTTCCATTTGGAGTTTACTGTGGTAAATTGACTAAAAACCTGTCTATTTAACCATTCTATCTCCACTGACACCAATTTTCATGTTATATTTTCCTAAGAAATTATCTATTTCATTTAGATTTTTAATTTTGCTAACATAGGTTTGTACAAAGTATTTTTTATGATTGCATCTGTTTTGTTATTCCTTACTTCGTTATATGTAGCTTGTCTCTTTTAAATCTTAAATTAGATTTATTTTGCTAATTTTTTAAAAGAAATACCATTTTGATTGAAGTTATTTTTCTATTTTCTATCATACGGATTTGTGTTTTTATTGTTAGTATTTCTTATGTGTGCGTTTCTAGAGGGATTCCTTTGTTGTTCCCTTTCCACCTTTTTTTTTCACATGGTTTTATTGGTGAGAGAGAAAAACATTGATGAAGGTACAACATAGACTGGCTGCCTCCTGCATGTCCCCCACTGGGGATTGAGCCAGAAACCCAGGCATGTGCCCCTCCTGACCAAGAATCAAATAGCCAACCTCCTGGTGCACAGGAGGATGCACAACCAACTGAGCCAATGGCCAGGGGGGCCTTTCCACCTTTTTGAATTGGGAATTCACTTTCAATATTGCTGTTCTTACGTGTGTGTGTGTGTGTGTGTGTGTGTGTGTGTGTGTGTATAGTATCTTATAGATTTTGCTACTTAGTGTTTTCATTCATTACTTTTAGAAATACTTCAATTTACATTTCTTCTTTGATGCAATAGTTGTTAGAGTTTTTAATTTCTAGATGCAAGTTCCTTTGATGATTACTTTGTTATGAATGTCTAAATTTTATTGCATTATGGTCAGATATTATTGTTTGTATTATTTCTGCTTTGTGGAATTTACTGAGACTTTGTTGTAATCTAATATGTAGATAATTTTGGAGATTGTTCCATGTGTATTAGTACTTCTGAGGAATATATTAGTATATTCTCTATTATTGGAGTGTGAAACTCAAAAAAGAGAAGGGGGTAGTGGGGAAAACCAAAAGATTTGTCTAATTAATTATGCTATATTTAGTTCTATATCTGTAATTTTGTCAACTTGACCTATCTTAGACTAAGAGCAGTCTTAAATATCTGTTATTAGTGTATTTCTATTCTTCCTTGCAACTCCTGTAGTTTCTATTTTATAAAGGTGGTTTGTATTATTTAATGTACAGATATTGATGTTATATTTTGTGATCTTTATTGTTAAAAAGTAGTATTTTTTGCCTGGTTAATGCATTTGAACTGAATTCTGCAGTTAATAACAGGACTGTAATCCCTATTTACTTCTTTTTTTAATGTCATGTAAAACTTTGCCTAACCATTTGGCTTTTCTGAGTCACTTTGCTAAAATATGTCTCTTCTTCACAGCATGGGGTTGGGTTTTTTCATGAGCTAATTAGAAAATCTTAAGCATTCATTTTTATGTTTTGTTTTAACTCTGTCATAGTGTTATATGTTATGTTTATTAAGCATATCCTATTATATTGCCTGTTTCTTTCTCTCTGTAATCTGTTTTCTTTGGGATTTGTTTGTTTGTTTTTGGTATTTAGAATAGTTTTTATTTGTGTTCTAATGATTGCCATTATACTGACCCCTTTTTAAAAATACATATGTTTTTATTGATTTCAGAGAGGAAGGAAGAGGGGAGAGATAGAAACATCAATGATGAGAGAGAATCATTAATTGGCTGCCTCCTGCACGCCCTGGGATTGAGCCTGCAACCCAGGCATGTGCCCTTGACTGGAATAAAACCTGGGACCCTTCAGTCTACAGGCCAATGCTTTATCCACTGAGTCAAACCAACTAGGGCTATCCTGATACCTTTTTTAAGGTCCTTATTCAGGTATTAGTTTTAAATGATATGCTGTGATGCCCACCTATTACCTAAGTCAGTGGTCAGCAAACTCATTAGTCAACAGAGCCAAATATCAATAGTACAACGATTGATATTTCTTTTGAGAGCCAAATTTTTTAAACTTAAACTATATAGGTAGGTACATTGTTATTACCTTAATTAGGGTACTCCTAAGGCTTAGGAAGAGCCACACTCAAGGGGCCAAAGAGCTGCATGTGGCTTGCGAGCCACAGTTTGCTGACCACAGACCTTAGCAACAGTTAATGAAATCATTGGTTATTCTCTTTTTTCTCCTCTTTTTATAATTGCATTATTTCAGCAGCATTGAAACATATATTATTTTCATATTATTCCAACCTTTGTTTCCACCTTTGCTCTACACTTGGATCTAAAATTAAATGTGTTAAATGATACTATTAGTCCTTTCCTCCAGTCAGCTTTTGAATTAAGGTTGGTTTCATTAAGTAGATACCTCAGGAAGTATCCTTGGATACTGTATTCCTGAGTGCTTGCATAATATAAACCTGGGGGGACGGGGGTTGGCGGTGAGTGTGTGTGTGTGTGTGTGTGTTGATACTTGAAGGACAAATTGGCTGGGTATAAAATCCATGGCTCAATCTTTATTTGAAATTATTTAAAATACTGCTTCACTGTTGTCAAGTGCGTATGTTGCTCCTGAGATGTGAAACTGATACCAGAGGAAATCGTTTCCTCTGGTGTCATGGGGGGAAAATGCAGGGACACTTGCAAGGGAGGATTGGAGCGGTAGTGGCAGGATTTATTGACATGAAAACAAAGGAAGGGCTTACTATAGAGGAGGCCAGATCACAGCACTGGGAGTAAGCTTAGACTGGGCTGCCTAGACCCAAAAAAGGAAAAGGAGACTTACAGCAGCCAAAGGAGAGTCCTTAAAGCCCACTGCTCCCCTGGTCACAAGTCATGTGGGGACCCTTAGAATTTAGGAGAAAAGAAAGCAAAAGTAAGACAAGAGAGAAGAAATGGTATGCAGGGCACAGATGCCCCTGAAAAGGCTGCCGCAATCCATGAGGAACTTCCCTGATGGGCCCAGCAGCAGAAAATGGTTGATGTTGCCAATCTGCCTCCAGGTCCCATGCCTGATGCCTCATCCCAGCTGCTTCACCGTCTCACTGCTAAAGAAATCTAGTACCAGGATCTCATGCCCACACGTGTGCTCAGGAGGATCGGGACCCAGAGCTGCAGGGCCATCACGCCCGACTCCTCCAGTAGCCCAGCTCAGTCTCTGCTTTCATCAGGCAATTAAAATTCTTGGCTGTGTGACCTTGGGCAAGTTATTTAACTTCTCTGCGCTTCATTTCCTCATCTGTGTGTCTTCTGCCAAGGCTCTGGTGCCCAGACCATGTGGCTGCCCCTCTGGAGATGGGCTTTTGTTAAGCTTTAATTCTATTTCCTCGGGTTCCAGAAGGGACAGACTTTCTTTCAAACTATCTAATCCCTTTCATGGATTTTCCAGGATTTCGTGCCCTTATACTATCTGGTCTTTTCCAAAAAATTTATCAGCGTAGTCTCCTTCTCTTTTATGGAATATTTTGGCTTCTATTGCACATGCCTCATCATTTAGCTTCTCTTGTGTGGAAGGTGGGCTTAGTAAAAGGATTTCCCCCTATGCCATTTTCTCCCCTCCCCCATTAATGGGGCAGTCTCCCAGGGTGACTGTAAAGCTGCCTCTTCTTACTTAATCAGCCTGATTTCATTTGCTCTCTTCCTTTTATTAATAACTAACTGCCTACTGTAATAATATCAACTTGGTGTGTTTCTTCCATTGGAAGAAACTTATCTTCCAGCCAGTTTTTTGTTTTTTTGCTTTTAAGTCTAATGGCTAACGGGCATATATCTTGAAATTCACTGTTCTGAGATAATGTTCCAGGCATGTGGAAAACCCTTTCAGCAAACAGAATTAGTTATTTCTGAAATTTTTTTTATTATAGTTTCAAGTAGTAGTTATATTTTTTTCTTCTTTGTGTATTCCAATTATACATCTACTGTATTATCTTTGTCTATCTTCTATATTAATGTTTTTCTGATTCTTTTTACATTTCATTTTGTTCTAATGTCTATTACTATGTCTTGCCTCAATAGTCCTTATTTTATTTCTAAGTTAATCTATCCTCTCTTGAGTACTTTGTAATTTAGTTTTAATTGCAAAGATTCTTTTTTTTCCCCAACTCTCCTTAACTCTCTGTTTTTTGCCCATTTCTATTCAGAACTTTTAAATTTCTTATTCAAAATGTTCTTTTATACTTATAAGTGATTTTTTCAAATTTTCTTCAGAATTCATTACAATTTCCTCATTTGTATTTTGTGTTTATTGTGAGGAAAGACAACAAATTTTCATTAGTTGTATTATTTTGATTCTTAATTCTGATTTCTGATAGTAATATTGCATGAATATTGTCTGCTGTTTTCTATTAATTTGGGGGGGGGGGGGAAATCCTAGACCAGCAATAACAGTTTCATAGGAGCAAAAATAAAGGATTTTGGTGGAATACCATATCCTTGGTCCATGAGCACCCTCTTCTGTTTCTCTTGTGAATTACTGATTTTTTTAATGGATGACATCTTTTTTTTTTTTTTTACACATGGAGTAGTTGATATGTCTTATAATCTTAAGATTCTCTTTTGTTTCTGCTATGCTTCTTTCCTGTCATAACCAAATTTTCAAATTTCCAAGGGCCATTTCTCCATCATCATCATCTTTGTCTTCTTATTAAGTAGTGCCTTCCCAAGATTCCACCTCTTATTCTGCTCACTTCCAAACCTTTTTCCCCCCCCCAATTCCTCAATTGTAGTTGTGTCCTGATCAATTAGGTCTATTATCAACATTTTCTCCACTCCGGATGGGAATTTATCTTCCTGAGGGTGATTTTGTGTTTTTCCACCCCAGGAGCCTGGTCCCCTTTTTTCTTTCCTGCATACACACCACCATTTCTGATCCAGAATGGGCCCCTGGATGGTTGGTGCTGCTGGATTGGGGCATTTATTTTTCTCCTTATATATAATGTTTGAAGTTTATGGTATTTTCTTTCCCCTAATTATGTTGTAGGCATGGGTTCTGGGTGGTTTTTGTTAGGGTTTTTCAGGGTTAGTGGAGAGGTTAACACTTAAATGTCAGCCTTTACAATATAGAAGCTCAGTATGTTTCAATAAATAAATTTAAGTGGATAATAATAATAAATGGACAGATCAATGGATGTATTCATGTAAACTCACAAAAGTGAAGATAGCCCTAGCTGGTTGGGCTCAGTGAATAGAGCGTTGGCCTGTGGACTAAAGGGTCCATGGTGCGATTTGGGTCAAGGGTATATGTCCGGGTTGTAGTCTTGATCCCCAGTGGGGTACATGCAGGAGGCAGACAATCTACGAATCTCTCTCATCATTGATGTTTCTATCTCTCTCGCCCTCTACCTTCCTCTCTGAAATCAATAAAAATATATTTTTTTTAAAAGTTAAGATAAACTGGAGCGGTATATTTTGAAATCCTAAGCCTATGGTTGCTTTCCAATTCTTTCTTTAAACCAGAGCTCTAGGAATATTAAAAACGAAAACGAAGATCTTCTCGGTTCATCGTCTCTTGACCTTCTAATACATCTTGAGAACACAAACCAGGGATGACTCTCTAACTCCTCAGCAGACAACATCTTCTTTGTGCTGTGCCTTCCTACCACCACCTCCTGTCACCATCTCAAGTAGATTACTCTGTCATGTTTACGTTAGCATTTCAAAAGTTCACATCTATGTTTGACAGCTTTTCCCCAAGTAGAAAATGGCCCTTGAATGCCCAAAACATTTCTTTGTGGACCAATATCTGTCAGATAATCTTGTACATTTTCTACTCAAGTTTGGTCAGATGCATTAAGGAATACATCTATTTGGAATTGTTTCTGCAATTGTATTTTTTTTATTATTAAGGACAAGCCGGTGGAATCATGGTCAATAATTTAAAAATGCAGTATAATACTGTGGTAATAAAAACCTGAGGTGAATCCGCATGATAATATGAATTGAATGTCAGTACAGTAAAATACAGCTCAGCTAGTTCTTTCCCCTATAGAAATAGTAAAGTTCCTATATGCCCATGAGAGAAGACCTCACAACCTGTATTTCCACAAAATCAAAAGAGTTTGTACTCTTTCATGTCATACAAAGAACATAAATGAACAACATTTTCTATTTTTAATCTTAGGTTTCACAGTTTACTGTTTTGTTTATTTTCCTGACTGAATGAAAAAAAAAATTATCTGATAAAGAGGGACCAGTTTGAGTCCTAATACACAGAAAAATGTCTGGAAGGATACATACTCTCAACTTTATCTTTATGTAGGAGAACTACTTGGGAGTAAAAATTGTATAACGTTTTCAGGAAAATTTAGTTCTATTTTTCAATTTGTGTTATATACATATATAAATACATATATATCAAAAAACCAATAAAGATTGGAGGAAAACATTTAAATTAGTATTAGCTATTACCATATTGTGTACTATGCATTATATCATTTGACCTAGGGAAAATTGTATGTTTCTTAGGTTCTGTTATAATAAAAAATAGCAAGAGCCTCAATTAAAAATTAAATGTAGTCCAAATAAAATAATATAGAGTTAAAGGAAATGGTCTTCCCTTCTGGTCCCTGTTCCTCTCCAATAATTAGTACTTTGTATGCTTCCAAAATTGGTCTGCTTTCCTGGCTTTGAGGAGAATTGTAAACTGCCCACCAGGATGGCCTAGACAGAACCTTATGTGAATTAACATAACCCATGCTATGGCCTGCACAGACACTGCCTCCCAGAAAAGGAACAAAGCCTGGCTTCAGTATTTGCACTCATATTATTAAATCTGTCTTTTCTAGGTTTCAAGATGCAGTAACTTTTAAATGTGAATGTGGTATTCTCCTAGTTTTTCCAGCAGAAAGATAGACAACATGAAAAAAAATGGTAAAATAATAAAATTGAAAGTCACTATCTTGGAAAAGTCTATAGAAAAAAAATCAACATAATGTAGAAGAATATAAATACAAAAATTCTGCATTCTCACTTTGTTTAAGAATTTAACACTATCCTAATGAATTCAGTGTTATAAGTATCAGTGTTTTTATTTTGAAATTATTTTAGATTTTAAGAAAATTGCAAGAACAGTGCAAAGTATTTTCACATACCTTTTGCTTAGCTTCCCCTAATGTTAACATCATTTATAATATAATTATTGAAACCAAGAACTTAATATTCATATAGACTGTGAACTAATGTACAGATCTTATTTGAATTTTGCTAATTGTGTCACTAGTGTCCCATTTCTGGTCCAAGACCCAACCCAGAATCCTACAGTGCATTTAGGCTCCCTGTCTCCAGGCTCCTCCACAGTATGACAGTACCGCAGTCTTTCTGTTTCATGACCTTGACACTTTTGAAGAGTACTGACCGGTTAATTTATAGATTGCCACAGATGTGGCTCTGTATCTGCCTAAGGGCCCAACCCACACACATAAACGATTATTCTGTGGTTGTGTTCTTAACTTGAAGGCAGCCATGCATTGATCTGGCCAACCACGTGGGTCTATTTTGAAGAAAATGAACTGAATTAGTGAATTCTTTGTGGGTTGGAATACAGAATTGGTAAACTGAGAGCTCAGGCAATAGAAGCTGCGCTTGAGATAAAAAGTAACCTAGAGCCCGGCCGGTGTGACTCAGTGGTTGAGTGGCAAGCCAAGAACCAAGAGGTCGCTGGTTGATTCCTCAGTCCTTAGTAGGGGGCATGCAGGAGGCAGCCAATCGATGTTCTGCTCTCACCTCAATGTTTCTGTCTCTGTCTTCATTCTCCCTCTCCCTTCTTCTCTCTAAAAACATATTTTTTCAAAAAGCAACATAGAGTCAAGTTTAGGGTAGACACTGCAGGACATATTCAAGTTGAGCAACAGAGGTAGCCAGCTAGTAAAAGAGAAAGAAACACAGACACAGAGATAAAGGACATAGTTTAAAAGACAAAGTAGGGCAGACAGAAGGGACTTTCTGAAATATCCTGAGTTAGTGCATCCCAGGTTCCTTACAGCTTTATTTGGGTCCTATTTCCATAAGAAATACTGACCTTGTATTCTACAAGTTTTCCAGTTGCAGCCTAAAAACTGTTTGGTTTTGTTTGTGTGAGTTAGCATAAAGGAGTCTCTATTTCCTGTAATGAAAGTGAACCTAACAAACAAACAAATAAATAAAATTTTGAAAGAGAAACTAAGTGCAAAATATACCATCGTAGCTGTGGCAGAATCCTGGCTGAACAGAATGCCTACTGAATCTTTTGATTCTATTGCAGTCTTACAAATTAATCTAGACGGTTACACTGACTTCTGCAGAAGGGATCACTGTAGGAATACCTAATCATTGAATTTGCTCCATGGTTCCCATGGCCTGAAAACAATCTCAATTAAACAGTTCTTAATGCAGCATTAACCTTGCTGATCTCAAGTGTTTATTTTTCCCTTTGCATAGTATATGTTATTCTTTCATCAGTGTGACCTTAATCATCTGTAAATTTGTCAGGTATTGTTAAATAAAGTGTTCTAAGTAACCCAGGACCTAAGAGCTCCAAACTACATGCTTGTCTGATTAAGCAAATAGTCAAAAACTGGAAATTTCTTTTCCATTTATTAGCTTTATTTTGAAAAGAAGCAATTGATTTTTGAAACTTAACTCCAAGTCCAAATAGCTCACTTTTCACAGTGAAAGATTATTCTCAAATTTTCATTATCTAAGTATACATATATTCCAGTTTATAATCTTTAAAAGTTTATTTTCTGACTTGTCTTTTTATGAGTGAAAAAAAAATATGTTTTTTTAATTACCATTCTAGCCTAGACCTTTCTTTGCTGCTCAGGAAAAATGTCATTAAAGGGAATACACACAAACACCCTTGCGCATGCACATGCAGGTGAACACGTATATATACACACATACATGTTCATATATATGAATATACATACATATAAATGCACACGCATCTATACTAATAAAAGGGTAGTATGCTAATTAGACTGGATAGACCAGGCATTTTCCATCGTCTGGTCTTCCTTCTGGACAAAGCCACGGTGACGGGGGCCAAGGAAGAGGCTGTTGGGGTGGTCAGGCTGGCAGGGGAGGGCGGTTAGGGGCGATCAGGCTGGCAGAGGAGAGCAGTTAGGGCGATCAGGCTGGCAGGGGAGGGTGGTTAGGGGCGATCAGGCCAGCACGTGAGGGTGGTTAGGGGCGATCAGGCCAGCAGGGAAGAGCAGTTAGGGCGATCAGGCTGGCAGGGGAGAGCAGTTAAGGTGATCAGGCCGGCAAGGGAGAGCAGTTGCAGTGGTTCTCAATCTTCTGGCCCTTTAAATACAGTTCCTCATGTTGTGACCCAACCATAAAATTATTTTCGTTGCTATTTCATAAATGTAATGTTGCTACTGTTATGGATTGTAACGTAAATATTTGAGTGGTTAGGGGGATCAGGCTGGCAGGCAGGTTAGCGGTTAGGAGCCAGAGGTCCTGGATTGCGAAAGGGATGTTTGACTGCTGGTTTAGGCCCGATCTCTATGGGATTGGGCTTAAACTGGCAGTCAGACATCCCCCGAGGGGTCCCAGATTGGAGAGGGTGCAGGCCAGGTTGAGGGGTACCTCCCATGCACGAATTTCGTGCACCAGACGTCTAGTGTATAATAAATACACACAGCTATTAAAATATTGGCTATAGATTTTTATACCCATTCTACCACATTTACAAATGAAGTAATGTATGTATGTGTTACTGGTTTCTTGTAACATTCATCTATCAATCCCTTGCAAATATTTAAAATGAAATAAATGGCAGCCCTTTGGAACAGATGAGTGGAGTTATAGTGTATCATTTTGTCTCAAAATTTAAGTTAAGGACCACTAATAGTTTACTTTAAAGTACAAGTGTTTATAACATATAATTTGGGGAGGCACAAATTAACAGTTCATTTTGGAAATATGAAACAAGCAGGCAAACAAACACAATATATTGATATATTAAAAAAGAAAATACATTCTCTCCAAATTCTGATGAATACTTCATGATGGCAAGAGGAAAGGATAAGTACACGTTGGCAGAACCTTTGGTGCTATAAATCTACAAAGAAAAAGAAACAATGAAATCTGTACTTCCAGAATGCAATGCTTACAATTAGTAATCTACTCAAGGAAGAGCCAAAGATAAGGAATACATGAAGAAATAGTTGATATTATAAAAGATAATTTTAAAAATTGGACTATTAAATGCTTCCATGTAACAATGCCATTAAGAAGTAAGACTAGTATCCATAAAATTAACCATATTAGGCTTTTATTCTATATTGGATATGATATTTTGTATTGTATTCATGAAATTACATTAAACTTATTTAAATATCTGTATATTCATCCATATTAATAACAAATATCCATAATATTGATTGCTGTGTTCTATACATTCTTTTACTTAAGTAAAAGGCACTTCACTGCTTGTAAATGGCACCCAATAAGTATTTGTCAAATGGATTCTTCATTTTCATAGCCAGACTCTCCAGTAACTTGAAGGATTTAGTGAAAACGATCTGGAAAATTATTCTACTTAATCTTAATTAAGTGTTATTTATGCTGTGTTAAACACAGTGTCTAAATTGATATCTAAGTTGGGTAAAATTGCTGGAACCAGAGTACAGGCATTTTAAATTCTGAGCTGTTGTTAGGGTAAAATGATTTAATACATGGAAACTCATCAGTACCTGAACCATAATAAATACCCAGCAAAAGTTTGCTCTCATTATCGTTTCAAAAGAAAAGTTTCATAAGCTACTCCACAACTCTTGTTTTGATTTTATTAAGATATATCTAACCTAAGAATTATTAAACAAAGTTATAATCTAGACTTAAAAAAAAAGAAACACTAGAAAAATTTCTTCAGTATTTAAGCTAAGTTCTAATGATAGAAACCATCGAGAAAAACAATGAAAACTTACCAGACTTCTATATGTTAAAAGAAATGTTCAGAAAAATTAAAACTTAAACAAACTTTTAACATATGTGCAATCTATGTGGTAAAGAATTACTATCCTTAATAAGTAAAGAGTTCTTATGAATTAATAAAAATTAATGAGAAATGCAGAAAAGAAAAAAATAATTGTCCAAAGATGGACAAATGAAAAATGTTCAAACTAACTAGAAATCCAAGAAAGGTAATTTAAAACAGCTATGAGTTGCCATTTAAAAAAATGATTTGATTGATTTTCAAAATAATGACACATAATTCTTTATCTGCATATCTAGAATTCAAAAGCACAAAAAACTGCTTTTTTTAAACTTATTTGGCAGCAAAACAGAACCTAATCTGGACACAATGGCAGCAAACCAGTGCAAACTGATATGAAGTAGTCATTTATGCCTCCTAGTGTAAATCATGTAATTTTGGCTGTACACATACTCATGTTTTGATTATAAAGTGCTTCCAGACGCTGCTTGGAGTGCTATAAATTAGAAATCATTTGCATCATGTTAACTTTCTAAAATTGGAGAAATACTGAATTTCAAAACCTATCTCTGTCCCTAAAAGTTTTGGATGGGGAATTACGTACCTGTGTTTAATTTGATGGCACAGAGAAACAAAGTCACTCAGTGAGATGATAAATTGGTTCTCTTTTGTGAGTGTGAAGGTAGTAATCTGGCTGTATATCAAAAGCCATGAAAGAATACATGCCCTTTAATCCCAAATCCTATCTCTGGGAATTTGTCATTGCTAAATTACCAGGAAAGTGATGACAGATTGAAGTTTTAATAAATCCAACACAGATGATATGTAATAGGTAAAGACTGGACAGTCCCATTGTTCAATAATAAAACGCTGCTGGATTACGAAGACTGGTCATACCACAGACTACGAGACTGCCACTTTAAAAGTGATGTTGTTAAGTAACATTTATTTATGTTGAGAGATGCCCTTGATAGTTTGTTAAATAGAAGTAGGCTATAAAAATAATATGTACTCTAGGATTTACTTTCTTAAAAATAGTATTTGCATGTATAAAGAATATTCATCAAAATATTAATGATGATTATCCTGGATGGAGGGATTGCAAGTGATTCTAGTTTTTTTATAACTCTACTTCGCAGTCAATATGTATTACATATTAATAAGCAAAAAGGCTCCGTGTGTCATGAAGCAAAGCCTGGTTTTCAAAGAGCCTGCTTTTTCCTATAGTAGCATTTAGGGCATTGTTGCTATTTTAAATATATGTGAATTAAAATTACCCATGGAGAATTGGAAATATGAACCACATTGCCAAGGAAAATGTGTGTAGAATTTTAGACTTTATGAAAATATGCCCAAAAGAGTATTGGCAGTACTCAAAATCTGACCCATGTGGAGAGAACAGCAAGCTAACCATCTTGACTAGTGGGATATCGATTGAGAATTTATAATGTCTGTGTTACATTCACCAGAAAAAAATATTTGCTATCTTCAGAAATATATTTTCAAAATATGATCTTTATTCTGAAACTATCCTTTTAACAATACACATAAATAAGAAAGCCGTATGCCCTTCCAGGAAAGCAGTGTGCCTTCTGTATTGCCTTAGTGGTGATAGCTTGAGGACGTGCCATCCTACTGCTTGGCGTGGGATAAACAGCTAGACGCAGCAGTACATCTGCAGAGAAGAGAACTCTGTGTTTTAACTGCCAATTTTCAAGTCAGTGCTTCTAATGGTTCCTAAAATATGTGTCTGAAATTTGGTGCTGACTCTGAATGCTTTATTCCACTTTGGTAGATTATTTCTGCAATTCACGAACAGTTAAATTATATTACTTTTTATTAGAAATGGTGATGTATGTTACTTATTTACTAAAAGAAATAACTTTTTATTTTTCAGAGCTTCCATATGGCTGGGAAAAAATCGATGATCCCATATATGGCACTTATTATGTTGAGTAAGTCTCCAAGTATGATATTAACTTGTTATTAATGTGTCGTGAAATTGTGTTAGTATTTCATTTATGAAGCATGTGTGGCTAACAGTCCCTTTATTTCCCTTTCATCTTACTTTGAAGTATCCACAAAGAACCTAGCAGCACTAGCTAGCTATTTCTTGCCTCTTCCAGCTGGCTAATTTGTCATTCTTTTTCTTTGACTCAAGATTTTAAAACACCAATTGGAAAAGTGTGTTTCATCTTGTCCTCTAAATGAGTGATAATTAAAGATATCAAAGTAAATGCCTTTCATTTTGCAATCAAAATGTTGGGAGCTGACCGGAGGTGTAGAAGAGATGTTCTATTAAACCAGATTTCAAAGACTATTAAATGAAGCAGCCATATTTTCCATTCAAAGGAAAAAATAAACTTTAGATGTTTGTTC
This sequence comes from Myotis davidii, assembly GCF_000327345.1. Lineage (NCBI taxonomy): Eukaryota > Metazoa > Chordata > Mammalia > Chiroptera > Vespertilionidae > Myotis > Myotis davidii. The sequence continues at coordinate 5,202,691 of NW_006299390.1, read as the reverse complement.
ACTTTTAAAATCCCATTTCAAATCAATAGTATTCTTTCTGTAGATTGGATTTCTATATTATTGGAGGCTGCATTGCCTTAATGTATTCTGGCATAATATGAGTTATCCCCTCTATGAATCCTTTTATTCAAAATAAAGCCCCTATTTAGGATTAGACTGCATACATATTTTTTTTTGGGGGGGGGGAGAAATCAAGTAATATTCATAATTTTCAAAAGTTAAATATGTGACTTACTTTTCCAGAATCCCCTTTTCTGATAGAAAACATTTCTATTATATATTGTGTAATGTTGTTTATGTTATTTGGGTAAACAACAAAGTTTACATTTTTCTTATGAGATGTATACTTTCCAAGAAGTGCAAAGGTTGGAAAACAAAAGACATTCACATTATTTATCAAGATCAAACTCTGTTTTCTCCAATCACATTCTGTTTTAAAATAATAATCTAGATTGTCAAGGGTTATAAATTTTTTTATTGATTTCTGAGAGGAAGAGAAAGGGAAAAAGAGATAGAAACATCAATGATGAGAGAATCATTGATCAGCTGCCCCCTACATGCCCCACCCTGGGGATCAAGCCCAGTACTGGGAATTGAACTGTGACCTCCTAATTCATAAGCCGATGCTCAACCACTGAGCCATGCCGGCCGGGCAAAGGTTATAAATTGACTGCATTATTGCTAAATTGTTTTTGTAACAATATTCAAACAGTTACTGGGTTTTTAATAGGCATCAAACCCTTCCGTGTGCTAGGGATGTATAGATGAATAAGACCCATGTTCTCCCTGCCCTTGAGCATCTTCCTTACCAACACTGATCTTGAATACTTTGACCCACCATTTTCATTTGGAAAAGTCCCAATTTTGATACCACAATCAGTCATTTTCAGTCAAAGAGAATTTATTACCTCATTTTGCCACACCTTCTAACATAGTATCTAATATCACGTGGACGCTCAATAGATGAAAAAAGTAAGATTAAATACAAGGAGCTATCTTTAATTGCAAAAATAAAGGGAAATCACTTTTAAAGTGTTTAAAACCCCTAAGTCCCACTACATTGCTAACCAATTACAGTATACAAATATTTTAATAATAATGTATCTGCAGTTTCTGGGTGCATTTACCAGCATTAAATGTTTCCACTAAATGCTGGCTTGTCTCACTTCACTGAAGCGGACTGTACTGTGCCAACGCTTATTCCACCTGAAATCCAACGCAGTTTCACATGAGGAAAGGGAACTGAGGTAGCTGACATGCCAGATCTCATCTTCAATACACTTCCTTGCAAAATTCAGAGAATAAGAACATTTTCCTTAATCAAGATATTGGCAAACTCCATAAAAAGCCAGAATGCAAATATTTGGGGGAGAGAGAGGAGGAGGGGGGCATATGGTCTCTGTCACAATTACTCAATTCAACCATTGTAACCTGAAAGCAACCATAGATGTCATTTAAATTAATGGGCATAGCTATGTGTTAGTAAAACTTTATTTATAAAACCAATCAGCTGGCTGAATTTGACCTGCAGAGCATAGTTTTCTGACCCTTGCCTTATTCTAATTCTTCCGTTTTTCCATGTCTTCCTCAACTCCTTTTGAGCTGCCATCCAAAGTAGGAAACAATATTTAACTCAAACCTCTCTTCTCTGCTCTAATTATCTGTCATAGAAGTGAGACATCCATATATCAGAAAACAAGGCTTCCTACTTTCTTGATCATTGAGGTGTGTGTTCTTCAAGCAAAGATATGCTGCTGGTTTGTAGTTAATTATTGAATTGGACATCGACCATAACTCTAAAAGAAAATTGTCCTCATTATCATTATACTTCAAATGGTTATCCTTTAGTTTGTTTTTGCTTAAATCATATCTCTCTCTACATTTCTCCACTTCATCTTTTGGGTATCACCACCATAATTAAGAAATTATTTCTATTTTAATCAGCCATGTCCTATGTTAGGTCAGACTGGCATTTAACAGTTTCAGATTCCAAATAATAGCTGAGATCATCATACAGGTGAGTCTAATAGTTTAATGTCCCTCAAATTGCATCCAGTTCTATTACTATCAATACCAGTGTGAGCATTATCAGGCCAAGCAGAAACTTGAGATCAATCATTCATGCAAATGTAAAGGTAATTTTAATTAGAGTTATACCCCACTATTTCTTAAAGACATCTTTTGGAAAAAATTAATCAGAATATTTGAAATACTTCAATTTACTTTATATAATGTTACTTGAAATGAGAGATATTTTACACCACAACAAAGATACTTTGTCCATTGCCGAAACCGGTTTGGCTCAGTGGATAGAGCGTCGGCCTGCAGACTGAAAGGTCCCAGGTTCGATTCCGGTCAAGGGCATGTACCTGAGTTGCGGGCACATCCCCAGTAGGAGATGTGTAGGAGGCAGCTGATCGATGTTTCTAACTCTCTATCTCTCTCCCTTCCTCTCTGTTAAAAATCAATAAAATATATTTTTTAAAAAAGATACTTTGTCCATTTGAATTGGACTATGCCAGTCTACATGGCTTGTCTTACTTGTTCAAAAAATGTGAATCTCATCTTTAAGACAGTTATTTTCACAAGGTATAGTGGTTCTGAATAATAGTTTTGTTTGTGAAATCTACATGAATAGATATGTGAATATTGTAGTTATCCCTTTTGGTCCATAGAATATTTTTGTTGGAAAAAGTCTAATTTCTTATAGTTACCTTATAAAGAGAAAAAAAAACAGTAACTGTCTAGTTTAAGTTGCTGTATCAAGTTTATAGTGTAAATATTATCAATATAAAATATAATATGCCTAGATTAAGACAGTTTACAATTGAAGTGATAACATTAAATTCAGTATCTTAAATAACCATACATTTTCATTCACAACTTTAATAATTAGTTAATGTTAGCCCTGGCTAGTTTGGCTCAGTGGATAGAGCATCAGACCTCGGACTGAAGGGTCCTGGGTTTGATTCCGGTCAAGGGTACTCCTGCTCGGGTATGTGCAGGAGGCAACCAATCTATGTGTCTCTCTCATATCGGTGTTTCTCCCTGTCTCTCCCTCTGCCTTCTGCTCTTTCTAAAAATCAATGGAAAAATATCCTCAAGTGAGGATTTAAAAAAATATATATTTAGTTATAATGTTTATAAGCCAAGGTTGTCTTTATGACAAACCTATAATCAAGAAAATGTTGATTCCCTAATACTGTTGATGATGGATGGTGGATTCTCTGCAGAACTATCATTTTTGATGTTTAATTATACCCCCATTTATGCAATTGAATGTGCTACTTACAAAATATGAAAAACATTTCACCTCCCACCCAGTGACAAAAAAGCCTGTGCGAGGACATTAGAAGTCCAGCTTTGAGGTCACTCTCTTCAATGGACTGACAGCTAGGAGCAGAAGTTGCAGAGTGGGCTCTTTGTCACCGGCAGGGCACGTCAGGTTGAAATCTGTCTGTGCCTCCGGCGCAGTTACATGGACACTTATTTTCCTGTCAGCCACAGCCTGGCAGATAGGAATTCCAGCAATCAATAGCAGGAAAGTGTTTATACAACTTGAAACTGAAAAACCTAGATTGAATAGCTTTCAACCACTATTACTGACTTTACCTTCCTGAGCCATAATTCTGTCCTGGGCAAAGTCAATGTTAGAGTTGCAGGTTTAATATATTTAAAAGTCAGAAAAGTTATCCTCTTCATCATAGCACCAAAATAGTTAACATTTACTGTATACCAAGAATGTGCCAGGAACTGGGCTGGTGCTCAAGTATCTTTACCACAGTTATTTATCATCCTTTCTCTAGTGATGGGGAGGTAAATTGTCCTAAGTGTACATTGAGCAAACTGGCTGAAGAAGTTAAGGAACTCACCCAGTATCACACAGTACAGAGAGGAATGGTCCTAGTTTGCACCCGGGCAGTCTGACTGTAGAGCCCAGATTCCAACCTCCGCTCAAAATGTCTCCCACAAATTTAGTGTTCATAATCCATCATGGTGCAAACAAGCCTCAGGCTCATTACTGGAGGAGAATGAGGGGTCACTGGGGAAAGTCTCCTCTCTGGCTCCCATCGAATACGTGTCTCAGCGGGATGTCCTGCAATGGGCAGTCGTGCTGTGCACAGCCTGTGAGACCAGCTTCTGACCCAAGCATTCTGAGCCGTGTGCTCCGCTGCCCACTACTTCCGAGGGCTCTGGACAGCTTGGCCACTGGGAGCAAGATTTGCAAGATTTGAACAAGGTGGAGGCCATCATGTGGACCTTAACATAAGAATATCAACACTCATTTGGATCAGTAGCAGCATCCACACAGCTCTGTATGTTAGAGAACAGTGGGCCCTACTCATCTATTTCATTTACATCTTCTCTTATTTCATTTACAGACAGAGCAGACGGACCAAGTTTCTACTCCATGTACCAGCAAAGAGACGTTAGCCCAATTTTTCCTGACAGACACCAAACCCATGATAGTACAGCACTTAGCAACATCTTAAAATGTCCTCAGTTGCTAACCAGAAATGTAACTGTCATTGCTCATACAGAAAGGGAAAATGTTTTAATGGGGAAAAAAAAAAAACCCTGCAAAATGTAGCGTTGAACAGCTGTGACTTTTGTACAAAAGTGGTTTCCCCTCCCCTTTTGTGAAATTATGTCTGCTGGGTACATTTGGGTTTCAACGGCAGCTACACAATTTGCTTAACTAGCTGGTCCCGAAGATACAATTTCCTGGAACAGCTTTCATGCAATGCTGCCTCCTCTGGCACAGACGGAGAGGCAAACTGTGTCACCACAGTTAAAACGATCGTGGTGACTGGCAGATGTGGTTTTCATGTAAAAGTTTTACAGGTTTTTCGTGTGATGTCACACATCTGCTACTATACAACGCTATTTGTGTGCAATTCCAGCAAGTCTGAAAAACACTGCAAACTATCTTCAATGTAGCATTAAATGTAAAAAGAAAATCATATCCACTTCATGATTAATAGTAAGTATTCGTCATGAGGTAGCAAGTTGGAAAGTGGTTAGAGAGGATTTTAACTCAATATCATGTCTTAAGAATGTTTCTCTTCCTCATGCCTTTGAGAGATTTTCTAAATTTTCCCAAGAAAAAACTTTCTTAACTTTATAATTTTTTAAGTCACAACTGTAAAACATTTCCACTTAGAAATAAACAGAAAAGGATAGCCTTTTAATTTTTCAGTTGTTCTTAGAGAGTTTTTTCTATACTGAGAGTTAATTTTTCAAATTTTTAGTTTTTCCTTTCAATCTTCAAAGACTAGCAAACTTTTTTTGATGCTGTTTAAACAACTAGAGGCTTGGTGCACAAGATTCGTGCATGGGTAGTGTCCCTAGGCCTCCCCGCCTCCCTGCCTCCTCCTTCCCTCGCTCCCTCAGAGCCCTGCCACCGCTGCTGGTTGCCCGCCATATTCCGTGCCACCTCCTGGTGGTCAGCACATGTCATAGTGAGTGATTGAACCTCCGCTCTCCCGGTCAAACTCCCAAAGGGACAATTTGCATATTAGGCTTTTATATATAGGTTATTTAACAAAGAATTTCTCCCCTGCACCAATTTCCTCCCCACAAGTTTATGTAATAGAAGATGCTAAACTGAAGTGGCATTTTTGGTGAAGTTGCTCAATGACTTTCTGTGCTAAAGTGAGCTCTAAATTCTGTAAACAGCATTTGGTCGTATCAGTTATTATCACTTAGTGTCCAAGAGTATGGGCTGCAGTTTCATTGTATGTCAGCCCCACAGCTTCCCAGCTGTGAGATTCAGAGCAGACAGGTTACTGAGAAGGAGAAGGAAGATGAGAGGTAAGGGATATTATGTGCCAAGTAGTATTCTAAATGCTTAACATATACTAGCTCATTTAACCCTCACATTAAAACCTATGAAGTTTGTATTATTATCACCATTTTATAGATAAGGAAACTGAGGTATGGAAATTTTTACCAGTTCTAAATGATGGAGGTAGAATTTGGACCTAGACAGTCTCATTCCACAGGTGGTGTTTAGCACTTTACTCGGGTATATAGTTAGTGCTCCAATAAATGCCAGTTATTTTTTCTTCTTTGTCCCAGTGACATCGATAAGACCTTTCCTTGTGGCATTACTGCTTTTCGAGTTCTTTCATGATTACAGCAACCCCCACCAAATGAACAATTCTAAGAAACAAAGTTGACTTGTAGGAAACATTTTTTTACTGTACTGTCATGTTCAGAGTGTACCATATTGAATAAAGAATAATGTTTCTTTAGATTTAGTGATAATTGCATAAGCCCAATGCAAGAGATAAAGCAAGGACTGGAGAGGGTGTTGTCTCTGTGTCTACCACAGAGGGGAGGTTTCAGGGTAATTCCTAAGGAAGTTATTTTTGTCATAATTATCTATCCTATGTATCATCTAATGCACCGGGGGATTTGTGATGATAGTAGCAGGAATTGTAATATTCGAGGCACTATTTCACTTGCACTGTGCTTTCCCATCCCTCATCCCAATTGACAATCATGGCCAGTGAGTAAGGATGAAGCTGTCTAAAGCCAGATATAGCTAAGAAGGACCTTTCATTAGAGTAGCTATGTTCTTATATTAATACTAGAGGCCTGGTGCACAAATTCGTGCATGGGTGGGGTCCCTCGGCCTGGCTGGCAATTGAGGCCTATTGGGGGGGAGGGACCCCAGGAGGTTAGCTGGCCAGCAGGGAGTGGCCATGGGCAGTTGGTCGGCTGGCCCCACCCCCAATCAGGGTGGGGGGACTGGCTGGTCCCCCCATCAATTGGGGTTAGGGCTGGCTGGGGGAGGGGCCACATGAGGTTGCAGGGGCGCCTATCAGGGCCCAGATCAGGTCAGTTGGCCACTGCAGTGTGCATCATAGCGACCGGTCATTCTGATCATCCCATTCATTCCAGTCATTCTGTCGTTTGGTCACTGGGTTTATATATATATATAGATAACATGTTTATACTTTACAAAGTATTTTCTCATATCGATTAAACAAGCACAACTCAGTTAACTTCACAGTTGAACAAAAGGATCATGTCAAAATAGTATAGGTGCTCTTATCTCTAACTGAATGACAATTAGCTCTTTCTTGCTGATTCATTAGATTTACATTTTACCTCCCTTATAGCTAACCCAGGCCAATTTCAGTTTGTGGCATCATTCCTTGCAAATAAGTAGTCAGGCTTCATAAGTGACAGCTCTCCTGGCTCCACACACATGCTCTTTATACTACACTAGAAGCCCAGTGCACAAAATTTGTGCACTCGGCGGGGAGGGGGGGAGCTGTCCCTCAGCCTGGCCTGCGCCCTCTCACAGTCTGGGAGCCCTCAAGGGATGTCTGACTGATGGCTTAGGCCCACTGGGAAGCAGGCCTAAACCATCAGTCAGACATCCTTAGCGCTGCCACAGAGGCAGGAAAGGCTCCCACCACCGCTGCTGCATCTAGTGAGCCCGGCTACTGGCTGAGCAGCGCCCCCGCTGTGGAAATACACTGATCACCAGCGGCAGCTCCTGTGTTGAGCGTCTGCCCCTGGTGGTCAGTGCACATCATAGCAACCAGTTGTTCCGTGGTTTGGTCGATTTGCATATTAGACTTTTATACCTGCAGGATGAGGCCAAAACCGGCTCTCCAACATCCCCCGAGGGGTCCCAGATTGTGAGAGG
>NW_006299390.1:5172485-5194780 GCF_000327345.1 Myotis davidii | reverse complement strand
TCCAGGCCATCTCGTTCAGTCCCAATTGGCCAGACCCCAGCAGCAACCTAAACTACTGGTCAGAGCATCTGCCCCCTGGTGGTCAGTGCACGTCATAGCAACTGGTCAACCAGTTGACTATCTGTACCCTGGTGGTCAGTGCATGTCATAGCGAGCAGTTGAGTGGCCTTCGCATATCATTAGGATATTACACTTTGGTTGGTTGAACAGACGGCTGGAGGACCAGACACTTAGCATATTAGGCTTTTATTATATAGGATTAGCATTTTGACAGTTTGTAATTGGTAATTCCTACTTATCCCCTCTGTACTGTTTGTTCACTCACTCATGTCATATAAATTTCAACTGGCTATTGATTTACTTTCTTAATACTACTGTGCAACCACAGATTAGTAGAAAGGCGTATGGCTTCTTTTTACTCTTTATGCCAGTATCCCTCAATATTATAAAACGATGATCCTTTCCATCAAAATGAAGTCTTATGTCCAATCTTCCTTTTCTTAACTACTGTGCAGGCAAGACCTGGATGGATGCCGCTCACTCACCCTTTACCTGAGAATAGAGATAATGTTTCATGCTGTGAGATACCACAATTGCTGGTTCATTCTAGTAGGATCAAATTTTGTTCTTTATTTTAGTTGCCTTCCCCTCCCCTGAATATCTTTTCAACCAAAGAAAAGTTGACTCTGTAATTAAATACACTGTTATAAGCTACTGTTTGATCTCGTGAACGATCTTATGTAAGAAAACTTCTGGTTCCAAATAAAGAATGTTTTAGGCCAGTGGTTCTCAACCTTGGCTGCACATTAGAATCCCCTGGGAATCTTTTTAAAATCCTGATTTCTGGGCCTCATCCTCCGGAAATTCTGTTTCTTTGTTACTAATGTTGTGGCCCCACCCCATAACAAAGAAACAGGTGATTCTAACGTGCAGCCAAGGTTGAGAACCACTGTTTTAGGCACTCACAAGTTTAAATTGGTTTAATGGCAGGTGGGCTTTACAAATAAAAGTGAGGTATTCATCTTGACATTCCTTCCTTAAGAAAGGAAACAAATACACTAATTTTTACATTCTACTAAATCCGTTTCTTTGTCTAGAAATCAGTAATAAAACACAAGGGAATTATTACTCTAGCATCACCCTTTCTTTGAGAATATATCTGTGAAGAAGGATGAATGTAATGTAAACACTGACTTGTTTGGTTTGTTCGTCTTTAAGCATCTTGTATGAATCTAACAAATTAAATCAGGCTCTTCTTTAGGCACATCTGTGGAGGTTACACACAAGCAAACAACACAGCAGCACACCATATAGCACAGTGCAGGGGAACCTAGTGGTAGAGACAGCAAAGTGAGGGATTAAGGAGAGGAGCAGAAATGGTCAGAATTGGGAGCACTTTGCTGTGTGCTCCCAAAGTAGGACCATGCTCCCTCCTTCTACTCCTTCTTTACTGGGCCAGGCAAACGTGAAATGGCCTTGCGAAGGCAGGCGGACAATCTGCACTCCGGGAAGTGTGGCTTACGGTGGTTGCAGACAACCTTTTGAGCTGGATGTGAGCTTTGTGGGGGGTATTCTCCCTGCACTGAGAGGACCTAGAGCCCTGTGGGAAGTGCTGTGTCTCCTGCTGGAGGAGGGGACCCCATCCCATGCAGCTCATTGCTAGGCAACCAAGAGAAAGCCATCACCATCTCTCACTGGACAATTCTGTTTGCCTCTTGCCAAGACAATGTTACATAACAAGCAGGTTATTGCTTATGCTATCATTTCTGAGATAGCTTATGTATTTTGTTAATTCCCTCTTTGGATTAAACATGCCATGTTTCTTGTGTTTGACTACAGATGGTCTCATGTTACCAATCAATATCATCACCTACTTGGGAGTCATATCTTAGACTGAGACTAAGTTCTAAAGTTAGCACATAAAAATGAAAATTGCATACAGTCAATTATCCTAACAATCCCTTAAGAGCGTATAGTGTTGGAGACTAGCATCCTGAAAAAACACAGCCATTTATTTTCCCTTGGTGTTGGAAAAAAAATTCCTTCCGGAATCAAAGTAGTTGGCAGGCATTTAGTCTTTTTGATCTTTAATAGATACCTCACTGGAATCACATTCAGCTCAGAGAAATGTTAATATTGTTGGAAGAATAAGGGAACTGCATCAAAATAAGGAAACAGCAGGTTGGTGTTATTCTTTGGGCACCCTGCTATTAAACAAAACAGGATGGCCACCTGATCAGGCAAAATGTAATACCCTTTTCCCCAACATGAGAACTATATATATATATAGTTTCACCTCTTTTTAAATATGCAGATAATGTTCTTCAGAATTTTTGTGTCTGTCACAGAACATGATGTTAATAATTTGTTCTAGCTTGCATCCATGATTTTGCACTTACAGGCTGGTACAAGATTACACTTAGCTTCCCTGGCTTTTATCTGTTAAATGAGTAGTTTGGATTAGGTGATTGATGAGGTCTCTTCTAGTTCAAGGAACATCCACTACACCTTGTGTTAATAAGAATAAATGTGGCTGTTTTCCTGTATTCAGCCTCATTAACTTTCTCATTATGATGTCTGATCAAAGAATACTTTAAACAATAACCTACAGGGGTGAGCAACAGTAGGTTTATAGTTGTAAGTACACAAAACAAGAGTTTACTCTTGTATTGTTATTTATTTGTTTATTTATTTATTTATTATCGTATAATTACTGTATTGTATTAACTGTAAACCTACCTTTGCCCACCCCTGTCCACTACCATTCTTTTATTTTAATGATCTGAACAATCCAATCATACACATGTTATGGAAGGGTGGATTATTATAGTAGAATCTCCTTACAAAGCTTTGGAAAAAAAATAAAAATGTATTTGGTTCCTATAGACAGGAGACTGATGTTAAGATTATCATTGAAAGGGCAGAAAGATAAAGATAAGCTTATAAACCAAAGGTCAAGGTAAGAACTACTGTATTTTTCACCACTGTCACAGCTGAATGTATTTGAAGGGATATTGCTTTCCCATTTTTTCTGTAATACAAAGTCACATTATTAACCATTATTTATTACTAGTAGTTAACAAATTTCATATTTATCTAGGTGAAGTTACATTATAATAGACTCAGCTAATTATATAGTAAAAATGGATAAATCACAAAAACTTTATCAAATTTCACATATTAAAATTCAATATAGCTAAGTAAGAAGAACTTTAAAATTGTCAAGAGAAAATATTCTGTTCTATGGCTGAGAAGTTGACTGGGTCTACTGCAGACAAAACCAGTAAAATTAGTTTGGCATTAATTTGGTCTGGAAGAAAGTCACCATTAGAAGTTTGGTTTCTGAAAGGCTATTAAGGACCACTGTTGAGACTGCCACCATGTAAAGATAGTTCCGGTTTCCATTAAGCACAACACTCATACATGGAGGGTGACCAAGTCCCCTCATGCTATTATTCCATCACTTTCCTTCGTTTTAATTAGGCATCAAAAACACATGACTATATTTTCAGGTATATAAAATGATAGGAATAGTTGTCTTTTTTCTGTAATATTACTTAGAGATTTAGTTGGGAGCATTGACTTAATATGTAACTATTAGTTAACCCAGAAAAATAGTAGCTACCATCTATCAGGCCTTTTACATAACTCATTTAATCATCACCATAATGCTTTAGATACTATTATGCCTGTTTTGCAGACAGAGAAACTTAAACTTAGAGAAGCCAGGCCATCAAGCTAGTAAGTGGTAGCAATAGAGCTGCAGTCCAGTATAGAAATTAAGAGACTTTATGCTGTCCATATTTAAAATACACTTGACTCCAGAACTCCAAATATAAAAATAATGTTAGTCAACTTATATTTATACAATACTTTATTTACTTTGAAACTTTCACATATTATATTTGAGTGCTCTTCAAAACAGTCCTCTGACGTGGATGAGATATTTATAGATGAAGCAGTTGCAGTTCAGAGATATTAGGGGAATTTCACAAAGGCAGTGCCTGATAGAGTCTTCAGACTGGTAGCGTAAACCCCAATGCCGGTTTGGTCTCAAAGATGGTAGAGAATGACAACTCGGACTCACTGTAATTGGCTTTCACTTTGGTGAAACCCAAGAGGTACACCTGAGATTGAGAGTACCAAGAGTCAGGTGGCTTCCCTGGCCTCTGTTATTCCTCATGACCTAACCTACCACTTACAGGTGACTTTCATGTGAGTTCCCACCAGCACTTGAGGTTCTGCCATGTTACCACACAAAGAATTTCTTGCTAAGTAAGTACTATGTTTTCATTTCTTACTGCATCACCGGCCCTGAGGAAGACCTAACAAATCCTTTTCAAAGTTTGAGGCAAGACAAGCACGGTGGTGTTATTGAATACTTCCATTCTCACTCGTGTACAACTTTAAGCATATTCATAAATATTAGTGCAGAACCATCTTTTCATTATCATAATTGCCAAAGGCAGGGTGCAGGTTCAACTTCCGGTGTTGGCAAGGGCAGAATACAGGAAAATTAGAGTTAGGACAAGCCCTGAGGGAAGCTGAAAGGCAACCCTTTGAGGAGACCCTTCTGGTTTGAAAACCATGTTACCCTAAACCAGGCCTCCTGGCTAGCCTAGTTCATGCTCTTATTGCTAGTTTACTTCTCACTTTCTACAAAATGCAAAACATGTCCACACACATATATTCTTTCTTGTGAAATGTGATCCGTCCCTATTTCTATATACATAATCATTGGGATCGTTAAAAATATCATTTAATAATCAAAACAGGGTGCTATAATTTTACATTTTTGTTTTCAGAAAATCAGCAGGTAATTTACAATGATGGGAAAGTTTTACAATGAACAACTGACTAAAAGAAATTGAGAATCACTTGAAAAATAAGTGTATATTTGTGTCAGAACCACATAAATCAAACTTGTTGGGTTTGGCACTACACAGAGTTGGATTTGATTCCTGCATCTGCCCCTTACTTTGAAGCCCGCAGGAAATTGCTTACCCTTTCTGAGGACCAGAAGAATTATAAGCATGAAGCCTATCTAGCGGAGGTACATAGTACTTGCTCAACAAATATTAATTCCCATCCCTACCATCCACCATTCTCCCTTTATTCTCTCCTCTGACGTACTTAAGGCTGACATTCATTCTTCAGGGTTTTTTTCCATGAGTTGTGGCATCCATTAAATAGAATTTAACCCCTTCCCCGGCAGAAACGTGTATACTCGTTTTCACAAAATGTTCTTTTTCAGTCGTCGACGAGTATACTAAGAAAATATGGTAAAAAAATATGGTTTATAGGAAGACGAGTTACAAACTGTTTTCATAACCAGCATCAAAAATACTATATAGAACCAAAATAAAAAAATCAGCCTGAAAAAGAAACGTTTTTAACAAAAAAATTGTTGGGGAAGGGTTAAATCTCTGTAGCTATTATGTAACTTTAAAAGTTTGCAAAATGATACGTTCTTCTGAAATAATCCAACGTGATGCCTTACATCTTCTTTACGTACAGATTTAGGATAAAAAACACAAACTTAGCCAATGTGGGGGCCTAAATTCTCCAACCTTGTATGTGTATTATGGAAAGGAACAAAAAATTATGTGAAAATACACCCCCATTACAGTTGAATGAAACTGTCATCTTGTCCAGCAATTTTCAACCTTTTCCCTCTCATGACACACATAAACTACTTAGTAAATTCTGTGGCATACCAAAGAATATTTTTTTCTAATCTGACAAAAATAAGTTTAATTTAAATCCATTCACACTGGACAGCTAGTGTTGTGTTGGCAGTTGTCATCTTATTTGACAATCTAAGGGAAAAGAAGCCAGTCAGTGCCCCTGCCTAAGTAGTCAGGTATGGGATGTTTCCAACTTTCTTGTGGCACACCACCATGCCTGCCATGGCACACGGGTTGAAATCGCTGATCTGATCCCCGGCAATGGCATGCTTTTAGACAGTGTGTCAATGATGTAAAACTCTACAACAGCACTTACCCCTCAAAAAGCAATCTATTACAGACAGCAATGCAGGAACTTGTTGCCACCTTTATTTCCTCTTGGTACTGCTGAACTTTTGTTCTCTATTCCCACTACTTCTCTTTTTCCTTTCTTCCCTGGGTCCTTACCTTTTAAGAACAAGAACCCCCTGCTCACACTGAGCCCCATGGTCATTTCTTAATGGCCAGGCATCAAAAGGTTCTGTGCAGATTCTAGGCATCCAGACAGTAGGTCCTTTTCTCTTTAAGACTCATCTAAAGTCTTGTTAAATTTTGTTTTTCTGATTCCTCCTGCATTACTTTCTAGCATATAAAAGGAGTAGCTATGTATTTTATTTCCTCCTGGTCCGGCTGGTAATAAAGACACAGTAGGCAAGAATGAGACTTTTCAAAAACTTGTTCTCACTCTGATTATTGGACTTGGAAACCTGGGGAGTTTGAGTATTACACAGAATTGGGTATCATAGAATTGGAATTATTCTCATGTTCTGTTGACTCAGGATCTGCCACAGTCTTGCCCCCAGCCTTGTCCATCTCCCCTCTTTAGATCTCTTTTCCTGTCTCCCTCTTTCCTGGATAATCCCTGGCATCGGTGATGTTGTATTCATGATTCCTCACTGTTCTCAATGTCCTTGGTTAATTCTTTGATTCTCTTCGGAGTCAGACTCCAAAGTATCCCTGTATCCTTGGCTATGTATATCATTATATATGAATGACATGTATGCACAGGTATATATCACTTACAGTAGTCATAGTTTTGGAGTTCCATATTTTATAACTTAGGCTGTATTGTGACTTCACATTTGAATCACTCATAAATAATTTATTAAGAAACAGCAGTCCAGTTCAACATAGAATATAATACAGGTCAGACTATTCTCACCCTTCCTAGCACACTTTAATATCTAGTTCCCTAGAAAATATGATTCTTCATAGTCATGAAGCACCTCTTATTCAGCCTCTTAGGCACAGGTGAAATAGTAATTAGTACATTGTACATAGCCAGTAAATGATGCATGGCATTTACCCAAATGCAGATTGGTTAAATCACACATGCTAGTCCTAAGCTTCATATAAGTTCTGACTGTCATGGCATATATTTTATGACAGAATTAAACTGAAAATAGTGAGATTTGGCACCTTCCATGCATACCTGCTCCATCTTTGCATTTATTCAGCAAATACTTATTGAACACTGGTTACCCCATGCCTTAAAGAAATTAGTGGAGCCTCTTTGACCACCTTAGAAATAGTTTACTTATGGTGCAATCTCCACTTGAAAGCTGCTCTCTTCTCTCTCTCTCACATTGACCCAAAGATCCATTTCTAAACTATCAACTGAAATCAAGAAGTTGACCAGTGGATATAAAAAGAATTATTCTTGATTATGCACTAAAGAACTCAGGAGAAGCAAGGTGGGGTGAACAGCCTGGACTATGGAGGGAACACAGGTCATGTGAAGGTCAGAGAATAGTCTTTATAACGCTCAACAGACCTGTCTCGTGTGTACTGACTGGCCCAGGATGTATATCTGTCCTCCTGTTTCTTCCATGCCCTCCCACAGTGAAGGAGGTAGCAGTCAAACAGAATGCTGACCTGGGACTACCTTTGGCAGCATAGCCGATCAACTACAAATATTTCCTCTGCTCTGGGCATTTCACAATTCTGAACCTTCTGATTTCATGAGCCCTCTATTCTGAAGCACTAGTACTCCCCACGGCCCCATACAGAAAATGAGACTTCCACACAAATCTTATCAGGCTAAATCTTATCAGGCCTTAGTCAAGTACCTTTACTTACTTTCTCGGCTTCTATTTCATTTTATTTTTTATTGATTTTTTTACAGAGAGAGGGAGAGAGAAAGATTGATTGGCTGCCTCCTGTGTGCCCCCTACCAAGAATCGAGCCCACAACATGTGTTGCAGGTACCCAGACCAGGAATCAGCGCACAGGACACTGCTCAGACAACTAAGCCACAGGTATATAAGACTTAGGCCAGGGCTTTCTCAGCTTTTAATTCAGGGGACTGACAACTCTAATGCACATTAGAATTGCGGTACCTGGGAAGCTTTTATTAAAAAAATGCCAGTGCCTGTGCCTCATTCAGAGATTATGGCTCAGCTGACTTAGGGCGGGCCTGAGTCTCCTCTGTTTTTGTTTTGTTTTGTGAACTCCTCGGGTTTGTCCTGAACTGCAAAGCACTGCCACATACAGGATGTTCAAGAACGGAACCTCATTTTTGAATATCCTGACCCCTTGGGCCATTTTAACACGGAAGTATCAATAGTCTTTTCTTTTTGTAAAGGGAAAATGGTGTTGTTAGGATATACCACTTCAGAATATGTCTCTTACCCCCTGAGCCCTTAACATTTAAAGATTTCTACTAGAAAAAATGTGACAATACACTAGATATAGCCAGAGTTAAGAACTCTCAGTAGCTTCACAAGTGCCTGTTCTTTATGGAAGCTATATGAATAAGCTAGTAATTATCTTTCAGAGCCTAAACAATGAGGAGGGGATGCCATTTGCCATTCACACTCTCTCTAAACATTGTAAGACCCCCAAATCCTTGCTAAAGGGACCAGAAACTATTCATTTTGGAAGTACAAGGAAGACAAGGCTACCTATTCAGCTACCATCATATTTCTTTGTGATAAGTCTTTTAAAACTTTGATCGTTTTAAGTTTTAAATAAATGACTTCATTTGTGACGATGTAAATGTTCTGTAGCAATTATCTCAGGATACTGAAGTCACAGCCAGCTTCTACTATTTGTGGGGCACAAGGTATGTCAGACTAGTTCATTGATATTTTCATTCTCTGTTAAGTCTAGAAACTCACTTTCATGGTGAATGGAATATTTTTGGCATTGTGTCCATAAAGCAGGTGGCTACATATTGACTTTTTTAAGGAAGTAATTATGTGCAGGTGGAAAGTTGGAGGATCCCAATTGTATATGTAAATGAACCCTGGGGTGTTCTTATAATGTGTTTTCTAAGGATGAAGTTATGCAGCATATGATGAACAACACCTAGCCAAAGAGAAATAGAACGGGTAGGAAATGAGGAAAGCTGATACTTTGATACACCTCAAAGTTGTTTCTTGGCTTCTGGAAATCGGTTCCATATACTTTTAAACAAAAGTCTTAAAACACACACTCATCATTTCGTAATTATTTAATAAAAATTTACCGTCTTTCCCTCTCTCCAATGCTCAGTACACAAAGATGGGCCACGAACAGAGGTGTGCACAGTCTAAAGAGGAAAATCAACCCTTTTAACACAGTATAGTAAGGTTATGTTAGCCCTTTAAGTTCATTACTGTGAATGATCACTTAGGACGTTGTATACTACATCACAGAAATCTCTCTATCGAAGACCTGGAAATAAAGATCTCAAGACTCAGTAACAGAAATACTATAACCTTCGGAACAACTGTCTTGGCTTATCTTAAATACTCTGAAGAATATAAATGGTTTCTCTCTCCCATTGAATTAGCAGCTAGAAAGCTCAAAGCTAATTTGCAATGTAACTCCAGTAAACAAGTAGGACACTGTATTATCAATTTTGTCTATTGATCTTCCACTCAGATTCAACTGATTTCACCCTGATTTTATTTACTCTTCATTGTCGTTCTTTAAAAGTAATTCAAATCCTCTTAATGATGAGGCAGGGTGTAAGAAAATAAATAAACTAAGCATAATGCAGGCTAGGAATGTTGCTGGCAGAGATTAGGAAGGGGGCTATGGGACAGAAGGAGAAAGCATTAAGATAATAATTGCAATAACATCAGCCACCAGTTGGGTCCCTCGGCCTGGCCTGCAGGGATCCAGCTGAAACTGGCAGTCTGACATCCCCCAAGGGGTCCCGGATTGCGAGAGGGCACAGGCCAGGCTGAGGGACACCACCGGTGCACGAATCTGTGCACCGGACCTCTAGTTATTAATAATAATAATAAAGAATAAGTTACTTTTGAAGAATAAGTTATACCTTAAAGAGTAAAAAATAATTACCTTACAATTGTGGGGTCCTCCATATGTATCTGTGCTTTACAAACATTATTTTTCTTATCTTCACAGCAACCCCAAGAAGTAGATATTAATGTTCCCATTTTATGGATGAGGACATTGAAGCTCAGTATTTTGCCCAAGATGCCACCGCAAACCCAGGCTGTCTTGCTTCAGGCATTGCACCACTGATACCCTGAATCTCACCTGACAAGATAAGAGGCTTGGTAGGGTGTTGCTGATGTGAGTAGCTCCAAGTATGTGATGCAACCAAAGGCGAAGCTACAGAGATAAGTAAGGGCAACCTCAGGAATAGTATTTCCTTAGATAATAGAAAGATCTCAAGGATTTTGGTAAAGGGGAGTGGAGACAAGGAAGAGAGGCTTCAGACTCTGGCACTGACTGAGTTTATGGGCAAAGAAGCTCTGAAAGTTCATAGTTCAATACACACCACAGATCTTGGTGACTTCTTGGTGTACCAGAGCATTGCAGTAGCATTTACTTCCAATGAAAAATAATTTTACTAAAGACAGATTTACAATGAACCGCACACCAGTAAGTTCCAGTACCAAAGAACATTGTTAAGGTATAAGAACTCCCATCCTAACCAGCACCATAGCCTATACCAGAGGCGATATTAGAGAAAGATCCCAGTGCTGTTAGAGTCCCCACCCCAAAGCCTTTCCTGTGGACTTAGGGTGATAACAGCTGCTACTAATGGTTTAGTATGTCTCTGCTTGAAACCTTGTGTTGAAATTTGTTATTTCATTGGATCCTCACAAGTACCCCAGGGGGAAGGGAATATTATGCTCATATTATAGATGAAGACACTAATGTTCAAGTTTAATAACTTGCCCAAGGTCACACTGTTAATCAAGCACTAGGGCTGAATTTTGAATCCAGGACTAATTGGCTGCAGGGCCTATATAGTGGCAGCTACCCCACCCTGTCCCCCATGAGGAAAGAATTCGGTATTGCAATGGTCTCCTCATGTTCCTGACAATCGATTTTCTCTCTCACCAGGAATTATTTGACATGTATTAATATAAAATTGTTTGTTGAGATTTTGATTCTTTTACCTCCTCTGCTTTCTGATGGATAGTTCTAGAAAATATAAAATGAGAGGACTGTGTGTGCACGCATGTGTGTGTATATGTGCACATTAAATATGTCTGCACTTGCTATTGTGAAATCACACACTGAAAAGAGAAGGTTTGTGATGGAAGGTACATCTTAGAGATAGACATGGTCAAATCCCCATCTTTTTCACTTACTGGACATATGATTTAGAGCAAGTCATCTGGCCTCCAATGTATCAGTCTCATCACCTTAAAATGGGATAATAAGAATACAAGACAGCCGAAACTGGTTTGGCTCAGTGGATAGAGCATCGGCCTGCGGACTGAAAGGTCCCAGGTTCGATTCTGGTCAAGGGGCATGTACTTTGGTTGTGGGCATATCCCCAGTAGGAGATGTGCAGGAGGCAGCTGATCGATGTTTCTCTCTCATTGATGTTTCTAACTCTCTATCTCTCTCCCTTCTTCTCTGTAAAAAATCAATAAAATATATATATTTTTTTAAAAAAGAATACAAGACAATTGCCATTAAGCTGAACTAAGGGAATTTATATATAGTAGCTAGTACAGTGTTGAGTGCTCAGTAATTGTTCATTCCTCTTCTAACCTGTCTCTTCTTCCATAATCCATAATTCTATTTCTGTATGTAAAAAGAATCAAAATCAATGTATATGCCAGGTTTCTTGTGGTGTGTTCATATCCTAGAGAAAGAGCCACATGGCACTGAAGCTGGGCAGGGTCATTGGTTTCTCTCCTTTCTGTGGAAGGGAACTCTAAATTTCACAGAATTCATTATGCTGTAGGGATGCTAGAAGGCATGCTTTTCTATAATCCCTATGTCTAGCTGGCCCACAGGTGCTTCCAGCCTCCTGTCTCTAATACCTATGAATGTATCATCTCACTATGCAGAAAGGAAATGTACTCGACTTTTGATTGATCTCAGCATCAACCATCCTGCAGGTATTCTACAACTTGCATAACAGCCCTGGGCGTCTTTCCCCCTAGATCCCAGCCCTCTTTGGTTGCTATAGGAGTAAATTAATCAGTGAATTACCTTACTCTAGGGGCTTTGCAAAGCTTAGATGATACTCTTCTCTTCACCATTTGGTGTAAATTTCATTTGTTGACCATTTATTTAAATGCACCAAATTTACCTCAGACTAACAGTGTAGACCAGAAAGCAAGTGCACATTCTGGTTCTTCTGGCTGAATCATCCATAAGTGTAATGTAATAAGATCGGACGGAGCCATTGCGACGTGGCTCCTGTCACGGAAACACATGCTGTGCGTAGGCGGGCCCAGCAGAGGCTGACTTCATACCTGGTGGGCACTTGCCTATAATCACATTCGGTGTTTCTTACTCACCTGCTCTCTGCAGAGCTGTACAAATGTTCTCTGAAAGGGCTTGGCTCCACCCTTATCCTAATTCGAACTTTTCTTTTTCAGCCACATAAACAGAAGAACACAGTTTGAAAACCCTGTCCTGGAAGCAAAACGGAAGCTACAGCAGCATAACATGCCCCACACGGAACTTGGAACCAAGCCGCTGCAGGCCCCAGGTTTCCGAGGTTGGTACCTGTCACCATGCAATGTTTCAAAGGGAAAAAACTGTCCATCCAACCGCCTGCTCTTCCAACACACATGCCTTTATGTGGACCGTTTCAAATAATCTACCTGCTTTTCCCAAACCCCCCTATTAGCTTTAGCTGGGCGTTTGCTGTTTCTAAACTTAACGTATTTAGCAACCACAGATTCATAAAGCCTGGGGGAGTACGTTATAGGAATTTACAGCAGGTTGCCAGGTGGCGATTAATGGGTCTGACAATGGTACTTTATTATTTTTTTTAATATATTTTTTACAGAGAGGAAGGGAGAGGGATAGAGAGTTAGAAACTTCGATCAGCTGCCTCCTGCACACCTCCCACTGGGGATGTGCCCGCCACCAAGGCACATGCCCTTGACCGGAATCGAACCTGGGACCTTTCAGTCCGCAGGCCGGCGCTCTGTCACTGAGCCAAACCGGTTAGGGCTGACAATGGTACTTTAAACTGCAGAGATACTTAGGGAATCATAAATTTGTCCTCAAAACACCAAGCACCAGAATGAGGCTCGTTCTTCTTTGTGGCAGTAGACAACTCCTCATCGACAATACCTAGGCCCAAAGCCGGCCGCCCCCGCCCTGCCCCGGGGAGGTGGCGCAGCGTGAGTGACCTGTCCTATTATCCGCACATCCACGCCTGGAGGCCCTGGCCCTGGCCGATCGGTATGTCTGGGGCTGCTTGTGCACCTGACTACACCATAGGGCCACGCAGTGGGATGAGATGCTGCACAAACCTTTCACGTCTTCGTGGGCTCTCTTTCTCATCGCAAAAGCAAGGAGGCTTTTGTACGCGGGGGCCTAGGTTGCCTGCTGATGATCTTCACACCATACACTACAGCACACTTGCCGTGAATGTAAAGGTCTCCCGCTGTAAACGCTGCTTTCATAAAGGAAACCTCAGTGACGAGATTACATATGTGTGTGTTTTCATTTTTAAAGAAGCTTTCTCTATTTTTCACAAAGATATCTGTGATGTGTAATAGACCAAGTAAAACTCAAATATAACTCATTATTTTGTGTCCATTACATATCACCAAAAATGTAACAATAGCAAAAGTATCATAGAAAGTACATAACTGAGTTACCATGTATAGTTTTGCTGATCCAACTACCAAATAATGTCAACCAAACTATAACAACTATATATATATATATTACATATCATACTTGATTGTGATAGCATTGAAAATATATTAATTCGGCTTCCCAGTGTGACTATTATTTTTAAAGCATTTAATATATTGTTAGGAAGATATTTATTACAGATCATAGCTGCAAAAGCATATTATATAACAAATTAATGGTCAAACCTATAAGAGTGGACTCAAGTTCTGTTCTGATTATTTAGGTATATGATTTGAATGTGTCAACATATTGTTACAAAATGTGTTACCTTTACATTCATCATTTTATCTAGAAATATTGGCTTGCCTTTTGCTCACATTTTAGAGAATCCTAAAACACTACCAGGCCAGTAGAAACTGATTTATCTGCTTGTCTTTATAGCATCTCATTAGCATAAGTTAACTCAGTCCCACATCCAGGTACTTTTTCTAAACAATTTAGACGTTGTGGCTCGGTGGCAACATTCCACAGCTTCTATTCTCTTTAAACCAAAAGAATCCATTTCGGTTTCAAGGTTTTGTGCAGGACCAGCCACGTACAGGCTCGTACCTGGACACCTTTAGAGCCAGAGGAATGTACCCAGACACCTCTGGGCTCCTCTTTATCCGCTGATGGCAGGTTGATTCAGCCCTTTTTAAGCGCAAGAAGGGCTACTTTCGTGAATGAAAACATTGACTTCACAACAAAAAACCTCTCTCCGAATCCAGCAGCTTTTCTGCCTTTCCCTGGATGCGTGGACTGCTCTGTGTGTGCAGGCAGTGCTGCGAGCTTTGCCCCTGCAGCGCCTCCCCGCTGCTTGCGTTTCCTGGGGAGGCCGCACATGTACCCGGGCTGGCTGCCCGGCTCGCTTCCCCGCGTGAGAACTCGCCTTGACACGCGTGTGTTTCTTTTAACTTACATATTGGCCCACGTAGAGAAGCCGCTCTTCACCCGGGATGCCTCCCAGCTGAAGGGCACGTTCCTCAGCACCACCCTGAAAAAGAGCAGCATGGGGTTCGGCTTCACCATCATCGGCGGGGACGAGCCCGACGAGTTCCTGCAGGTGAAAAGCGTGATTCCGGACGGGCCCGCGGCGCAGGACGGGAAGATGGAGACGGGTGAGTTCCTCGGTGCTGTTTGGGATCATGGTTTCGCCACATCTGTTTTTCGACGGCAGAATAGGAGGCGCCTCTTTCTGTGTTCTTGATTTGAGGGTCAAAGGTCACTTCACTTGAGGGGAAAACCACCAATTGTTTTTCCTAATTTTAAGAGGATCACATTGAAGTGTTTTGGAAACAGCTTGAAATGTCATGGTGGCCCCATTGTTCAGGCTGCCCCTTCTCTTCGCTGGGTTCAGTGGGCTCTGGAGATTGACACTTTTCTCATTTAATTCTAGAGTTTCTTCTTAGGGATGTGATTAACATTTCACACTTTTCTAGCTTCTATTCAGCCATTGATATGTTTCATATGAATTAATCTTGTAGTATTCTCATGCTGAATTGCCTGGGTTATATATTTAAATATTCATGCTTATCTCATAGAAAAAAAAAATGTAAGTGGTCTTCACCTTTCTATGTCCCCATATGCTTTAATATATAGATTTTTTTTCTCTAGTCCTTATGAATTAATTTTCATATGCAGTTACTTGGATGTCTATCAAATTATATTCAAAATTAATTTAGCATGGAAATGCAGAGGCAAATTGCTAAGGCTAAAAATTATAAAATATGAAAGGTGCACAGAGGTCAAGAAAAAAGTAATGAACTAAGTCTGATTTTGCAGTCTAATTTTAAATTCTTCTTCCTGGCCCATGACCTTGGATTAGTCCCATAGTTTATAAATACTTATGCAGGAAAAAAAAAAAGAAGAAATCAAATTTGATCTTGTTATTTAAAATACTGATTTGAGAATTGTGTAGTGTTGTTTTTGAAATGCCTTAGAGTATTATAAAGTCTAGTAACTATACTCCGAAGAACTATATCACCATTTCACATTTTTCACAAGATTGATTTTATTTATTATATAAACTTGTGAAAGTCAATGGGTTCTCGTAGATACACAAAGCAGAGAATTACTTTTGAGGAAAAGTTATGTCTTTTGTATGGTCTATAGATTTATAAATTGTGATTCCATAGATTTTAAAGTGCTTTGTATATGAAGAAACAACATAAAATTGAGATACTCATCTGGAATTTTTATTTTCAAAAATGATCAGTGCTTCATTGCCAATTCCTAAGTGGTTTCTATAGAAATTGTTTCTTTTCAGGGTCACCTAATGAGTACATTTGTCACTCCCACTCACTAGTGAGTTATAATACATTTAATAGAGGCTTTATCTCCTGAAAAGTTGAGTGAAGTTTCAAAACTAACTAGTGTTTTCAAGCACTACTGTTGTGAAAAATTGTGTACATAATTTTCTGCAAAAGTGAGCTAGAGAGTGTCCAACTCTACTGATTCATCTGGTGCTATTTCACTAGATAGCCACACCTTTATGTTGCCAAAAAATCACAGAGAAACATCAAATGACTCAACTAAAAATCATTCTCATGCCCACGATTAAAATAAGAGGAAACTATGGTAACAATGTCATCTTAGCTGAGGGGGAAAGATCTCCAAAGCTTTTGAACTTCAGTGAAATGGTTAACAAACCTACTCCTTTTCATGATAAAGAATACAGTGATTTTTTTCCCCCTCTGACCCAACCCTCCACTCCATGTTTTAAAACTAGAAAAGACCTCTTTCGCGTAAATTTAAAAGACAAAATAAAATTAATATATTTGCACAGCTAAGCTTTTCCCCTTCCTGCCTGTTTTCCTAGTTTGCTGCACCTACACTGTCTAAGCTAGCTGTATTCAACAACAAAGCCAAAGGTTTATGTAGAGTTTATGAAGTTTTTTTTCCCAAGATAATCACAAAACAGGCTCTCATAGAGAAAGAAGAGCCTATTTACTGTCTCATACTTTTTCCTCTATTTATTAATTCAACCTGCTACTAGGCTCTTCTCACAGTCATTGTAGTACACCAGAACTACAAAAATGGATATGGCCAGGTCCCAGTTCTCCAGGAGGCTATATCTAAGAGTGACCTTGTATATATCAACAAGTAATTGTAACATAAGAATAGGATAAATCTATAAAAACCATGCTATTGGCTATATAATTTTATTGGTCTTTGGTAAGGATGAGAATTTCTCTCATTAGAAAAGAGTTTAATAAAGATTGAAATCTGCTGCTTATTATTTATTCAAAAGTGTTTATTTTAAATTTTGAGATAATTTAAAATAAAATGTGGACACATTTCTGTGGCATTCCACACATTATAATAGAGGGAATGGCTCCTCAGTTTAGTTGAGCTAATATTTAGTGACTCGGTGTCTGTTCCAGGCATTCCATTAATTATTCAGGATGCAAAAATGAAGAGACAAATGTTTCTATCCTCAAGAAGCTGAATAATGAGTGGCATGCTAATGAATATTTATATCAATGCAATAATAGAAATACGTTCAAAGTCCAGAAACAGTGTAAAGGAAAGGGTGACCGATTCAACTGGGAAGTGCTTAGGGAAGGACTCACAGGAACGATGCCTGACAGACTTTTGGATGATGAATAGACCGTTGTTGGGTGGACAAGTGAGGAGAGCTATCTGAAGAGGAAACAGCACATGCAAAGGCCCAGCTGGGAGGATGCCTAGAAAAAGATTTACACTAATATTTTACCTTCAATGAATGTTCATGGGAAGTATCTAGTAAAACTATAACTGCAACTTGTAAATATGAACTATTCAGACAAACATCAAAGAACAGTATAGAATCAAATTTTAAAAACATATATATCATAAATGTACACATACCTATGTATAAAACCTTTCTTATAAACTTTCAACCAATTAAGCATAGAGATATACCCTATGATTTTTTCTTTACTTGTTATCCTGACAGAGCCAGGCAGATAGCAGGTGCTCACTAGTACTGGATGGATAGATGGAAGATGGATGCGCTTAGAAATTAAGTGAAATTTTAATTGGCGGAATCCCACTGTATAGTCTAGTCAGAGTAATCGGGCCAATAGCTTACCGTGGAAGCAAAAAGAAACCAGCTTTCCAGGTTCTGGATGAAATTAAAAAGACAAATGCATGTTAGGGATAAAAATGTCCCTTTTGTAATGATTTCATCTGTAAATGAACCTCAAAAATTATCAAAATTAATAGTCACTTCAGATATAAACAATAAATCATTGGTATTAACCAATGTCACCCTGATACATTTAGTTAATAAAGTTATAAATAGGTGAGGAGTCTCATTTGACATTGAGATAGCATGAAAACATTTTAATCAACTGTTCTAGCTGTAGGTGATCTCTAATTTAGGCAAAGAGATGTCAATCGTTAGTGTGGACGTTAAGAAAAATCCACTCTACCAAAAAGTTTGACCTAGGATCCTACAGAATAGAAACAAGGGTGGGGTGGGAATTCTTCCTTTCTCAGTCAGCACTGAGTCCTGGGAAGGGGTAGAGAACAGAGAAAATGACGGTACTGTGCTCCTCCCTGCTTTTGGACAACTAACTGAGCCAATCCCCAGTCATCATATCATGTTCCAGAAGCAGCTTTCCTAAAAGTTACCATAGTGCCCAGAAACCATCCTACTTCTGATTATTACTAGTAAGTATTCTGCAAGCATTTGTAGGCACCAGAGATCCTGATAGCATTCTTGCAACTATTTTAAAAATCAAGATTGAAAGAGTTGCTCCAACATGCTTCCGTTATAAAGCTTCCCTTGTTACATAAGGTTTCATGTTTTTCCCCAGGCTAATTTTTGAATCAAGGCTTTTGATTTTCAACAAATATAAGAGGGAGAAAAGCTGACCTATCGGTAAAGTTCTCCTGTAGAATGATGAGGCCACTTGTAACCTATTCATTTTTATGTGTCTCCTTCTAATGTGGATCCGTTTTATTAGTAAAGTGGCAGGAAGCTGTCTGAGAGACCAACATCCTGACCTCCTACAGCTCCTGGCATTTCTCCATTTGGCAGATCGATGTCACTGCTCTTTCACTGGTTGCTACCTCTTTATTTGTGTTTCTAGAAGCAGAGGCATACGAATGAATTTGTCAGAATCTCTGGGGGAGATTTTTTAAAATGCATATTCCTGTGTCCCTACATCTACTGATTCCAAATTTCTGGAACTGGTTTTTGGGCATGTGCATTTATATACTTTTAAAAATTGTCAAATCAATATGTGCACAAAGACATCAAAATATTTACAATCCATACAATATTTCCTGCCCTGCCCCTTCATACCTTTCAGGCTCATATCCCAGAGGCACTGATCAGTTTGTATTTTTTTACATGGGGTTTTTGTTGTTTTTCGGTAACTATTTTCACACCTCTAATTAATGTGTTTATACTGTTGTCTTGATTTAACAGTTTCAGACTTGACATATTTATAGTATTTCCTTTTAGAAATAAATGAAGCTTTACCTCTCTTATCCCCCATCTGCCTTACAAACATTCTCCCAATAGAGTTTTGCAACTAATTTTAATATTTATATAGTCTTTGCATTACCACCGCTTTGTAAGTTTGTTCACTGAGCCCAGCGGTGTACCATTAATACACTTTTCCTCTAAACACAATTCTGAAGTTTCACTTTTTCTTTTCTTTTCTTTTTGCTGTATTTTTAAAAACGATAATACTTTTTTTTCCCCTCAAAGCACAGTCATTTTGGGTCCTCTAGACTAGAGGATCTCTCTTTTTTTTTATTCTGGGCATTTTTTTGTCCTCTTACTCCTATCCAGGCCTATTATATAGCTACCGTCCAGCCTAGCAAACATTCTCCATCCTATCTGACCCTCTGACCCTTTGCTCACCATTGCTTTGAAGAAGTGCTTATGAATATTTCTGGGGACTGACCATTGGGGTGGAGACTGAAGACATCTACCAAACAGAACAAACTAATTAATCTTTATGTCCACCTTTTATATCGGTCTAGCACATGGAGCTATGAGGATTTCTCATTCTTCAGAGATTTTAACACTGTGTTGGGATATCCTATTCCATAACTGCATTATCTGAAGTCATGGTTGCCCTGTTGCTCTCTAAGAAACCGCAGATATTAACCTGAGGCCGTAAATGCCATGTGGGCAGATCACTGCTGAGCTATCAATGTGACTGTTATTGCCCCTCTTCAGGCTGGCTCTTCAGTGTTGATTCTCTACTTAATGGCCACTCAATGGTTTCCTACCTCCCCCCACTCCAGTGATTTTTTATTCTTCCCAACCAGTATTATCTCCTTAACAGTTTAATAAAATTCTGTGGTTGTTAACTAAACATCTCCTGAAGAAGAGCTACATATATGTGTAAGAAAGCGTAAGAAATAATTAAATATGCTTCTTGTATCTTATTTCCCACCACCTCGTAAGCAACTTATACTCAGCTCAGGCTTCCTTTGAATTTTGAGCACATAAGCACACACTGTCTCTCCCCATGACTGCTCTCTTACTCACTGGCTGCCTTATGAAAATGTCTTAGTGAGTCACCCAGTTCTTCATCTCTCCCCACTTCCACAGCCAAGTGTTCACATTTAAGAGATACACTAGATGGTTCTTTCCATTGCCAGAAGCAAATGAACTAATCAGAGAAATGGAATTTTTCTATTACTTGAAACATCTATTTAGTTTTCTATTATTGCATAGCAAACTACATCAAAGCTCAGTGATTTAAAAGAACAATCCAATGTTTGCTCCTGGCTCTACATTCTTGCTGGGGATCAGCGGGGTGGTTCTCACCACTAGGCTCACTTTGGGGCTGTCATGCAGCTGCATCATCTAAGTATCTCTTGGGGCTGAGGTGTGCAAGGCGGCTTCACTCACACTGATCCCTCAGCTGGGATGGATGAGACTCCTGAGGGATGACAGGGCCTCTCTCTCTCCACGTGGTATCAACAACAGGGTGGCTGAACTGCTTTCCATTGTTACAGAAAAACTGGAGAAGAGCCAAGCAACACTTAGAGAGATGGAGTTACATTTATTATTACACACGGGCCCAGGGGAAAATGTCTCTCAAATTCTGGGCGAAATCACACAGGAAGTTTCCTGTATTTATACCATTTTACCTTCCTTGTCTCCCAGATATGGGGTTTTTCCAGTTCCCTTTGCAAGTTCTTAAAGAGTCCCTATGTGCTGGGGCTTTGAGACCTCGACCAAAAGCTTGGCCTGACGCCAGCACTGATAACTTTGTCTGGGGAGGGTTTAATGGCCGCTCTGAAATGGGAGTAGTCTTATTTTCTTTATTATTTAAGCCAGCGAGCATTACAGGAGCCAAAATGCAGGGTTAAAATGTCAAACAGCAGTTTTTATATACGATGGATGCTTCAGCGTGGTGGCTTAGGGTTCCAAGAAAGCAGAGGGAAAATGTCAAGCATCTTAAGGCCGAACCTGGACCCAGTATGACATCACTTCCACCCCTTTTATTGATCATAGCAGGTCACAAGCCAGTCCAGATTCAAAGGGAGGGAAACTAGGCCCCATGTTTTTGTTTCTGAATTCCTTGACTTCGTGCAAACTTCCTTGAGAAAATGATCTTTTACTTTCATGGGCACTCTCCCTTCTCACAATTTTTTGAAACAGAAGTGTTGATAATTCTTTGCCTTCCAGTTCTCTTACCATGCTGTGAATAAGTAATAATGAATTATATACCACATACAGAGGTGATGAACAGTAAAATCACTAGGTCTCTAGCTCTATCTTTCTAATAAAAATAAAGGAGGTGGTTGAAGTAATTCAGTTTGTAAGAACTCACAAAATATTCAGACTCAGAACCATGTTAGATAATTTTCTAAATAATTCCTTGATTTGCCAAACCGGTTTGGCTCAGTGGATAGAGTGTCGGCCTGTGGACTGAAGAGTCCCAGGTTCAATTCCGGTTAGGGGCATGTGCCTTGGTTGCGGCTCCATTCCTCTCTGTAGAAAATCAATAAAGTATATTTTTTTTAAAAAAAATAATCCCTTGATTTTAACATCATTTTTGCTTTTTGAGATATTTATGAACTTTGGATGCTACAAGAAAACATCTTGTGCTCTATAAAAGCCAGAAAATAGATCTGAATTTCTAGCCAGCTGGCCAATATAATATCTCCAGTAAAGATGAAATAAACTGTGCTTGTTTAGCTTGTCAATATATTTATTCTTGACTTTTTTTCTAAGCACACCTAAATAGCAAAACCTCACTTCATTTTGTCCAAATACTTAATGTCTCCTCTGCTGGTGATGTGTCTTTCAGATCAATAACAGACATCTCACAGCAAGAGCGCGTGCCACACTGAACACTTTATACCCACTCTCTTCCTTCCGATGATAGGTGATACAGGTGTCATGGTTGACAAAACACAATATCAGCCGCAAAACAAATTGCTTGAAAGGATTAAAACATTTGTTGTATCAAGTCTTAAAATCATGTTATGCTTCATCAATAACTCATCTAGTGTTTTAAGAGCCTTTGTCACCCAAATACATGC
>NW_006299390.1:5143621-5171605 GCF_000327345.1 Myotis davidii | reverse complement strand
TGTACTTTGTCTAGTTTAACCAAACATCTAATCAGATGATTTATTACATATAAAGTACTTAGGATAGGACATGACACACGGAATCACTCAAAATTGGTAGCCATAATTAGTATTTATAAGACTATAAATACTAGCTTTAGTATTCTGAGAGTGATAGATACATGAAAAAAAATGTATGGACGGATTAGGATGTTTGCCCATTGGAACCTGGAATGAAATGATTCTGCATTGAATACTTGGATGATGAAACAACTCCTGCTTCTTTAAATAATTTTTTTATTTAAAGGAGATAATCAGAAATTTTTCAGAATTGTGGTGCTATGTTGACAACTCTTATTCTGTTAGTAGACTGTAGCTAAAATAGGGAATTTGATGTCTAAAAATTGGGCTGGGTGCTACTTAGTCATGCCATAGGATCCTAATTCCTGTTTTCTAGACACATTTTAGAGACGTCAGTAACCTAATCTTCGTGTGTTTAATGGTTGTTTCTCATTTTTTATATTATAACTTCAAACATAAAAGCTTTTAATACCAAATCGCAACAAACAAAAAGGAAATCTAAGGAGGATAAGATAGTTGGAAAATGTATGAGTCCAGGTAGATGTTTCTATTAAGATAAATTGTAATACTACCTGAATTAAATATCTATATAGAGTGTTGGTGCATAGTTCTACAGATTATCACGTGGCCTTGTAAGTGCTCAATGACTAGTTTAACTACATATATACATGCATATACACATCATCATATGTGCAGTGTAAGTCAGAAAAAAGAGGCAAGAAACTTGCCTTTGTTTCATCAGCTAAGTCTTAGGTCTTAGTTCATAATTATAAGCCCCTTAGCATTCTAAATGAGAAGACTTCTCTGAAGTCAATAGGAGACAAATGACCATGCAGACCTTTGTCTGTAAGTGTAATTCTGCTGGTTTTTGCATGCTGCCAGTGAAGTTCGAGATGGAGTGCGCTGGAGTCTGCAGATATCAAAACTGCTGCAGATGCACAAACGTTATTCCTGTATCTGTTGTAATTAATGTGCCTCTCACAGGCTCCAGCTGAGGGTTTGCATGAACTGACAAGAGCACACATGGTAAGTCTGTGTCATCATCTAATTTACTACTTTGTTCAAGAAAATCCAGCACTGTAAGGTGAACTGTGCATTTCTTAATGGTGAGACTACTGTCAGAAAGGAAAACATTCCGCATGTATGAGATATTGACAAAAGAAGTGGGAACTTTGTTTTGTGAAATCAAGATTGATAACCTAGACCTGTCTTTCTCCATATCACCACCTTTGTATCCTTCTCTGTTTTAAAATGTTGGGTCCTAACGTTTTCACTCCTCTTCTTTGTTGTTTTCCTTTCCTATTTTCTCACCCAACTAGAAAAAAAGAATACTGGACTTACATCCTCCCATTTTCCTATGAGAGAGTGAAAGTTTTTGCATGGAAAACCCAACTTAGATTGCCACAATTCTAAATTTAAGATGAAACACTTCACATACGTTAAGCATGGCGGTAGACTATGTAACAGAACCGGTGTTTGATGGACTTGTTTAAGATTGTGGTCTTGGATTGGAACATCAAAGCTTTGAAGTGTTAGCATAATGAGGTGAAAGTGTGTGTGCGTGCGCGCACATGTGTGTGTTGGGGTTAGACGCAGCAAGCGCTGGAGTTACAAGAATCTGTCTTATGTGCAGTGGACATTTCTGGAAAACAAGGTGCCAGGATGTTCTGGTCATGACATTCACCTCCAGGCTGTATCAGTGGTGACTGGTTTAATATCAGAGTGTACACAGTAGAACCTCAAGTGCAAACTAAAAGCTGTGAAATTGTTTTCAGTGTTTTTAGCAAGGCTGAGTCCTTGAGAATTTTTTTAAACAAAATGCAAAGGTCATTTTTCCTTTGGAAAAAAAATAACCACCTGCCATTTCCTAGAGAAAAGGTGACATTTTTCTATGAAAAGGAAACATTTTGCCCAGAGGCTAGCGCAGGCAGTTTCTGGGATTGCCTGACAATGAGTTTACATCAGACCAGAGCAGGATACTGCGCCTCTGGCAGAAATGACATTTCCTCCCCATTCAGAGTGGCAAATTCTAAAAAATACAAATCTGCTTTTTCCGTAGTAATTCCCCAGTTCTCTCATTGATGTGTGCAGTGGCATTATTCATTAATGTTATGAACACACACCCTGCTAAGGCAAGCGGAGGTCATACAAAGATGGCAGGCTGAACTGAATCATGGGACAGAAGTCCTGGTCTTTCTATTGAACTTCTATGGCAGACTGATCTTGTTCTGTTTCACAGTCCACCTAGCACCTCATTGCACAGCATCAGTAGTCCCACCTATTAGTAATCATTGAAAATAGATATGTCCATTTGCTCATTCATCTATTCAACAAATTTCATCATAGAATGTTGAGTGGTACTTTTCATAGCATGGCTCTAGCGCCCATAACCTCCCTCATGGCTACTGTGGAATTCTCAACTCCTCTCTTCTCAGTCTTGTCTATATTAACAGAAGCTGGAGAAGAGAAAAGAAAACCTTTTTCTTATGTGGGATACAGTGCTTGTGTTGAGAGGTGATCCAACCTTCCCCATGAGAAAGGGAAGGTGGCTTCTCAATCTAAGTGAGGGAGAAGGCTCTAAGGGAATCAGTCCTTGAAATTGGAGTTGCTTAAAAGCAGGGGAGATGGTGGTTTGGTTTCTTAATTGGATATCTGCTTAGGCAGTGGACTTGCTTCCTTTGCCAATCAGAATAGGAAAGAAGTGAATTGGAAAGAGATGGCAAGAGAAAGAGAGAAGACATAGCAATGAAACCACTACAGCCCAGTACTGGGCACGGCAAGGCTACCTGAGTTCATGGTTGACGTAATCATGGGGAAGAAAGCTTGACTTGAGCCAGATATCTTCAAAATACCACTCCAGAGAGCTGTGTGCTGGGCCAGGATAACACAGCATCAAGAGGCTGAGCAGCGCTCCAATGGGGCAGGAGCCAACAGAGATGAAAGAGGTCAAGCTTAAGTACCGACCCCAGGATGGAGAGAGCCAGCCACTGATACCTGCCACTGCCGTGGTCGCTTATCATTCACTACACAAGCAGCCACCACCAACATGAAAAGCAGTCAAATGCAAAAGCCAGTTTTCAGTGACTCAGAAACAGACCATGCCTTACCCACCTCAAAGCAGCCAAGGTCCCAGTGTAAGTCCTGCAGAGGGTAGGAAGAAAAGACATTTAAATCAAATTTGAAGTTGAGGCTTTACAAGGTGGACATACTGTAGCAAAAAAATGACTTAAGAGCTAAGAATTCCCTCACGCTATCATTAAAGAGTGGGAAAAGGAGATGAAAATAGTAACTGTGGGGGGGAGGGAGAAAACTACTTCCGTTTTGTTCCCTACTCCCTAGATGAGATGCTTGTTTGGATTTCATGCTTAAGTAACTAGATGGACTTTCCTGCCTTTAATACAGAAGAAGAGAGTTTGGAGTGTTTTAACCTAGTTAGAATGTTTTAACAACTCAAGTCATAATAAATGAGGCTGTTAGGTTAATATGGGAACAAGGCTTATACTGTATAAAGTTTATGTTAGTAAGATTCACATCTACTAGTATAAACTGTCTCCCATTTAAGACAAGTTCTCAATTCCATAATTAATGTTTTCTTTGTTGAGTGTTTTATTTATGATTCATATTTTTATTCCTTTTCCAGGGGAAGTGGTAGCAATAGAATTCATGTTATATTGCTGGTAAAGTCTATATTGTTAACAACTCAGTGGTGTGGGGAAGGGAACGAATTATATGCCAAAGCCTACATACCGCATGGGGAATACAAAGTGCTTCAGACATTGAGTCGCTGCCCAAAGGAAGAAGGAACAACCTTATTTCCCATCAAGTTCTTCTAGGTCTTTCCAAGTAGGAGAACAACCAAAAATGGGTGAAAATTACACAGAGACAGATTTTGATCCTTTATTTAAAAAATAGCTTAATGGAAGAACTACCCTATAATGAAATGAGTTGTCTAACTAATAATACTACACATTCACTGAGAGTTTGGTGTCATTGTGTCAAATTCTTAATCTATAATGTCTGATTTAATCTCTACAGTAACTTGTGAGGTAGATATAATTATTATTTTACAAATAAGGAGACTTAAGTTTAGAAAATTTAAGAAACCAGCCCACGCTCACACCACCAGCACCTAGTAAGGCTGAGATTCAAACCCATGTGTGACCACTGTGCTGCTACCTTCCAGGAGAATAGTCAGCTCCCCAGAACTGGAGGTTTAATCAGGGTCTGAATAATCACTTCTCATGTGCTTCTGCTCTTGTGAGAAGCTGACCCATTTGACTCAGAAAGTCACCATCTCTCAGGTGTGATATCATGCTTCTTTCCTACCTGCTTCTCCACCCGGCCCCAGACTTCTAATGAGCAGTGTGTGTGTGTGTGTGTCTGTGTGTGTCTGTGTGTGCAGTGTGTTGAATTTATTTTGTAAAACAAAGTCCACATTTTTATTAATGAAGGAAGGCATCAAGGGAAAGTTCTAGGAAGAAGAAAAAAATCTGTTCCCCTTTCATAAACTTATATACCTCTGTCTGTTTATCTTACAAACTCCTATGTGACTGGTTAAAAAGAAAATTTTAAGGTTAATACACCGAATGCATAATATTTTACAACAGCATGTGTTTTTTTCTTTGTCATCTACCCCAGTTTTTTTTGCTCTCAGCATTCATTGATTTCAGGAGGAATAAGGAGCAAATATTTCTAGAAACCATTCTTATCAATAAATAGTATAGTTTTGTTATTACGGAGTACCAAATTAAAGAGATTTCCAAAATTTTCTGGGGAAAAAGCCTATGAGGTAATTTTTAAAGTATGCCATTTAGATAACCAAGCTATCTAAACACAGAACTTAGAATCCTAAGATTTCACATGATTATTGAGGTTCAAATGAAACTATTATCTGTAAAAAGAAATATATGAACACATGAAATAGACCAACTAGTTAGACTAAGATGTAATTAAGTAGGATTCAAGGGCAGGTCTCTCAGGTTCCTAATTCTACACTACCTCTCCCAGATAAGTACTTTTTATTTATTTTAAAATTTATCTTTATTGTTGAAAGTATTACAGATGTGCCCTTTTTTTCTCCCATTGACCACCTCCATCCCTCACCCACCCTTCCCAGGCCTTCACCACTCTATTGTCTGTGTCCATGGGCTATGCATATATGCATTTAAGTTTCCCAGTTGATCTCTACCAACAGCATATTTCACAGATCTAGAACAAACACTCAAAAAATTTATATGGAACCAAAAAAGACCCCAAATAGCCACAGCAATCTCGAGAAAAAAGAACAAAGTTGGAAGGATCAAAATACCAGATATCAAGTTATACTACAAAGCCACTGTAATCAAAACAACCTGGTACTGGTACAAGAACAGGCATTTGGATCAATGGAACAAAAATCGACCCAAGATATTACACTCAATTAATATTTGACAAAGAAGGAAGAGCATACAATGGAGTCAATATAGTCTTTTCAATGAATGGTGTTGGGAAAATTGGACAGGTACCTGCAAAAAAATGAAATTAGACCACCAACTTACACCATACACAAGAATAAACTCAAAATGGATAAAAGACTTAAATGTAAGTCATGAAACCAAAAACTCCTAGAAGAAACTATAGGCAGCAAAATCTCAGACATCTCTAGTAGTAATATGTTTACCAATACATCTCCTAGGGCAGTGGTCAGCAAACTCATTAGTCAACAGGGCCAAATATCAACAGTACAACGATTGAAATTTCTTTTGAGAGCCAAATTTTTTAAACTTAAACTACATAGGTAGGTACATTGTTATTAACTTAATTAGGGTACTCCTAAGGCTTAGGAAGAGCCACAGTCAAGGGGCCAAAGGGCCTCATGTGGCTTGCGAGCCGCAGTTTCCCGACCATGGTCCTAGGGCAAAGGAAACTAAGAAGAAAATAAACAATGGGACTACATCAAAATAAAAAGCTTCTTCACAGCAAAAGAAGCCATCAACAAAATGAAAAGGGAGCCCACTGTATGGGAGATAAGTACTTTTTAGTTTCAAGTATGGGACACATGAAGGAATGTAGTGTTCCTTCAGAAGTGACCCCTAGAGGGATGATGTTTTCGTAAAACAACAACAAAGATGTTTCGTAAAACATCTTTGACATTTTTATTCCAATTCAAACGTATTTTATGTCTTTTTTTTTTAAGGAAAAGTTCTCTGCTCACATAGTTCAGATGCTGAAATGAGGAATGAGGTCCTCAGAGAAAAAGTAATTACAGGAAGAGGTTTACAGTTTAACACTGAGATTTGCATCATACTCTGCTTACGTCTAAGACCCAAGAATGTATTTTATGTCCTTGCTCAGTAAACCTTTAGTATGTACAGGATAAATAAGATAGAGACTATTCAAATATTTTGAAAACTGCAAAACATGCTTCAGTGGTAAGCTAGTTTTATGGTGGTTTTATATTCTTAAATATCTTAATATGCCACTTTCTCCATTGTAACTTACTATGCTTATGCGCATTCTTATCTTTTCCCTTCTGGGTGATGTCAATCTGTCTAATTAGATTATGGGCTCATTAGGTGGAGGACAATGGCTAATTCTGCATTTAGTACAGAGACAGCACACTGTTGGTATTTAATCACCCACACTCTCCCGTTCCGGCTCAGCAGGGTACAGCAGCACATCTTCTGAACGCTCACCAGAGTGAAGATGCCCCTGCAGGGGGTGAGAAGACAGCAAGAAGGACAGGTGGATTTTTATTTAACACTCAAAGAGTTCTTTTTGCCAGGGCATAATAGCTCAGCCACCAACCTATAGAATGGAAAATCAGCCTGAATAGATGTAAGAGAAAAAAATCAATATGCAGTAGTTGTTTTATGCAGCATTGTTCAATTCCAAAAGAGCTGACAGTTTTTAGAAAGGAAAAAGAAAAAAAAGATGTGTTATGCCATCTGGGAAAAAAGTAAAGCAAATAATTCATATGTGGAACTTTTATGAGTGTCTCAAAACTGCTACAGAAAAGCTAACCCAGTATTCTTTGGAGAATCGTGGGTGAAGCAAGAGTTGCGGAAAATATTAACTTACCTACTTTGTAAGTAAAGAGAAAAGCAACATTCAACAAAACTCCAGGATTCAGTTTAGCAGTTATGGGGCCAGAATCCCTGATTGCTCTTCTGCTGTCTTATATAGTTGGTTAAATCTGTAGGGATTTTACAGTATCTATTCACTCTGGGGTTAGAATTTAAATTCTGCTCCAATTCTTAATAAAAAGAGTTTCACATTTCTTCTTTTAGTTGAATCCCTCTTGGCTTGCAACCAAGTTTTCCATAGCTTCTTCTGGATTTGTATGTAGCTTAATTACAATATCTCCTGAAGCACAAACAGAGAAAACAAAATTATCCATTTCCTATTGATAGGTGGATTCTGTAAGAGCTTATTGATAGGTTAATGGTAGAAAATTCTATTAGTTACTCTGTTTTGTGATATATGCGCAAAAGGTTACAGAGTGCTTTTTCTTGCCAGCTAAATACAGCATCCTTTCTGAAAATATCATTGTCACCACTTGGCGTCCAAGTAGAAATCATCTAAAGGATATCAGAATGTTTAAAGAGCTTCTCCTCTAATCCCCTCAATGTGAAATGGCAGGAACTCTCTGCACCTGCCTTAACACTGAAGTGCAATGTAAATGATGAATTCTTATTTTTATGCTCCCATTTTCATCATTTTATTTATTGCCCACAATGCACCTTAAAAAATGTACGGGAACCGAGACACCTGTGTGTCCTAAAGCTCTTTCTTCCACAGTAACAGCTTTGAAGGACAAAGGAACACATTGTAAGAGATCTGTTAGTAATGTAAACAAGAAATGTAATTTACGTTTGTTGTTAATTTCTGATTATTTTTAAATATAGTGACATATTCTAGAGAAATTGTGCTTACTATATTAATTGAATTATGTATGTTGACTAATGCAACTGTAAAACTTTCAGAATAAATATTGATTTTTAAAAGGAGAAATAGCAAAGTATTATTGATAATTTTTGTCACTCAAACATAGATGGACAACTAAGAAATTCTCCAATGGATACTCTGGGACATATCTGTAGAAATGCCTAAAACCAAAGACTTCTAATGCAACAAAATATCTCTCTGATTGATTGTGGAAACAGTAAATCTTCCATCATGGGCAAAGGTTCAGAAGAAGAAAACGTTTTGTAGTGAGCCAAATCAAGTATAGGAAATTGTTGAAGCAAAGTGAAATCAACATTGAGAAAGAAGGAGAGAGAGAGAAAGATGATGACAACTTCTTCAGTAAATGAAGAACATGGATGTATACCTGCAAACCAATTCTAAAGTTAAAAACTTACTAAAATGAAATGAATAAAGACAGAACTGAGTTAGAAGCAAAAGAGAGAAAAAAAGCTCTAATTGTGAAGATTTAATTTCTTAGCATATTAATATGCATTTAATCCTTATTTGAATAGTTTGCAATTTGAATATAATAGAGTCTGAGCTAATTGACTGAGAATGATAATATGCTTTAAAACGAGCTTCTGGCATAATGTACAGTCTTCTCACGGCCTATTATTACTGATATGTGTGTATGAGCAAGGCACTCTGTAATTCATTTGGACTCAATGGGCTAGTAATAATAACCCGATCAATGTTTAAAATCCTCCAAGGAAGAACCCAGTGTGAATAGCAGGACTAAATTCCATAGACAGCAGTGCTTGTAAAAACAAAAAGGAATATCGGGTACATGAACTCTATCTATCATCAACTCGTATTTCTGGGAAAATGGCAAAGTATGTAGCCCTGCCAAGTAAATGCCAGCCAATGTGATTCATTTTGTCATGAGTTAGTCCTCTACCCACAGATGTCCAGGGCCCAGATGATGTCTCTCTCAATTCGAGGTCACGTTACTTAATGATTTCACTTAGTTGTGTAAAATCAAAATGCAAAACACAATTCCCAGTGGCAGACAACCCAAAGTGGTAACCAGAACAGATGACTTGGAAACTGGGGAAAGTAACTTCTTAGCTTCTTGCCTCAATATCCTCTGCCCAAAATTATGATGGTAGGTTAGATTATGTCTGAAGTCCTCACAAATTGCACTAATGCCAGTATAAAAATGTGTACTTTCTATAGCATGCTTAAATCAGCAGACTGGATAAAGTCAATGCATGGTAAAGGGGTATGCCCAGCAATTAACTCGAGGAATCAATGTCTTATCCTCTAAACAAAACAGCCACAGGTTGAATAGAATCTAATAGAATCAAAACATCAGCACCAGCAAAGGCACAGTCGGCTTGATTTTATGGCTCCTAATGAACATGTACACAGGAAACTACACAGACAAAAAACAATGCCATAAAGATATTTCATTATCGTGGAGCATGACTTGGGCACACAATACCATCACTGTAATTGATGGAACAAAGAATGATAGTTAAAGTTACCAAGCAAAAGGCAATAGACTGAAAAGCAGTCAAGTCAGAGACCAGAAGGCCGTGCGCCCCTTGTTAACACTGATGAACTGTTACAAATAAAGCCAATCCTAAAACTCCAAAGTTATGGATCATTGCTCCCCTGGGCTACCTGTGGGCAGTTTGTATTATAACTGCAGTCTATCTTCAGACTTGGCCCCTTTTCCTCTGCCAGCTTCCTTTGTTGATGGTATTATAATTCCTTGGAAAATTCTGTGCCCTATAAAGTTCTGCTCTTTTTCTGTGTTCATCCTGCATTCTCTCACATAAATATGTGTGATAAATCACTGCTGGTATTTCTTACTTTGAATCCTAAACCAATACCAAAATATAAATTATTTTTCTAGAAAGTGAACATGCCGTGTT
This sequence comes from Myotis davidii, assembly GCF_000327345.1. Lineage (NCBI taxonomy): Eukaryota > Metazoa > Chordata > Mammalia > Chiroptera > Vespertilionidae > Myotis > Myotis davidii. The sequence goes on along the minus strand of NW_006299390.1, from coordinate 5,161,718 downwards.
AGTCTGCCTTCTTAATCCCATAATATAACTTCTTTCTTTTTACCTCTTCAAGAGAGCTGTAAGGTATCATTTTTATATCCACAGAAGACATGAAAAAGTAATAAAAAGGCATTAGTAAATACTTAACCTGCTCTGTGTTTTATTAGTATCTCATAAAATACACGTTATATAACAAAACACCCATAGCAATAATATTTATTCTGAAGATGTTATATATAGCTCCTGTGTTACCTTTTAAAGTCTTCTACTAGAGCACTTCAGCCAAAGAAGAATAACTACTTGGTGTTAAAATTAGTGCTCAAAACCATAATCTTGGTGATTATATCCTTGGAATCTTCTGCATTATAACATTTTACTAATAAGCTTCATTAATACTTTGCAGTATGTCTTTTATTTAAATGCCTCAATGACAGTTTCAAAGGCTAGAACACTCTAGATAGCACTTTGTTTTATGCCCTTGGTTGGAATGGGGATAAGAAACCAGTGTCAACTAGTGAAGCAGTAGCCAAGTTAAAGTGGATTTAAATTTAAGAAACAACAATCTTATCAAAGTGCTGCTATTTTAAATGCCACTCTCTAGGAAAAGTACATAATGAAATCCATATTTTACCATGTGACATACTTTGCTTGAGTTCATTATTCACATTACTGGTGATCAGAGGGACAGAAGGGGTTAGAAGAGGAAATAAATGCAACTTGAGCTTGCTTGCTCTTAGAAAGAACTGCTAATTATCCTTTCCTTTAACTAAGGAGAAGCCTTTCAAGTCTTTGGTAATAATAAAGTGAAACTAGAGTAGCACATCCATTTCAACTCTCAAAAACATACTTGGTTTTCTCTTTGTTAACAAACCTATCCATTTGCAATGAGTATATCTACACTTTCTGATTTGTTTTGTCTAAAATGTGATTTTTCTGCCTGGAAAGATAGTTCTCAGAAAAGCCAAGTTTTTTAAAGTATGAGGGTTAGCAAAAGTTAGGCCATATTGTTTCTGGGACCAACAAGTATTGTTTATTACTTTATATTACATTTACTTGTAAATAATCAGAAATGCATTGCTGATTTACAACTGTGATTTGGCCTAAAGCACACAATTTTTTTAGTTTTGCAGTGATTTTATTCCCAATCTGGAATGCTAAAAAATAAAAATAAAAATAAAAACAAGGAAAATAAAAACAAAAAATGGACTGAATGGAAAGGAATAGGAACAGGTTTCTCTCCCATGCATATAGTACCATGGAGAACGCAAAGGGGTGCCCGTCAGAAGGATTCTCTTTGCCCTGACTTCCCCTTACAAAGGAGGTTGGAACGCATGCTTACTATTCTGTTCCAAAAAGGGGTTTCCGTTTCAGAGATACTGACCCAACCTGTAAGGATCTTGAGTTGCTTTGTAAACTACCATAGGACGTAGCAGCAGTTTTGATTGTATAAGGCAAATCATCAAGCAACTGACTTCTTCAACAGGTATTCATTTTTCTCATTTTCTTCTGAGCTCCTATCACATACAATCAGACACCAGGCTAGTGCTCTATCCTAGAGAGTCAAAGAGCCATGCGCACTGTCCCTGGAGCTTTAGTTTCAGCAGCAGTGACAGCACAAGGAGTCACCAGAGAAGGAAGAAATGGCATGTAACTGACGACCAACCAGGCAAGCTTTCATTGAAGCAGTATCATTGGAGTTGTGTCTTAAGGATAGCTTTTGAAAGGCAGAGGTACATTCCCAAAGGTACAATATGCAAGAAAGACTGAAAAGCATGGAGCATGTAAGGGTACTGTGAATAGTCAGGTTTGTCTATCGTGCATGAGACTTCATTCACTAAATATTTATTGAGTCCCTACCACAAACAAGGTTCAGTCTTGGACTTGGGATAAAGCAGAGAAAACAGTGCTGGCTCCTGCACTGATGGAGCCAGCATTCTGATAGAAATAGGCAATAAGAAATAGACTTATAATAGAATGACAGGTAGTGAGAAGTGCTAACTGTTCCAGCCATACTGTTGGGTATTATTTCAGAGAGGAAGGGAGAGGGAGAAGGAGAGAGGGATAGGAACATCAACGATGAGAGAGAATCACTGATCAGCTGCCTCCTGCACGCCCCACAATGGGGATCAAGCCCGAAACGCAGGCATGTGCCCTGACCGGGAATTGAACCATGGCCCTCTGGTTCATAGGTTGACGCTCAACCACTGAGCCATGCAAGCCAGGCACCACATTGTTCTTTTTGCTAATGTTCTCCTGGAGCAACTCGGCAAGCACGATCTTGCCTCAGGGCTGTGCATTTTCCAGTCCCTCTGCTTTAAACAACTCATTTTGAAGACATTCCCAAGTCTCACTTCCCTCGCCTCCTATCAGGGGAATCTTCCTTGTTAAACAGCAATCACCACTCTCCCCCAATGCATCCTACCCCCTTTTCTGCTTTGGTTTTTACCATAAAGCCAATTTTCATCTGGCATGCTATTCAATTTCTTTATTGTCTTTCTCCCCAATGGAAAGTAAGCACCATGAAAGAAAGGAAATTTTGCCTGTTTTGTTTCATTGCTACCTCAGCACCTAGGACAGTGTCTGGCATATCCAATACATACTTTTAGTATGAAGAAATAGGATGAAAAATAAAGTAGGGTGAAGGCAGTTAATGAATGATTTGTTGCTGTTATGCAGAGGTTGGGAAGGACCTCTGTTAGGAGGTGGCATTAGAATAAAACCTGAATAAAGGGAAGGAGTAAGCCAACAACTATTGGAGAAAAAGAAGAACAGCAGGGGCAAAGGCAGGAGCATTCTTGGCTGGAGTGAAAGGAGCTCAGAGGAGAGTGATAGAATGTGCAGAAAGATAGCATGAGCCCTGGTAAGGGTCTGGATTTTATTCTCGGTGAAAAATGAAGCTACAGAAGGTTTGGTTTGTTTGATTGATGGATTGCTTTTTAGCAGAGCGGTAACACAATTTGACCTTTGCATCACCAGGCTAGTGCGTGGAGACTCGACTGTAACAAAGCAGAAACAGATAGGAAGGCAGCTGTCCAGTGTTTAGAGTCCAGTGGGTCTCAACCTTCCTAATGCCGTGACCCTTTAATACAGTTCCTCATGTTGTGGTGACCCCCAATTTCATTGTTACAAATTGAACATAAGTAAAGCATAGTGATTAATCACAAAAATAATGTGTAATTATATATATGTTTTCCGATGGTCTTAGGCGACCTCTGTGAAAGGGTCGATCGACCCCCAAAGGGATTGCGACCCACAGGTTGAGAACGGCCGGTTTAGATTGATGTGAAGACAGTGGGGATGTAAAATTCAGGATAGTTTTTGAAGATAGAGTTAACAGTATTTGTTAAAGGAGTCAATGGATGTGGTAAAGGGGAGATGTCAAGGAAGAATTCAAGGATTTAGGTCAAAGCTACTGTATAAGTGGAGTTGCCATAATTTGTATGGGGAAAAAACTATAGGGTGGCAGGTTGGACAAGAGAAAGAGTGGTAGGAATTAAGAGTTCATTTTGGAGGTGGTAAATTTGACATGTCTTGTAGATATCCAACTGTAGGTATTGAATAGGCAGTGAGATTTTTTAGCCTGAGTTGCATGAAAAAGATCAGAGCTAGAAATATAAATTTGGACTTTATAAGTATACATATGTATGGTATTTAAAACCATGGAGTAGATCAGGTCACCAAGGGAATTAATGTTAATTAGAATAGATCCCACTAACACTTGCAGTGTTTTACCTTTTACCAAGCACTTCCACACTACTGGAAAATTCTGGGAGTTAAGATTAAAAATCTAAGTTGGGCCAGGCTGGCGTTGCTCAGTGGTCAGAGCACTGACCTATGCACCAGGAGGTCATGGTCCGATTCCCCGTCAGGGCACACGCCTGGGCTGCAGGCTTGATCCTCAGTGGGGGTCAAGCAGGAGGCAACCGATGAATGATTCTCTATCATCATTGATGCTTTTATCTCTCTATCCTTATTTCTTCCTCTCTGAAATCAATAAAAATATACCTTTTTAAAAAAATCTAAGTTGAACTTCAAAAATAAAAGTGATTGAAAGACGAAGAGTAATATCAGAGAATGCTGGCTGCACAGTGCTTTGACAATGATTGGGTTTGGAAGATGCGGTTGTTAAAAACAGTTGGATTCTTTTACTTGGGGGGACTACAAATATGGGTGAGGAGGGGGCATGAAGAGAGATTATGATAACTATGATTTTGGACAGAGTGAGTTTCTGATGCTTTAAGGATAACCAGGTGATGGCGGAAAGGAAGGGGGACACTTTTGCAAGGCCAGGCCGTGTTTAGCCTTCAAGAGTCAAATCAAATATCACTTCTGCTAGGAAGTCTTTGCCTCCCAGCCTCCTAGTTCTGAGTTAGGGCGCTTCTTGTCTCATCACAGCTCCCGTCGCACACTTAGGACTGACTGCCTGTATACTCATCTGTGTGTGTGTGAGTTCCTTAAAGAAAGGGATTTTGCCTTTCATGTTTCTGTCCTCCTTTACTGAATGAGAAAAGTGACACTTGGAGAGATTGAGGACCTAGCCAAGTAGCTTAGCCTTCTATGCCTTCCACTGTATGACCTCTCCCTTCACAGCGCTGTGTAGAAAGGTGCTCCTTATACAATATACCTTTCTGTGCTTTGCCAGGTGAGTCCTTCGCTCTGGGCTGTTTGTGGCTGTTCAACAATAAGGCCTATATTGGCCCATTGAAGGAGATAGGTATTCCTTCTGCAAATGTCATGTGTTCACTTGCAAACATCAGGTTCCTCCTGATGTCTAAACAGGCATTTCCAAGACCACTAGAAGTTACCCAATTTTGGAGAAGGATGAGACAGAGAAAAAGGACTGAACTAATTTCTGCATTGATAAATGATATTCTGCTTATTTCAATTTATCGACTGAAAAAATATGTATCTATATGTGTCAAATGCTATTGCAGGCATAAAGCATGCCACAGTAAATGAAGTCTTGTTTCATGGACTATTTTAGTGGGGGAGAGAGAATATAAGTAAATAAATCCATCCTTAATAAGATGTCAGTTACAGATGCTACGAAGAAAAATAAAGCAGAACAAGGGAATATATTGCCAAGGATGCCTTTCCGAGGGTGAGATATTTGAACAGACTAAAATCATATGAGGCAAGAAGGAACCAAAACGTCAAAGGGCCTCAAGGTGCACTATGCTTGCTCTGATAGAGGAACAATAATAGCAGGGCAACCGGCACAGCTAGGGGACACGGTCAAGGGTTATGCCATTGGGAAGATAGCTGAGAATGGGCATGGAAGACCTTAAGAGCCACAGTAAAGCTTCTGGATTTTGTTCTAAACGTGATAGGTAACCATTTACAGAGGCATCAAGTGATCAGATTTGCATTTTAAAACATTGCTCAGGCTCCTGTGTTAAGAATAGACTGTCCAGCAGTCCAGGGGGTGGGGGTTTGCGGGGAGAAGTAAGAGAGCCAGTTAGGATGCTATTAGAGTAGTCCAGGAGAGGGATCATGCTAGCTGGGACTAGGATAGTACCACTGGTAATAGTGAGAAGTAGGTAGGTTAGGCATATGTTTTGGAGGAAGCCATAAACTGGCTGATGGATTTTTGGACACTGGGAGTAAGAAAGGGGGAGAAATCAAAGATGATGCTGAAGTTTTTGTCCTGAATGGTAGTTTCATTACTGAGATAGAGGAGACTCAGGAAGAAGCAGTTTTGTACACAGTAGGTTTGAGACGGCTTATGGGACATTCTAGTATTATAGTTGAGCCTGAAGAGATTATTCTTAGAGATAATAGGTTGAGAGTCATTGATATATGAATGGTGTTGAAATCCATGAGATTGGATGAGATCATCTATGGAGTAAGTGTCACAGAGAAGAGGAAAAGTCCCAGAAAAGGGATACAGGAGAGGAGACTAGAGGAAGCAAGCAGTGAGATAGGAAACCAGGAGAATGTGGTGTCCTGGAAACCAAGTAAAGAAATTGCCTGAGGGAGATAGCAGTTAACCATGTAAGATGATGCTAAGGTTGAATTAAGACTTCACTCCCTCCATGGTCATGTGAGATTCACTTAACTTGGATAGAGGGTATCTTGCCTTCAGTGGGTGAACAATCAGATACCAAATTTATAGCTTTTACCTCACATTGGCCTAAGACACAGACATAGATACAGATACAGATACAGATACAGATACAGATACAGATACAGATACAGATACAGATAAGGTGTATTCACAGGAGCTAATCAATCTATGGTTACATCAAAAGTAACCAAGGACCTCCAGAGCAAAGGTGGGAGCAGCTGAAAAATAGAAAATAAAGTCAATGATCTTCTTGATACTCTCACTTTCTCTAAACCAGTAGCATGGATACTTCCCTGAACCAGTTGTTGCATTGTCAAATAGCATAGTCAACTTACGTAGATGTTAAAACACTGTACCAAAAAAAAAAAGTCATAGAGAAGAAAAGGTATAGGTAGAAAGATAAAGTAACATGAGGGTTATTATTTTGTCTTTGACATATAAAAATATTCAACAGAGATAAAATGGGTGACTGGCTGTCTTTATTTTTGAAATGTTCTATCCTGGTGAGTAGAATAATTGAAAATGCATATATCTCATGCAAAAATATTATTCCAGGACCTAGTTTATTATTGGTCAGTATTTGGAATAAAATAGCCATCCAAATTGTCTCAATAATTACAATACCACCCCACAAAAAAAAAAAACTTCATTAAATCCAATTCAATCTCTTAAGTTTGACCACCAGATGACCAAAGAATTTATAAGTTCCTTAATGGGGGAACCATGCCTAATAACCCTCCTCGAACTTAGCATAGTGCTAAGCATATAGCAGAGGCTTGATAAATACATATTGGTTAGTTGGTTGGCTGATTAAGGAAATATTTCAGTACATTACTAAGAAGGTAAAAACAGGAAGACTGTATTTGCTAGATGTTTTCAAACTTGTCCTAAGATCTTCTGCTTTAGGCAGAAAACATTTCCAAATGTGAAGTTTATTTATCCAACAAACATTGTAAGTCCCTTACAGCGTTCGACTCTGTACAAAATGAATAAGAGGCACAGACCAGAATTAAGACCTTTAGCGTTTCCAGGCATTGAAAAGATAAAGGCCCTCATGTGGAAATCAAAACAGAAGCCATGCTAAATAATGAAAATAGGATGAAAACACCTAACGAAGTTTCTGTTTTCTCCTTGATGACTATTTTGATGCCCCCTTTCTTGAAATATACTAAAAATTAATTTTCCCCAAATTTTATGTCCGAAGTGCTATGCTTACTTAGCCCATTGGTTAATTCAGAATCTTCTAGTATAAAATTAAAATACAATGTGATAAGAATGACACTTAATTAAAATATCTACAAAGTACTAATGAAACATAGATAAAATGGCAAATATTGCCTAGATAATTTTTTTTAAAAAATCGGGAAAAGTGAAAGCATTGAATAAAAAAGATATGTGTATTATCATAGAATTTAAACAGTACATAATTACTTTAATTTTGAATGAACATTATTATTCTATCTACATTGACGTTTAATGGGAAGACAAAAATAATGGATTAAATGTGAAACAAAGATTGATTTTATTAAACCCTATTTTTCCTGTAGGCTATTATTACATTGTCGTGCTAAATTTGTGTATTGAATCTGCCTGTCTCATGATAGACAAATTGGCACTGAAATGGTCCAACCCATGGAATGAGCAAAGCATTGCTGGATTTATAGTCCTGGCAATGTTTCCTCTTCAGTTTGTTTAGTGGTTTCATGCGTTTTGGACAAGAGGCCCATGTTCAAAATTCAGCCACTTGAACTTATCTTGGACATTTATTTCAGAGAAAGGGAGACGATGGTATGTATAGTAGTTTACCCCTTTCTATTGTCTGAATGATAATTTGGGTACCTTTGTCTTTGTTAAGTCTAGAGTATATCCTAATATGTATTAGACACCTCCTGATGCTCTTTTGATGCTAAACCTATCAAAGTTGTCCATTAGTACCTACATCGACTCTCTTTAAAATAGATTAGCTTCTTTTTTAAAAAATAGGTTTTTATTTTATAGAGAGAGGAAAGGAGAGTGAGAGAGAGAAAAACATGAATGTGAGAGAGAAACATCGAACAGCTGCCTCGTGCACGTGCTAAACACCCCCTCTCCCCCCCCACCACCACCACACATACACATTGGGGATCGAGCTCACAACCAGGGCATGTGTCCTGACCACAAATCAAACTGGTGACCTTTGGGTGCATGGGACGATGCTCAACAAACTGAGCCACACTAGCCAGGACTAGATTAGCTTCTTATACAACACATTTAATACACACACACACAAAAAAAAAACATTCTCTGTAAAAACTAACACTTTTAATTGATTGCTTTTAAACCAAAATTACTATTCTAGTCTAAATCATGATTACTGTATAGCTGTAGCCTATATTACAATCCTGCCTTATATCCTTAGAGAATATATTGATGAAAGATCATTCAGATGACTTTAAGAACTATTGAATTATTTAGTAGTCATATGCAGTTCCCTGTATGACTCAGGAATACAGATTTTTGAAGCTAAAACTTCTTGCTGTTTTTACCACACCCTTTCATGCTGTCTGTCTTATACTGTAGGCTTGACCTCAAGTCTTACAGATTATCTGTTCCAGCTCCCTTATTCTTTCTTGGTTTGCTTGAAATGCTCCTCCTCCTCCACAATAGCCAATATTTCCTACTGGATACTAGACACTCCTTCTTACAAACATCTGACACTTAGGCTGCCCCTCTCCACAACTTTCCTGCTTGCTGAATGTCAGTCTGGACTATTAGTGTGTTTGTCCACCCCATTTCCCAAGCTAGGACCTAGACCAGTGATGGTGAACCTTTTGAGCTCGGCGTGTCAGCATTTTGAAAAACCCTAACTTAACTCTGGTGCCATATCACATACAGAAATTTTTTGATATTTGCAACCATAGTAAAACAAAGACTTATATTTTTGATATTTATTTTATATATTTAAATGCCATTTAACAAAGAAAAATCAACCAAAAAAATGAGTTCGCGTGTCACCTCTGACAACGCGTGTCATAGGTTCGCCATCACTGACCTAGACACTGGTTTCCAAAACTTCTCCTCTCTTAACTCTATATTCAGGAAACTTTGACAATTCAGGAAACTTTGACAATTCCTCTTCAGAAATCCTCCTCTCACTTCTTAGATCCTGCCTTTGTCAGGGTTTAGGACCTCATTGTTTCTTTCCTCATTCTATACTGGAATGGAATTGGGATTTGTAAAATATCTGACACTCCTAGTAGATATTGAGCCTATTATGCGCAAGAATAATATTTCAATGAAGTGTAGATATTTGTAATCTTTTTTTAAATTTTGTTTTATTGCTTAAAGTATTACAAAGAGTAGTACATATGTCTCCTTCCCCCCCCCCTTGACCTTTAAATTCTTTTAAGGATAAGACTAAATATGAAGGGAGGGAGAAGGAGAGAGAGAGAGGGGGGGGGGGGAATCGTATTCCTTTAAGTATAGAAAGTGGCTTTCAAATATTTTTTTTACCTTGACCCACAATAAAAGAGTACATTTTACGCCATGACACACACATATCCCTAATAAAAAGTTTCGCAGTATGGTACTTAGCTTACTAATGCAGTGCACTATATTCTATTATTTTTAACACTACTATTGAGCTACTAAATTGATTTCTAGAGCAGTGGTAGATTGGAACTACTTAGGGGATTTTAAAAATATGTAATCATGCCTGAGTTCCAGCCCCAGAGATCCTGATTGAACTGGCATGGGATGTGGCCTCATCATAGGAAGGTTTAAAAGCGGTCCAGGTATTTCTCATGTGCAAGCGGGGATAGGAACTGTGGGCCTGGAGCTTTGCTACTCAAAGTTTGATCCATAACCAGGGGCACTGGCATCACCTGGGAGTTTGTTAGAAATACAGGCTCTTAGCCTTACTCCAGGTGTCCTGATGAGAAACTGCATTTTATCTTGTAAATCCTATAAAAATTATTTTTTGTAAAAATTGTACATATTTGTGGTGTACAAAGATAGTATACATATATAGTAAAATTATAAATATAGTCAAACTAATTTATAATTACCATTTCCTCTCCTCCCACAGCTGCCTCTTGTCTGTGGTTGCTTATAATTTTCAGTATTTTTTTAAAGTGCTTGAAATTCTGTGTTAAAATATGACTCAAGTGTGGAGACTCTGGAAATGGAGCAGATTTTAACAATAAAAACAACACACCTTTGATTTGACAGTGTGGCATAAAGGGGAAAGCTCATTTAAGGCTTGATATTTTTGACTAATAATAATAACATAATCTGAAATTCAAAAGGAAATTTTTATCTTTTTAAAATGCTCAGTTTTCCCAGTTCATCTTAAAACTTGATACAATTTACACAGAGTGAATGGACATATAATTTAATCAGTCTAGAGAAATACGTACGCCCTGTATTAGGTCAGGTAAATCAAGATATTAAATATTTTTCTTCCCCTAGAAAGTATGCTTGTGCCCTCTTCTAGTGTAGTAATCTACACCTCACAAAGGCAATTCCTGCTCTGACTTCGATTGCCATAGATCAGACTTGTCTGGTCTGGAACTTCATATCAATGGAATATAAATATATAAACAAAATATATGATGGTTTACATGCCAAGAGTTTATTATTTTATGTTGCTGAGTTATATTCTGTTGTATGACTATGCCACAATTTGTGTATTATGACTAAAGCTGTTATAAACATTCTTGTTGATGTAAAAAAGCAAAAGAAAATTAGCAAGATAACCAGGTGATTTGCAAGCACCTTAAAGTTTAAGAAGCACTGCTGAGCTTAGAGCACCAGAGGAAGTTAACTATGCTGGTTAGCAGTGTAGGCTCTGAATTTCTAACCTCTTTCCAGCCTTCACTTTCTCCATTTCCCAACAAGGACATGACAGTATTATTCTCAGTAACAGTGACAGTATTCTCTCCATAGGGTTCAGAAAATTCATATGAAAGGTTGTACACGACTCCTGGTACATAGCCTGGCCTATAACAAGGATCTATTTTTTTATTATCCCCAAAACCAGCAAAATGACTGGCAAATAGTAGGTAGACACTCAAAAAATGAGGGATTCTCAGAAAAATATGAGCTGTACTTCTCTTAGCCCAAACACTGACGGAGGAGTGAGCACATGAATAAAGGTGCATTTGTCACAAGTTCCTGGGGATGGAGCAGCCTAGATCAGAGAGCAACTGAAGAATGCAACTGCACAGTTCTCTATTTTAAAATAGAATTGGTTGAGTTTTTTTTTCAGTTTTAAAATGTCAAAAGAGAACTAGAAATTGGCTCTTAAAAAGTACAGTTAGTGAGAGTCTAGGCTGAACATCAGACTTAAAACCACAGCAACCAGGTGAATTATACCCTAATTTAATGACCCTCAGGGCATCTTGGCTGCAGCTAGGAAACTAAAGAGCAAAGCCAGGTAGAAACTGACAAACCCAAATTGATAGGAATTAGCCAGCGGGAGGGGGCCTGGCTGTGCAGATCCCCTCTGGCTGTGCACATCCCCTCTGAGTGGGGAGAAAGTCGGTCAGTGTGTGCGTGTGTGTGTGTGTGTGTGTGTGTGTGTGTGTGTGTGGTGTTGTGTTCCCTCTCACTGAATCTAAGGTTGTAGATTAAGTGAACACAGACAATGCAGAGAAAATTCTTGCTCTCTTTTCTCCAACGGCAGGAACTGTCTTTAACTGAGACAGGGCTTAACTACTGTCAATAGGGAGATTAAAAACTAAAAAGCTTACAACTCGCCTCACACAGGACACCTGAAGGAGTCGTCAAACCCAACAGCAGTCCTAAACACCAGCTGAAAAAATGGTGAGTTTGTAGGTTTCGGGCTTTGAGCTGAAACCTGGCTTCTGGGGATTTGAGCTGAAAGCAGAATGATCTCCAGGAGACAGGAAATTATAGCAATGCCCAGGCTGGGAGCAATATTCACTTTATTCTATAGAAGATACTACAATCTTCCTAATAAGAGATGGTATATGGAAGTCCCATAACGTGTTTACAGTAGTGTTGATGGAACTAGCACAGCTTTAGAATTTAGTAAGTGTGTAAGGAGACAAACGCATCTCTAATTTCATACCACTTGGAGTCCCCATGCCATACTCTTTCGAAAGGCCAATGAAGCAGTGCCATTTACCGTGCCAAGACCTTCCCTGAGGACCAGGGTTCGCCAAGTATGACACATGGCCGAGTCTGGCCCGCTGCCTGTTTTTGTAAAGTTTTATTGGAACAGCTGAACTCATTCATTCACATAAAGTCATAGACTAGCTTTGTGCCACCGTGGCAGAGTTGAGTAGTTGCTACAGAGACCACAGAGCTGAACATATTTGCTATCTGGCTTTTTCCAAAGTTTGCTGGCCCTTGCCTACACTACAAGCTTAAGAAAAGCTTGTCGACTTTGTGGATACATAATTTTCTGTTCACAATTCCTAATCCAGCTTTGTGCTTGATTAGATAGTAAATTCGTTTTATAAAAGTTCCTTTAATAGGATTTTGTGACCCAAATGAAATCTTATTCTGAAATACAATCGTGCACATTGATTGGATAACGTTAGCTCAATTAGGATATTTAACTAGAAAATCCTATTGGTTTCTACCCTTGTTGATTAAAAAATAAATAAAAAGGAAAACCCATAATGTCTGTTTGATTTTCAGCCTTAATAAGTAGGTATCAGTGGAAATAATATCAATGGAAATAATGTAGAAGGCCAGGCTTCTACATGAACTTGAGATAGGTGCTGGATTTCCTTTAAAAATAATTTTTCTAGCCTAATGTGTTGTCTTAATGTTTGAACATTCTAAAATTTGAGCACAGAGAAAAAGTTTTTCTGAAATTTAGAGTCTCGAGAGTCAAAGTTTGAAACCACTTTGTTTTCTGGGCCTTTTTCTATAAAGAATGTCAGGACAAAGTACATGTTATTCTGCACGACAGTCTGTTAATTGTTTTCAAGAGAATAATAACAAGCCGTCCTTGAAAAGAATGGCTGGCAATGGAATTAGCTCTAGAGACTTCAAGATAGGATTTGCCAGGAAACAAGGTCAGTCTGATAATATGTCAAACACATCGTTTATTAACCTGAATAATACAATATACCTATAAAGTTTGAAGTGCACGGTGGCCTGGCCCCTGTATTTAAATGTTTTATTAAAATTTCATGTCTATAATAAATGACTTTAGATTTTGTGTTTCTCTGAAAGGGTATTTTAAATTTAATGAAAGCAATACCCTCCAAATTGCATGGGAGAGAATGGCTATGAAGTTATTTTATAGAATCATGACCTAGCTTGAGTTTTACTCAGAGAACTGATTAAATCATAGATCAGCATCTTGTATGGACTACGTGTTTATTCCAAAGTGGTTATTGCTGTAGTTCATAGTATCTGTAATTGACCTAAAAGCAATAAATCTGTTTCAGCAAAGTAACCCAAAGTCCTCAGTTAAAGTGATTTTTTAAAAGCCCATGACTATTTATTCTATTTTATTCATGTTAGTTGACCATAAATAGGGGAAATTGGTGGAAAAGATAACTTATGCCCCATGCTAAAATTCAGGAATAATTTTTTTATTATTTTTTACCAAAAGATAACCAATGCCACAATGTGATAATGTGTAACTTTTAACTGGCAAGTAAATTAAGATTGTATATAAGACAATGAGAGAAAAATATAAACATAAATACATACACATACACGTATATTAAATGGCATGGTTTGTCATAATTTACCTACAAAGCAGTAGATTTATATAACCAGTTTATCCACTTAGAATGGCTTAAACCATCCCCTAGGCAAATGTTTTCAAACTATATCTAGTCTAAATTAGTCAGCCCTAGCCAGTTTTACTCAGTGGATAGAGCGTCAGCCTGTGGACTGAACAGTCCCGGTTCAATTCTAGTCAAGGGCAAGTACCTTGGTTGCAGGCTCCTCCCAGCCTGGTCAGGGCTCATGCAGGGGGCAACCAATTGATGTGTTTCTCTCGCATCGATGTTCCTCTCCGTCTTTCCCTCTCTCTTCCACTCTCCCTAAAAATCAATGGGAAAAAAATCCTCAGGTGAGGATTGACAATAAATAAATAAATAAATAGTCTCAATTAGTCAGACATAAGCTGTAGCTCTATGTGCTTGACTGAGGGGTTCAATACCACAATTTGAGTCAACAAGAGATATAATCCCAAGATTGAGAACTGTGATTAAAACCAAAGAATGTGACTTGATGGGAGGGTCGCTGTATTGTCAGTAAAAGAGTGGAAGTCAACTAATAAAATCGAGTAGTGTGAAACCACCTCCCCTGTCACATAGTCCCCGCCCCAGTCCCTGACCAGCACCTCCATCTTTGTTTTCCTTCAACAAGTCGAATGAATGTGTTTAAATAGGTAACACTATGTAGGGCCAGAAATAGGAGATCAGTGCTACTCTTCTCAGTAACTTTTGAGCTTTGGTCTACCAGTCAGTGTTCTCCAGAGAAAGAGAATCCATAAGAACTGGCTTATGAAATCTGTGGAACCTGATAAATTCAAAATCCAGAGGGCAGTTAGTCGGCTGGAAACCCTTGGGCAGGAGCTAACCCTTGTCTTGAGGCAGAATATCTTCTTCCTCAAGGAAACCTCAGTTTTGCTCTTAAGACCTTTCAACTGATCGCATGAGGTCCACTCAGATTATCAGGGATAATCTCCTTTACTTAAAGTCACTGCTCATAGATTTTAACCACATTTACAAAACGTCTTCACTGCCATGCTGAGATTCGTGTTTAATTGAATAACTGAGTGCTATAGCCTAGCCAAGTTGAAACATAAAGCTAAACATCATAGTCACCTAAAAAAAAAAAATCTGGATGCCCACTAAATAAGGATAGCTATTTTCTACTTTACTCCACAGAGAGAAGGTAAACATCTCCTGGTTTTTATTTTATTTTGTTTGGTACTTTTTTGAGCACTGGTTATTTTTTAATATTTCACTGAAATACTAAAAATGAGTCATGCATTTACCCATGATAAATCCTTAAAGAATTACAAAGGATTTCTGGGAGTGAAAGCTTAAGACCTAGGATTCTATACTCATGACTCCAAATGGTGCATCTCTCACCCATCACCTCTGCAAGTCCACTAACCTTTCCACTAGAATGTACCATGCACAAATCACAACCCATCTTCTTCTCTTCTACAGTGAATTTTCATGCACACCCATGACATGACCATTCTCACAGATAACAAGATTAACGTTTTAAATATTTCTTTGATTTATAAGATATTGAAAATAAAGATAGTTTATATTTCATACACTTAGGATGTGCAAGATACTTCATAACTATATTAATCTTTTGCAAGGTTAAATCAACTTGTAATTTAAATTATTGTTAAAAATAGTGTTTTAATTCATTCTTCCTGGTTAGAAAAATTAGTAAAGATCCTATGAGAAAACTTTGACTGACCCAAGAAAAATATTTAATTAAATGCAAGAGATACTGAAGTTTGTTTTTAGTATTCTCTTTGCCTTCACACACACCAAAAAATATTCAGCCTTTTAATGCTAATATTTCTCCACAAAGCAGGTAGATAATTGCATATGTAGTAGGTGAATAAATTTAAGAACCTGCAATCAAACCCATAGGGAAAAATAAAATTAATGACAAAAAATTAAAGACATTTCATAGCAAAAAAATATCTGATATTGTTTGGATTTCCCATCATTTCAGAGGTAAGACTGAATTTTAATTAATATTTTCCCAGTATCCTGAATCAAATATTTTATGCTGAAGAAATTATTGAAAGATTGACTAGCAGATTTTGATGTAGTTATAAATATTTATGATCTGCTGAGTGTATTTTTATTTCATTCATTGACTAGATTCTTAGATCTTTTGCTTCCAAAAGCCAGTAATTAGGATGTGAAGTATGGCTCTCTGCTTTCTCTGTCAGTTTCATGAGTAGAATTCAAAATGGAAATGGGTAACAATCACATGCCTTCAACAATCATTGGTTGCTGTTTATTAAAAAAAAGTAAGCATGTCTTTGTAACTAAAATTGGAAATACGGTGTACAAAAGAAAGAGAGATCAAGTATATCTGTTATATATTCTAGAACCAAAGAAACTGACTCATTTACAATTAGCTAATGAGCTAATTGTGCCTTCCATATTTGGGTCCCTTAAAAGTATTCACCCTGATTTTAGTTAATTGGGACAAACAGTCCATAATAATTCTTCTAGAATTATTCTATCTGAATGCCATTGCCTTTTAGAATGCACAAAAGCCAGATTTTTCAAAGCTTAAACTCAGAAAACACCTGAAAATAATGTCTTATTATGGATTTATTGTACTTATTAGATGTTTATGACCCCAGCAGTCCTCTTTGGTAGCTGGGCTTTCTGTCTTCATTTTGTTTTGATTTGCTTGGGCAAGCTGACTAGCCCCTTCAAATTCTGTCACTGGGTAATTTCTTCATGTGGGCTAGAACTTGTGAATAAAAAAAAGGCTAGTGTGCCATGATAAGATATCATGTGTGTTTATATTATGCCAAAATATCTGTTCAACTCAGGCAATCAAAAATTTCAGGTGATTAATGTAGCCTAATTCTTAAGTGCCAAATAAATAGATGAAACGAACCTTGAAATGTTATAAATATATAGAACCAAACATCCACATAATTAGAAAACAGCCTGAAAGTAACCACAAACAGAGCAGAGACAGGGCAGCTCTCCTTCTTTGTATGTGTGGTATGTGGCCTCTCAAACACAATCACACCTACAAAACGGGGATAGTGTGTTCTCCATGAGGTTAGTTCAAGAATTAAATGAGATTAAGTCTCTAGAGCAGTTGGCAGTGTTCTTGGCACACAGTTTATCATTCTGAGCACATGAACGGTAGCAATTATTAGCCCATGTACTGATTGCTCTGTGACCTCTAACAATGCATTTATTTGGTAGAGAAGATTTATTGGGTGGATTTTACAGTATTTAGACCCCCGCCCCCCAAAAAATCAAGAGAGTATATAAAATCTTCACTTTTCAATTGATTCATCTGGAACAATATGGTTATAATGTTTGCATTTTACTATGATTTGCAGGAACTTGAAATAAAATAAATTGCTAATGCTACCATTATAAAATTATTGCAAAAATCAAGTTTAAAAAGCAAGAAAAGCTCATTGTTTCTGACTATCATTAACTATATTTGGCTGAAATGTGAAATGTAGCATAAACCTTAAATGAAAAAATTAATATATAAATGTGGATGTGTCACACATATATTCACATAGATACATGTTCAATAGTGGTAGTATAAGGGGACAACCTAAAATCTTTGATGATGATTCTTTGCTAACTTATCCAATCAGCTTCAGTACAGCTTAAATAACTAACGTTGGGAACAGCAGGGAATTCGATTCTTTTTCTCTGTGCCATTTGTCTGTTGTATCTGAGACTAGAAGAATCTCCCATTGTCTGCAGGGAAATTGCTGCCTCTTTTCCTGGAATAGTCTTCGCCATAAGGATCTGTGTATATAGTATCTATCTAGCATGGCGAGGGGAGTGATGAGATATGTACACCCTATGGAAGGTGTTCTGATGTCTAATATTATAAGATATGATACTGATTTCCCTTTCTCTCCAATAAATCAAAGAAATAATAACTATCTTTCTCTGGATTCCAAAATTTCAATACATCCAAAGAAAATTTTACTTCCCCTTCACCAAGTGTATGAGGGATTTGTAATTGGCAATCTCTTGTGTGTAAGGCCCGATGGGAAGACTGACTCCTTGATACTTGTATAAAATATTGCTCCTTCAGAAACAGAAATTGGGGAAAAAAGCATCCAAGTTTGAACGATCAAAATCTGTCAGGGAAGATTCACATCTGACAAGTCTGTTTTCCTCTTAACAAGTTAGAAGGTCTCTCTCACCCAATCTTGGACCAGTGTGTGTGCAATATCCAAATACACAGCCACATGTTTAGCACTGCACGTCCGTTCCTTCTGCCAGCTATCTGATGAAGCTCAGCAACTTAATGCTGCTCCAGCTCAGACCCCAGCAGCAGGGCTCTGTGAGTTTTCATATAGGGAGGGAA
>NW_006299390.1:5140927-5143597 GCF_000327345.1 Myotis davidii | reverse complement strand
AGCTAATCTGTTACACTACCAGTTAAGGATGCTTGATTGGCTAGCAATGGAAGCACTAGCCAAACCCTTTCCAGAAATACCACATGGGGTGACAGAGATCTAGAGGCAAGAGCTTCCTTGGCTAGGCAGCACCCCTCCCCCCTGCCCAATATAGACATCCCCACCCCATCTACATACTCAGAATCAGCACTCAGCTCACATTGGCGCAAATAGCATATTTTTTTCAAATGCAATTCAAGGAAACAGACTTTATAGGAGGCAGAAATCAGAAGTGAAATGAAGGCACCAATCTTTTCTTCTCCCACTCTCTCTCTCTCTCCTTGTTATTCATTTTTCTTGCTCTCTCAGAATGTCTGGCAGTTGACAGTTGGGAGTAGAGAGAATAAACTGTTGGAAAGCATGTCTGTGAGCAGCTCCTGCTCCACCCCGGCCAGCTGTCCACCAGCATGTCAGGTGTTGGAGTAAGGTCAGAAGATGGTGATGGGTCATGCTACGCTGTCCTCGTAGAGCCATTTATGTTAAAAAAAAAATTATGCTCGTTTAGGAACACAGTTAATGCTGTTTGAAAATAAGCATGCACAGTGCTTAACGTCCGTGTAAAATAATTACTCTTTCCTACAAGGTACTTCTGTAGCTCAAGTTTCCATGGGGAGCTGTGTGTGATTGCAAATATTTCTGTGATGACTCTGCCCTCATGTGTGTCCCTAACACATAGGCGAGCACAGGAGAACTCTAAAATATTTTTATCTGGCTCTCATAAGCTCTCCTGTCCTGCCAAGGGCTTTAAGACATTTTTTTAAAGACTTTTGTTTTTATTTTCTTCTGGTGCAATCATTAAGTTCTGTTTAGATACAGGGACCTATTCTCATTTTTAAAGAGTCCCTTTGAAAATCTACTAGTCATTTTTTTTTTTTTGGTGTTTAAAATTCATTACATTGTTTGAGAGAAATGGAGAATTCACTGACCATTTTACCCTACTGATTCCTAAAAAGCACGAGCGATGTAGAAGTCCTCTATTCTGGAGCTTTGCAAGAAGCGGTCCTTTGTGCTTTCTTTTCTGTGGCTCTACTTAGTTTCAATTTAATGTGTTGTTTCATCTTTGCCCGATCAGCAAATAATCAGTGCCTTTAGATTCTCTTAGAATGTGTTTTTTTCCTCCTTTCCAACAGAGTAAAATGCAAATGTTTAAATATATCTTACTACTCAATGCCAAACACAAAAGAAATGTAAATAGATCGTCAGACTAATTCACATCTGCCAGGGAGTAATTGTTGAATGCTTGCTGATTAAGCATAATTTTTTTTTAACGAGGCATCTTAATTAGGCATCTGCACCGGGTCACAAAGATGAAATTATAAAATGTGATTAAGTAGCCTTTCATTCTTTTGAGAAATATGTGACTATCCCAACATCTTGGTGTCCTTCTGCCTATAGAGAGAGTGCTGGAGGAACTGGCTACTCTTACAGAATATCAAGGAACCTTGGGGTAAAGTCCCAGAATGCCGTCACTTACCTGTTTAATTGCAGCACAGAAATTGCCCAATGCCTTGTATGAATGCAGAAGGAGAGCTTTCCACATTCTCTCCAGATGTAGTAACTCTGCTAGCTGTACCTTAGAAATGATCTTTTCTGACTTCTCATTTTACATGAAAGGAAACTAGACCAAGAAAAGTTAAATGGCTTAGCCAAGGTCACACAACTATTGAAATAATTTATACCAGAGCTTATGTTTCATGATAGTTACAGAGTTTTGTGGGGTCCAGTACCCTGTCATCTCTCTACCTCAGCATTCTCGAAGCCTCTGCCAAACAGTGTATTTTGGAGGACTGCAGAAAGTGGACTGGGACATTGTAATGCATTCCCCTGTTTGCAATTATTTGCTTCACTGCTTCCCTCCATTAATTTAGCTAATTAAAAATATACTGCAGTTCATCTCCCGATATTCATATTCAGGAATAAAGGCATTTTACCCAGCATTCTGACTCATATGATTTGAGGAACACAAAAGAGGCCCCAAGTCAAAATAAGTCTTGGAGTGTTTGAAGTTTTTAAGATTCATGGTGAAGTCTTGGGTTCCGTTCCTGAATCTCACCTAATTATCAACGTGCCCCTCGAGAAGTTAACTTATCCGTGGCTCAGTTTCCACATGTGTAAAGTACAGAGAGCAATGCCTGTCTCCCATGGATTTTGTAAGGATGAGAGAGATGGAGTTTGCAAATGCCAGGTAAATCTACACTAATAAAAGAGAAAAATGGTAATTGGCTACCCTTTTCATTGGCTAATCAGGGCTATATGCAAATTAACTGCCAACTCAGATGGCAGTTAACTGACAACAAAGATGGTGGTTAATTTGCATATGTAGGCACAATGCAGGGAGGCGAAAGGGAAAGCAGGAAGAAGCCCCCTGCCACTGACAGTGATCAGAAACCCAGGGGGGAGCTAAGAGCTGGCCGCCTTTGCCTTGCCCCCGAGACATGATCAGAGAATCAGGCGCCTTTGCCGCCCTGGCCAGTGATAGCAGGAAGTAGGTGTGGAGCCAGCGATGGGAGCTGAGCACAGTTGAAGCTGGCAGTCCCGGAAGCTAGGTATCCCTTGCCTGGGCCTAAAGCGGAGCCCACGATCGCAGGGCCGCTGCAGCTGTGGTCCCTGCTGCCCGGGCCGGATGCCTCA
>NW_006299390.1:5135537-5140431 GCF_000327345.1 Myotis davidii | reverse complement strand
TGACACCTCTGGCGGAGGCGTCAGGCCTGGGCAAGGGGCCAATCAGGCGATCGGAGGGTGATGGGGGTCAACACCTGAGGGCTCCCAGTATGTGAGAGGGGGCAGGCTGGGCTGAGGGACACTCCCCCACACACACACACCCCCAGTGCATGAATTTCGTGCACCGGGCCCCTAATATTCAATATGTTAAAATGGTAGTCACTGTGGTCAGAGAAATTCCCGGAGCTGTTAATGTGGTTAAATGGATTGAAGGATTGAGCCGTCAGGAAGAATAACCCACAAGAAGTAATTACCACTCAGCAATAGGAGGTGGTCAGAAAGATGGTCACAAATATGAAGCTGGCCTCAGGGTGGCTTTAATGGGGACAAAGGAAGAGGAGAAGCAGGAAGCTGGAAAGAACAAAGCATGTGTTAGGGGCACGGCCCAGAGCTTAGACCAACCCAGCAGAGTAGGCTGGGGAGAGACAGGAGATGCTGAAAATGTAGACTGAGAGCCTTCTGTGCTCAGAGAGAATTTGACTCGGTTCCCTCTCTGTGAGCAGGCACTGAAGGACTTCAGTAGAAAGAGCTTTAGAGAGTATGGTATGGAGGATGCACTGACAGGGAAGCAGGTGTAAGGCAACGTCCAGCACTTCAGAGCCATTGGCACTGATGCCCTTGACACGCCTGGTTCCTCAGCCAGTCCTGACGAGGAGGGGAGGGGGGTTATTAGCAATGTCAATGGAGTGAGACTAGGGAACCCAATAGTCCCATGGGGTTGTTGGTTTATGCCATTTGCTAGGCTCCCCTCTCCTTCTTCCCTAGTCTTTTCTGCGATGACATCTAAGACCAGCTAAGACAGTTGCAGAAGTGTGAATAGTAGATGGCAAGGTCGTGTCCTCAGACGGTGGAAGTAGGAAAAAAAAGGAACCAAATGAAGAGGTGTCTAAGAGAGCCTTTGCCCTAGAATGTCAGAGTAAAGACAATACCTTAGGGACCATCTAGGTCAAACCTCTTCTTTTCGTGACATAGTGCCTGACTCAGTAGCAGTTGAGTATAATAAATCTTGAATGAATAAATCAATGAATAAATAAGGAATAAGGCCCAGAGATGTGTTGACAGCACTAATTATCAGCATGCTTGGCATAAGAACATAAATCTCCTGACACCTACATCAGCACTCTCTCCATCATACCACAGTTTGTCTCATAATCTAGGGAAAAATAGTTAAAACATTATCTGAACCTCATTTAGTACTACAGCTCGATTCACCTCATTTTCATTCACGATGTCATTTCTAATGTAGCACATACGAATTAATAAACTAAAATGTTTCTGATGAAGGCATTTTGTCCTGTGTCTTATACCTTTTAATTGAAGTGATGTATAGCACACCCCCAAAAGTAAACATGAAATATTATTATGTTTCCATGGGTTGTAGAATACAGTGAAAATTAATATTCAATATTATAATAAAATTGCCTATTATACTAAAATAATATATTATTGGTATTACTAAAAAACACAAACTAATACAAGCTTCAAAAAATAAAAGTCCAGCAAATCTTATTAGCTGGAGAGGAAATTAAACTTAGTAATTTTTCAATGTAAAATACATGTAATTAGTAGGATGGAAATAGTCTGTGAGAATTTTGTTTCTTTTAGCAAAAAATCTATATAACTTGCCCAGCTAGCATAGCTCAGTGGTTGAGCATTGACCTATGCACCAGGAGTTCGATTCCCCATCAGGGCACATACCTGATTGGCAGGCTTGATCCTCAGTGTGAGGCCTACAAGAAGCAGCTGATCAATGGTTCTCTCTCATCATTGATGTTTCTATCTCTCTCCCTCTCCCTTCCTCTCTAAAATCATTATATATATATAAAATCTATGTGACTTGGCCATAATAAAAGTTAGAAACACTAAATGCCGTAAATTTAGCTATCACATATATTCTAGTCTTCCCCTGTCTAAATCTCTCTATCCTTTATTCAGTAGGAATTTATCCAAAATACCTGAATAAAGAGTTCTCACCATGGTAGTGATACTCTGTACGTTTTGTGGAGAAAACTTGGAACAGATAGAAAACTCCCACAAAGGAATAAGGTCTGAGAGAAATTTGTAGTCACAAACAGCAGATAGGAACAGTCTGAGTAGGAATGACCGAAGATATCTTTGAAGAGGTAAGGAAGGAGATTGTCTGGTTGGGACGAAGTTACACACAGTAAAGAAGTGCACTTGAGGGTGGAGGAACAGCAGGACTCAACTAAAAGGCAAGTAGCCAGCTGTAAATTGTGACAGGTAAAGATTTGGTATTTATAAGAATGGTAACTTATCGGGTGGTGAAGACAAGAAGAAGTTGGAAAGACTTTTGGCAAAGAGTGTTACACAGTAGGTCTAAAGGTTGAATAGTCTGAACTTACTCGAGGGGACTATAGGATGAGAGTGAAGTGTGAAGTCAATCATTCTTGTCTGGTCCAAGGTGGTAGCCAAGGGAGACAGACCGCAAGTGGTCAATGGGAGAAGCTGTGGTGAAGATTCTGCAGACCACAGTGACTCGAATATGAGGAAGCGGAGAAAAGAGGCATAAAAATAAATCCATTTTAAGCAATGCTTTAAGAGGGCCCTGTTTTACCCAAAATGATGAAGTACCCAAGAGGTAGCCAATATTATACTTTTATTTCCATAACTAAGAAAGAAACCAATTATCTTAGAAAATATTCCCATAGAGTCAGGTCAGGCCGTTTTAAACCTTCTGCTTCATCAGATTCAGTCTCATTTCTTGCTCCTTCCCATAAATGGGAATCGGGTCATTATGAGACCAGCCTATGGGGATGCCCAGCTCATCAGTCACACCAAATTCAACCAATAGGCTTGATGTCAGCAGCCCTAAAACCATCTGGCCTTAAGATGGCCCAAACTGAATGGCCATATGGGAAACAAGGTAACCTTGCAGGCAATGCGGCAATGAAAATGTGTGCTTGGCTTTCAAAAGAAATGCCTCATCTTTGATTTTTTTAAATAAATTTTTATTGATTTCAGAGAGGAAGGAAGAGAGAGAGAGAGAAACATCAATGATGAGAGAGAATCATTAATCGGCTGCCTTCTGCACACCCCACCCTGGGGATCGAGCCCACAACCCGAGTATGTATGTGCCCTGACCAGGATCAAACCCAGGACCCTTCAGTCTGCAGGCTGACACGCTATCCACTGAGCCAGATCAGCCGGGGCTGCCCCATCTTATTTTAATGGCGAACTTTTCCTTGGTAAAATTAAAAGTTTTCCCAAACATGATCTCATTCTCATTCTGTGAAAGAGAAAAGAGGGGAGATTTTTAATTCCCACTTATAACAGGATAAATTGAAAGATAGATTAAATGATTCTTTTCCAATTCGTCTCTTTGTGCTCAAGCCCAGGCTGTCTGAGGACTTGGCCTGGCACCATCGGATGACATATACCAGGTGGCTCATATTTTTATTTCACAACATGTAAATGACATTCATCCAGCACAGTCTATAAATATCCTCCCCAATCAGTTCTATCTGAACAAGCAAATGTTTGCTTACATCCCCACCTACAACAATTTGGGCATGATGCATGTCTAGGCATCCATATATTTTTTAAAGTGAGCAGTTGAATGCAGTCAAGTTGTTAGATATTTTTAACTCTGATAACGGACCACTCATCTTTTACATTCAGAAACCTGTGTAACTCCACAAAGAGATTGTTGCAAGGCTCTTTATCACTCGCTTGCTTGATGACTTGAAAAATTGCACCAAGTGGGAAATATCCATAAATTATAAAAGGCAGTCTTATTAGAACCACAAGTAGATCTCTCATTCTGGTTCTAAATAGCAAGATTACGTTAAAACTCAAAAAATAGGTAACATTAATCACTATAATTTAAATAACTACCCACACTGGGGATCGAGCCCACAGTGTGATCCTGGTCAGGGCACATACATACTCGGGTTGTGGGCTCGATCCCCAGTGTGGGATCAAATAACTACTGGCAGGGAACCTTGAGGACTTTGAACATTACCTTAATTCCATCCTCCCCTCCCTCCCCCTGCCCCCCATCCCATGAATTTCTGGCATAGCAGAGGGAAGGATAAAGGGGACTGGGAGTTATTAACAGTGATTAAAGTGAGGGAAAACCTTTTGTTACCCTCCTGCCTTTGACTTGCTCACTCAGAAACTGATACTCATCCTTGATTATGACTGTGGTAGGAATATCTTGGTGGGACTCTCCTGGCGTTATAGAAGCAAGTAACCAAGGAAAGATAGTGATTACTGAAATAGCAATCATCCTTTGCATAACAATTTATAGTTTACAAACCCTCTCACCTGCATAATCTCATTTGTTGTTTCCCTTAGATCAATAAGTTGCCATTGTTATTGTTCCTCATTACTTCTGAAGAACCGGAGTCACAGAGGATTTAAGTTAGTGTTAAAAGCCACACAGCTAGTAAGTGTGGAGCTGCTAAGCAGACCAACGGCCTTTGACTCCCTAACCCATGTATGTCTACCACACCATGAAGATTAAGAATGGAGATTGACAGAAAAGTAGTCACTGTGTTAAAAAACTAACAAATCAACAACAACAAAAGCTATCCAAATAGGAGAAATGAGATATAATACAAAGAAAACATAAATGACCAAAAAACATATGAAAAGCTGCTCACCCTCACTAATGTGGAGATGCAAATTAAAACCATGGTCACACTCATTAGATTAGCAAAAATTCAGTTTGAAAATGCCAAGTACTGTGCCGGTTGGGAAGTAATGAAAATTTTGATGGGAGTGTAAATTGATTTGACCTATTTTGTCAGCCATTTGCCATTGTCTAACAAAGATGATGCCTGTGGCTTCTGCCCAGCAGTTTTATGCCAAAGTTCAAACTCAGAAAAACCCT
>NW_006299390.1:5130762-5135513 GCF_000327345.1 Myotis davidii | reverse complement strand
GGGAAAGAGGTTCATAGCAGATTTATCTTAACCAAATAGTCACCAGAACCCCAGGGTCCCTGAACAGAAGAATGAGTGAATATTAATAGTGATGCAGTCATTCAATAGATACCACATTGCAATGAAAATGAATGAATCTGAGGTACAGGTATCAAAATAGATAAATATCACAAATATATTTTGAGGGAAATTACAGAAGATTCATATGTATATCACTTACAAAAGGTTTAAGAGATGCAAAATCGTATTTTAGGGATATTATTATTCAGGGATTAAACATTACTTAGGAATATTATTTATGGGCACCTCGATATGTCATAAAAACATAAAGTACATGTGAACAAACCCCAGGACAATGGTTACCTTTGGAGAGAGCAGGAAGGGGATACAAGTGGGAGAGGGGTGCTACCCTGGGCTCTTCAACTGATATGAGGGAGGCCACACGCAAGTACTTAATTATTCTTTCAACCTCTTAATGTGTAAAATATATAACTTTAAAAATAGAAAAGGCAGAAGGAAAAATATTTTCTGGATCAGTTACTTCACTGGGATGACCAGAACCTGTTGAAAATGATCCCCAGCTGCCCCAGTCTAGTGAGGAATCTTGATGGAGGCCGTCCATGCCAGTTCAGTCCTGATTCCTGCCTGGTCCAGTGTCCCAGCCCTTGCGCCAGCACCCTTCCTGACGGACAGTAATGGAAGAGTGAAGCTGCATAGCCTGTGACTTTTTCTAGAATCAGACCTAACCTGGATCCCTGAGCATGTTCGTTAGACTTTTGTGTCTCCTTATCTGGGTTTTTAAGCAATTCTCTAGCATTCGGAAAGAGTTAGTGTTAACCAAGTCTATATTGTTGAGGGCATTTTACTCAGGAGTGTTTTATTCACAGAATTATTTAAGTGTAGTTAGTAGAGAAATTATTTTATATCAGACACTTAAGAAAAGCCAGAAAATTATTGAATTCTGAAAGTTCACCTCTTTTTCATTTTTGGTGTTTGCAATTTGGATGGGCAAGCATGACTTAGAATGAAATCCCTCGCCATTTATACTCCTCGTTTCTGAACGATCCTGATAAATTGATGTCTGTTGAGTTGCTTATGTGATAATCTGTGAAAACACGTCTTTTCATTTGTCACATACTCCTCAGCATAGGCAGGCACAATCTCAATTTGCAAGTTCAGTTCTCAAACGTTATGGTTTATGAGGATAAAAATATTAATCCATGATAAAACAGTTCTCAAAAAAATAAAGTTCTTCACACATAATTGATTTTTTAAAAAAATAATTATCTCATACTTTTCTGCATTTTAAGGAAAAGTAATATTTGTTTGAATATATTTTATAATGAGTAACTTGCATTTGGGGCATTTTTTTATATCATAAAGTTAACTTGTAACCAGTAAGCTACTGTAATTCTGTGTTAATTCACTGGGAGAGAGGACAAATGCCTTTTTTGAAAAGAAAAGAAATATCAGCATTGTGAGAGGAGAGGATGAGCCTAGGGCAGCTCCCTGTTTGAAAGCCAGAGTCCCAAATCTCCTTCCTCCTATTTTTAGCAATAGTAGCATTAATAATGTTCCACATGTATTGTGCACTCACAATGCATCAGGCACTGTACCAGGCACTTTTTCTGCATTATCTCATTTCCTCCTCGCAACAACTTTACAAATCAGCAACTGTGGCTGAAGCAGGTAAGTCATTTGCCCAGTGTTACATATCTGCTAAGCAGTAGAACCAGGATATGGATCCAGATCCCTGATTCCAATAACTGGGCTCTTGACCTATTCCCATGTATGTCTGGAACCTTTGCAATTACACCTTGCTCTAGATAAAAAATATAAATGGGCAAAATATTTTCCTCTTCTATAAAAAAGATAAAAAGGCAGCTGACTCAGACAAGTGATACCAAAAATAAAACCGTGTACTGGGGCTGCAAAGGTTTCATCCAAAACTTATGCCCACCACTTCTCAATAGTTTGAAAATGTTATTAACTGAAATACAGTGAAGATGAAAATGAAGATGAAAAAGGAAGCATAGGCTGACTCCTTCTTCAAGGTACAAATTCTTCCCAACTTTTCTTTTTGACAGTTTCTTTCTGAATATGAAGTTGTTTCTGAACTGCACAAACAACCCATATAGCTTTATTTTCAGCATGTGATCAGTACATGTGTTGGCAGACCTGTTGTAATCTTGAGTCACCTACAGTACATTTAAACGTGATTCTAATGGATTTCCTCACTGCTTACTGAAAGACAGCACCACTTTCACTAATCACATAAATAATTCCATTTCTCTATACCAGCATTAATTGGACTTACCTCGCATGGTCAATCTTTTTCTTGTTTCCTTGCAGGTGATGTCATTGTCTATATTAATGAAGTTTGTGTCCTTGGACACACCCATGCAGACGTCGTCAAACTGTTCCAGTCAGTTCCTATCGGTCAGAGTGTCAGCCTGGTGTTGTGTCGTGGCTACCCTTTGCCCTTTGACCCTGAAGATCCTGCGAACAGCCTGGTGCCACCCCTTGCAATAATGGAGAGGCCACCTCCAGTCATGGTCAACGGCAGGCATAACTATGAAACGTATTTGGAATACATTTCTCGGACCTCACAGTCGGTTCCAGACATAACAGATAGGCCGCCTCATTCTTTGCACTCCATGCCCGCAGACGGGCAGCTCGATGGCACGTACCCACCACCTGTCCACGACGACAATGTGTCTATGGCTTCATCTGGGGCCACCCAAGCTGAACTCATGACCTTAACCATTGTGAAAGGTGCCCAGGGCTTTGGCTTCACTATTGCCGACAGTCCGACCGGACAGCGGGTGAAACAAATACTTGACATTCAGGGATGCCCAGGCCTGTGCGAAGGCGACCTCATTGTTGAGATCAACCAGCAGAATGTACAGAACCTGAGCCATACGGAAGTAGTGGATATCCTTAAGGACTGTCCCATTGGAAGCGAGACTTCTTTGATTATCCATCGAGGAGGTAAGAGAAAACTGGCTCAGTGATTAAGTATGCAGTAAAATAGTAAGACCTTCATAATAATATTGCAACGGTGGGAGTTTCTCTGCAGTCGAATGAAATCATACTTTTAAAAATAAAGGTAAAAAAAAGAGTAACAGGAAAACATGAGTTCAGGAAGCTGTGTTTTTTTTTAATTTTGAGAATATGTCTTTCCCCATTTTATATTAAACACAACAAAAATAGTGTTTTTAGTCTTACAAAATTATAGTGCTGTGAACTTGGAAGGTAAACATTGAATCCCCAAGTATAAGTGGATTATAGTCCACAAATTTGTGAATGTATCAGTTGTAGAGACCTCAAACTGGTTTCCCATTGACTTAATTTTTAAAAATTAAGAGAAAGTGGAATCACTGATTTTTCCAGTGGAATCAAAGCTCTGATTTGTGCTTAGGATTCCAGGCTTGCACATAGAAGCTGGTTCAACCCCTTCCAAGCCCTTGTAGAGTCTTGATAATCCCCATAACGACACTGGGAGCTGTGTCTCTGTAGAAAAATCTGTCCGAGTCGTGAACAGCATTGCTCAGGACACTTCCTCCACTACTATAGGGGCTGCTCCAGCAGTAATTGCACATAGAGCCTTCAGGACCTGGGAAGGACATTATGGAACAGGGTTAGGGCTGAAGTGCCGGGCTGCCCTATTCTAGGTGGGAGCAGTGAGGAGTGTTGGAAACCCTGAACTCTGGATGTTTTTCTCTTCTACTTTGTGGGGAAGGGATCAGCTAAGCATATCTCTACTACTGTGCTCTTGATTACCTATGAAACAAGGGAGAGAAAGAAGGAGAGGCAACAGAGAGAGAGGATACTTGAAAACAGTATAAGTGAAAGCATTTAGGCTAAAGACCTGGTTTTCCACTCATCTGTTATGCTGGGATAATCCTACCTAACCTATGGTAGTGTGTTTAGTGTTGGATGGTCCACAATAGGTGCTCATTAAACGTCTGTTGATTCTAAGTTAGCACAGAAGCTGCGGCAGGGACAGCGGGGTCAGAAGGAGCAGTTCTGTGAGGAACTCATGCGTGAAGAACACACGTGTGGCAAACATGCGATTGCCTAGTCAAAGCACTAAAAACTGCACGAAAGCCCTGGCAGTTTGAAATACAAATGAAGTCGGCCATGCAGAAAGAAGCGCCTTTTATGATTTATTTGGCCTTCTCCACAAGTGTTTTCCCCTTCAAGGAAGTTTTTCCGTTGTTGCTCCCTTGTATGAAAAAAGGCACCAAGTACTGAGCATTTGTGAGCAACACCATGCAAAGTATTACGCTCCTAAATTTAAAAAGGAAAATAATATGCTAGCAGAACAATCCTACATATTAAATTTTACCTTCTCAAGACATTATCACAAAATAGTTCTTCATAATTAGTTAAATATTGACAGTGTATCTTCATTTCTCTCATTGCTCATTAAGAGTAAAACAAATATTCTTAATTTAATGGTCATACCTTCATAATATGCAATTGAAAATCACATCTTTGTAACAGGTTCTTGATATTAAAAAGTGTAACTGAAAGTCGATATGCAGTATGCACTGTATGATTCATAGGAAAAAGTTTGGAAACATTTTATATATAATGACTTTTTTAAAGGCATGGGTGATAGGAAAACTGCATTTTGAACGTGTTTATATATATTTATTATATATTACATATTATTATGTAATGTATTTTATTTGTATTTTTGCAATTAGTACCTTTACTGAAAACATTTGTTTTGTGCCTTCAAT
>NW_006299390.1:5127563-5130687 GCF_000327345.1 Myotis davidii | reverse complement strand
CCCCGACCTCCCCAACCCCACCCCTGCCTTTCAATACTCAAATATTCCATTTTGTTTGCATTTGTGTTTGGGCATGAGAAAATGGTTTTTATTTGGTGGCTAGTACAGAATTGCAGGATGTGATGCTTAAAATACAGTACTTCTAGTAAAAACCTCTTGTGTTTCCCAAATTCCTACAATTTATACTCATCACTCTGAAATTAAGAGGAGTTAGCACCACGGTTTTTGATGAAATGCATGCACTTTGATTATATTAGTTCAGGCTACTTATAAGTGCTTAGGCCTCATTCAGATAAGTCTAGATCTTCAAGAGCGGGCCTGAGTCCTTACAACAGGATCATGGTCGTTTGTTTTAATTATTTACTAGAATGTTTTTATTTAAAAAGCAATAATGTACATGGTTTAATTTTTTAAGCAAATAATGTCAGAAGGTATCAAGTGAAAAGTAACTCTCTCCTGTCCCAGACTTTCAGTGTTTTTCCCTCCAGAGGCTAACGTGTTTTTTGTATATATATACAGAAATTTTGTACTCTTAACTAGAAAATACTTGAATAAATACAGTATGTTCAATATAAATGGGATAATATTACACATATATATATATGTCTTGCTCTAAAATCTTGGTTACTAGAGTGTATTTACTTTTAATACACATCATTGTGGTTCAATTTATACACCATAAAATTCACCAATTGTAAGTGTATAAGGAGTAAATTTTGCTAAAATAATATAGTTGTGTAATAGTCACCATAATCCTTAGATCATCCATCACCCCAATTTCACCGAGTCCCATATTATCGCTTATATGCTTTCTGAACAGTTTTGTCTTTCGACATTTTTTATATAAATGGAATCATACAGTATGTAGTCTTTATTTTTATTGTTGACAGTATTACAGAAGTCCCCCATTTTCTCCCTCCTCATCCCCCTCCCCAGTCCTTCCCCAACCTATTTTCTATGTCCATGGGCTATGCATATATGCATATACGTCATTTGGTTAATCTCTTCCCATTCCCTCCACGCACCTCCCCTCTGAAATCTGTCACTCTGTTCTATGCTTCTATGCCTCTGGACCTATTTTTTTCATCAGTTTATTTTGTTCATTGGATTCCACATATAAGTTAGATCATGTGATATTTGTCTTTCTCTCACTGTCTTATTTCACGCAGCATAATACTCTCCAGGTCCATCCATGCTGTCACAAAGGATAAGAGACCCATCATTTTGGTAGCTGCATAGTATTCCATGGTGTAAATGGACCACAACTTCTCAATCCACTCCTCTGTTGATAAGCAGTTGTGTTGTTTCCAGATCTTAGCTATTGTAAATTATGCTGCTATGAACATAGGGGTGCATGTATTCTTTCTGATTGGTGTTTTATGTTTCTTAGGGTATACTTCCAGAAGTGGGATTGCTGTATGTAGTCTTTTACTTAGCATTGTGCTGTTAAGATTTACCCATGTTGATGCATTTAGGATTAGTTTACTTCTTTTATTGCTGGAGCAGTATTCCATTGTATGGATATGCCAATTATTTTAATCCATTCACCAATAGATGGTTGTTTTCAGTTGGGGGCATTTATGAATAATGTTGCTGTGAACATTTGGATAGAAGTGTTTGTGTGCACATATATTTTCTTTTTTCTGGGTAGATACCTAGAAATGGTACTGCTAGGTTGTATGACAAGTATGTATTTAAATTGTTATGAAATTGCCAGAATGTTTTCCAAAATGACTATCTTTTTACATATCCACTAGCAATGTATGAGATTTCCAATTCCTGCCCATTGTTTCCCACACTTGGTATTCACAGTCTTTCTGATTATAGTCATTCTAATGGGCACGTAGTGATGCTCTTTATGGTTTTAATTTATATTTCTCTAACCTTTTCGTGTGTTAATTAGCACTCATATATCTTCTTTGGTGACATGCCTATTCAACATTTCACCCATTTGTGTATTTATTGGGAATACATAATGCCCTAAAAAAAGGAATTCCCTCTCTTGTTGCTCTTGTACAACCAAACCTCAAATCCAACCCGACCCTCCAGAGTTAGATAATTTCAAAAGTGTGTTATAGTATACCTTCAAGGAATGATAACTGCAATGCTACTTAAATTATGTTAAAGCAGAGAGAGAAGAAAACCTATTGATTGCTTTTATAACATCTACTGTAACTTCAATAGTAAAGTCTGATAGTAAAAAATAAAACAGAACCTGAAAAAGAAAAACTTTAGACCAATGTCAAATATTAATGTTGATATAAAATTAGAATAAGGAGAACTTTATGAGCATAATATGGTTTATTTCAGGAATGAAAGGATAGTTCAATAATAAATCTCTTAATGCAGTTCATCAAAGTGATAGTCAAAGTAGAAAATAATAATCATGTCCATAGATACCTTTTTTCTGGTTTTTGATAAAATTCATTATACATTTTTGACAAAGATTCATAATGAATTAGGCATTGTGGGATATTTACTTAACCTGATAAATATTGCTGTCAAATAGAAAGCTGGTATTATACTTAACTGTGTAAAATGAGATGGTTTAAGCCAGGATTAAGATAAATTTCCATATTCTTCAATATTAATCCATAGTGTTTAAGAAATAACAGTTAAATGTATTATATAAGACAAATTAGAGGAATGCAAGTAGGAAGGGAGAAGGCAAAGTGTTTGTTATTTGGGGTTTGGTTGGTGGGGGAGAGATTTTTATAACTTTTCTCAATTTTCCCCATAGTAATTAATCTTCTTAGAGTTTCTGTCTCGCCTCAGTTTAATTTCATAATTGATATTATCTTATATAATTTTCTGTTTTAC
Organism: Myotis davidii; assembly: GCF_000327345.1. Classification (NCBI taxonomy): domain Eukaryota; kingdom Metazoa; phylum Chordata; class Mammalia; order Chiroptera; family Vespertilionidae; genus Myotis; species Myotis davidii. The sequence continues at coordinate 5,127,867 of NW_006299390.1, read as the reverse complement.
TCATGATTTTAAATGTATTTAAATATAATTAAATCAACTGTTTTCTGTTTTTTCTTTTATTTTCCACTTTAACTTAGAGTATTTCTATTATTCTCATTTCTTATTGCTACTATTTCCTGATTAGGTTGACTATTTTTCTATTTTAATGGCTCAAGAAATATACAAATTTATATATAAACTAGTGGCCCCAGGCACAAAATTTGTGCACAGGCGGGGGGAGGTGTCCCTCAGCCCGGCCTGCACCTTCTTCAATCTGGGACCCCTTGGGGGATGTCCGACTGGCGGTTTAGGACTGATTTCTGTG
>NW_006299390.1:5107695-5127442 GCF_000327345.1 Myotis davidii | reverse complement strand
TAGGTTAGCGGGCTGCTGGGGTTTGGCTGATCGGGACTGAGCGAGACTTCATCCGGAAGGATGTCCGGAAGGTCGTTTGGCTGTCCAGATCTAATTAGCATATTACCCTTTTATTAGTATAGTTTGTTGGCCAGTGTTCAACCTAGAATGGAATAAGAAATCTTTACACTTTCCATCCAAGGAGGCTGGGTTTTTTGTTTGTTTGTTTGTTTGTTTGTTTGTTAAACAAGGTGGGGTTTTTAGTATGTTTGTTTAATTGATTTTAGAAAGCGGGGGCGGGGGGGGGAGAGAGAGAGAGAGAGAGAGAGAGAGAGAGAGAGAGAGAGAGAGAGAACAAGAGAGACTTTGATCAGTTGCCACCTCCATGTGCCCTGACCGGGAGTCAAACCTGAAACCTGGGTATGTGCCCTGACAAGAGTCGAACCTGTCACCTCTTGGTGTATGGGAGGACGCTCCAACCAACTAAGCCACACTAGCCAGGGCAAGGAGTCTGTTTGATGTCTGGAATAAAGCGACTTTAGAGTAATTACTATAATCAATCCTTGTCAGGTATTGTGCTCTTATTTATATAAAAATGCAACAAAGCCCCCTATTTAATTTGAGAACCTTTGATAAATCACTGTTGATCAGTATTTTAAAACTTTTTTATGTTACTAGAAAACATGATCTTCAGAGTTTTCACTAGATCAGAATATTCCCTTCTCATACTGACAATATGATAAACTGGTATCAATAATGCACATCTCTTTCTTTTACACTCAAAGAAAATTTAAAGTATTCGAGAGGCAGCATAAACTACATCAGAGCTATGTTTGAGGGCAAAGCATAAAAAGTATGGGCACAGAGAATTGTGTCTATGTAGAAAACTCTGCTTTAAATTTTCAAAAAGCATATTATCTGACAAAAACATTATGTCGCAAGTTTTAAATTGCAGGGAAGATATTAAAAGGAAATATATGAGAAGCATTGATTTTGATTTTTTTTTATAATGCTAATATTTTTCTTAAAGCAGATTTGTTTTAAAAGAGTTTCAGCCTTGCCCAGGTAGCTCAGTTGGTTAAAGCATCGTCCTGATATGCCAAGGCTGTGTATGCCAAGGTTGTGGGTTTGATCCAGGTCAGGACACATACGAGGATCAGTCAATGAATGCATAAATAAGTGGAACAACAGATCAATGTTTCTCTCTCTCTCTCCCCCTTTCCTCTCTAAAATCAATCAATACAATAGTTTTAAATTTGCATAAAAATTATGAATATAGTACACAGAACACCGTATACCATTTACCCACATTGCTATTAGCATTTTGCTCCATTTCCTTAATAGTGTGTGTGTATGTGTGTCTATGCATGTGTGTTTCTGACCATTTAACACTAAGTTGCATATGTCAGTCCACTTTACCCTAAATATTTTAGTATTTATTTTTTGAAACTACTTTTTTGGAGAAATATGTAAGCAGCCAGTTGGTTAAAGTTATAAACAATACTTTAAAAGAAGAACTTTGAATTTTAAAACTAGCATTACCACACAACAAAAGCCTTAAGAAATCATCAAAAGAGATTTCAGCTCAAAAATATTTAGCAAGATCTTATACAGGAATATTTTTAAGAGAGAAAGGAGCACTGGTTATGTGAAATGAGCGCTCTATATAATCTGACTTCAACATCATTTCCTCCCACATTTCATTAGCCAGGACTCAATTATAGGTCTTACAATTATGGAAGTCTGGAAAATGTGGCATTGCTTAGTGCCCAGGAATAGAGAACGGTTGGGGTCACAAATGTAGTAGATACTCTACCCTGGCTATGTCTTATGTGACTACTGATTATGTCAAAGCACGAGATGCAATCTTTTTATGATGACATTGTAATGTGATTTATCTTAGGTTTTTGAGGTAACTCAAGTCATCATTAGTGTACATTTTAAAATTCAAAGGGTCTCCTCACATTTCACTTCTCAGCCCAACTTTCATGAATAAAGAAACTCAGACCGCCCTGGCTGGTTTGGTTCAGCGAATAGACCATCGGTCTGTGGACTGAAGGGTCCCAGGTTCAATTTCAATCAAGGGCACATGCCCGGGTTGCCAGCTAGATCCCCAATAGGGGGTGTGCAGGAGGCAGCCAATCAATGATTCTCTCTCATCATTGATGTCTCTCTCTCTCTCTCTCCCTTCTTCTCGGAAATCAATAAGAATATATTTTAAAAAAGAAAAGAAACGTAGGCTCAGAGTTAAGTAATTGGTCCAAGTTCAGTGAAGATGTGTCTTGGCACATGGAAAGGCAGTTTATGGTCCACACATATTAGAACTATGAATAACTGTCAATGACCAGGGAACCCATCCTGAGTATGGAAAATGCCACTGATTTCACATGGCACATACCAACAGGGGAAATTGATGCACGGTGACCCTGAAGGTGAGAGAGACAGAGTACTGGAAATAGGTGTAGAGCTGTTGTCTCACTGTTCAAAAGTAGCAGAAACAGAACTGAAATCTATTTCTGCTGACTGTAATACCAGTGAGTTTCACATTAGGTCAGAAAGCTTTGCTGGCTTCTGACTGGACAAACAGGATTTATCCCTCCATTCTCATTAACTTAATAAGTGTTTGTTGGGGATCTACTGGGCTGGGCACTGCTGTAGGTGCTGGAAGTATGGCAGTCGTCAAAACAAAGTCCTGCCTCCAGAAGCTTATCTCCTAGTGGGAAATTAGGTAATGAACGAAGAAATACATCGTGGAGCTGAGAATGAAGGAAACTGAGGAACAACGTAAAAGAAAGGAGAATGATGGGCATGGAAGATAGTTCTCTTATAAAAAGAGTAGTTAGGAAAGACATCTGTGCAGAGATCTAAAGAAACTAAGGGAGCAAGCTGTGTGGGAATCCAAGGATTGGTACTGTAGGCAAAGGGAAGGGTCCAGGGCAGGACTGTGCTTGATGTAGTTGAGTAACAGCAAGGAGCGCCTGTGGCTGAGACTGAGTGGAGAAGAGAGAGACGGAATGGTAAATGGGTCAGAGACATTGTTGGGGCTGTAGGAAGGCAGGTAATGTAGAGTCTTATGTAGCCATGGGCCACAGGAAGGACTTTAGATTTTATTTTTGAGTGAAATGGGAAGTTTGTGGAGTTTGTAAACAGAGGAATGATGTGATGTAACATTTGGAAAGTCTTACTGTGGCTGCTGTGTGGAGAATAAACTCTTAGCAGGCACATCTGGAAATAGGCAGACGAGTGAGTGGGCTTTCACAGCAATCCAAGTAAGAGATGAAGAGAGACTGGAGAAGGGTGGTAGAAGAGGCAGCAGGAAATGAATTCTGAATATATTTCAAAAGAATGTGGGTGGTATTTAAGGCTAGAGACTAAATGAGAACATGTAAGGAGAATAAATAAAGAAGAGAAGCATTCTGAGAACTGAGGACTAAAACCTTCCAGTTTTAGAGGTCAGGAAGAATGACCAGCAAAAGACTAAGAAAGCATGACTTGTGAGGAAGGAAGAGAAATAAGAGAGAGGGATAATTAATGGCTTTATTGAGGGAAATATTTCAAGATGGAAGATGTGAATGACTGTGTCGTGTACTAAGTAAGAGAGGACTGAGAATTTAACATTGGACTTGGCAACAAGATCATATATTTTGGGTTACTGTGATCAAGTTTATTTAAAATAACTTAGTTTTAAAATTTTGATTAACTAATTGGGGACAAGTCAACATCTGTGTTTTGGTCACTTGAAAACAAAGCTTCGTTTATATGTTGATCAGTAGCGTGCATTTATTTGCATGTGCTATGATTTCTTATATATTCTGAAGTGGAAAAGTACATCCTTCTCCTTTCATAAGTTCCCTAGAGACAAGTGGTTTTTTTCAACTCTTTATCATAAAGTTCAAGTAGCATAAAAATTAAAAATTTTTAAATGAATGTTCTCTTTAGTCCAAAGACCTCCACTTCACCCCATCCCTCACACATCAATTAAATAGGTTCATATATCAATTGTTTTATTTAAAAATATATGTCTTGGCCATCTCTAAGTATAAATGGAAGAATGGACAGAAACAGTGATTATAGCTGGTAAATCCAATATACATGTAATAAGATTTAGCTGTTAATTGTCTACTTGGTATTAACCTTGTATTTACCCCACTTACTAATTGAGGACACCTTATGTGCAAAGAAGCGACATGTTATCATTTACATTCCCATAGTCACCGGTATAAATATAAATAATTGCTCTAATGGAGATAAACAGACGTGCCAATTCAAAGAAACTACTGGTTTTTAAATACTAGCTAATTTCCCTCAAAAGCAAGGACTGTATTTTATTTACCATCTTTCCTCAGAGCTTGGCATGTGTGCTCGTTAAATTATGTTATTGTGTGGAAGACATTAGGAAAGGAGGGGAGTCACACAAAAGAATCAGAAAGATGTACATGTGAGACAAAGAATACAACTGAGTGTACAGAAATGGACAAAATGATGTTTCTACTGGTTTTCTTCTGTCTAGGCTTTCAAACCTTAGCACTCTTCCTTTCTGTTTGGTCATGTACCGAACATTTGCCTACGTTGCTTCTTCCTTCTTGTTCATTCCACAAAGGTGCCAGGTGCCATTCTAATATGGGGACATCAGTGAACAAAATATGTCCTTGTTCTAATGGAGCTTACTTTTAATCTAATGGGTAATAACAGCCTAATCCTGTAAATTAATCAACTAAATGTGCTTGTTGTATGGCTGTAAAACCTGCCTGACAACAGTGTATTCACATAGAAAAAGCATACGGGCTTTGACAAAAAACTCCTTTACTAGAATCAGCACACCAGGTTTCTATTATATCACTGCTCTAATTCACATGGCTGTTTTGAGCATGTCACTTAAGTTATCTGGCCACCAGCTCCCCATTTCTAAATTAAAAATAATCTGTAATGTTCATATCATCTCAAAACCTCTACGGTTCTTAATGTTTCTGAATTATGGGCTTATTTCTTTGTAATTGCACATTCACTAGTTGGAGGCCTATAAATATATTTCTTGCCCCCTCCTAATCTACAGTGGTAATTTTCTTGAACTCGCAGCCCAAAAGTTTATTAACCTCAAACAAAATTTGTCAGAAGCAGAATTTGAGATATTAAGAAATGTCAGAGAGAAAGAAAGAAGCAATGATGCTTCTAGCCAGCAATTTAGAAGCTACAAGCAGATGATCAAGTTTACATTACATAAAATATGTTCCATGAACTCATGCAAATTATTTGTATGTGGTGGGAGTCTTCGTGTCTTTTAATTGACTTTAAAAAAAAGTTATAACCTAAATTTAAAAATGACCAATGTATGATATATTTACCAAGTAAGTTTCAAATAAGTAGCCAAAAAAAATAAGTCACAATCCTCACTATCTGCCACTATCGTGTAATAAATTATATTTAAGAAATTATGCTGGTCATATCAAAAATGTTGCCTGCCTCTAACGTGCTAGTTGCTTCTGCACAAGAGCAGAAAGTTAAGTGAAGCGAGTGCAGTTACAGTGATGTGCAGGAGACCTCCAAATGGAAAACTAAGGAAAATCTTGCCATGAAGCTTCTGAATCACAGCACCTGCACGTGTGCCCTTATTTGCTGAATAAACGGATGAAATCACCCACAGCATTATCTTGCTATAAAACACTCTAAAGTCATGTTCATTTTTTCATATTGCAGCATACAAAACCATACACTTTTAATGAATGTAAATTCTACCAAAAGTGCGATGAAAATAATTAGTTATTGTACCATATTAATCTAAGTTATGATACTTGCCCTAAAAAGTAAAGAAAATGTGTTGTCTTGCCTCGCCTCCTAATGAACATTATTTCACAATATGTGGTACATTTGAGGAGGATTCTGTAGCGTGTTAGATAATTCAGTTTTACATTTCCAGGAGAGTCCGCTTTAATGAGCAGTATAATGCATTTCAGTTCAGAAACAGTTTTATGTTGCAAAACATCTTCTACTGGTAGATTGGAAAAAGTTGCACCAAAATGACACTTCCACTTAAATTTGGAATAAAATTTAGTGAGGAAGCATAGATGAGTCCAATTTAGTTATATTGTTATAAATTTGGGATGAATATTACATTTTAGCTATTTATTTTTTTTATGTTAAAAAACAACCCAAACCACATATGCCAGCAATTGAATGTGAGTTTGGGAGCCTGCTAAATCCTACATGCAATACCTTGTCAGTTGCCTTAGAAATCCCCAATCCTATGTAAAGAAAATAAAAAATGTTATGAAATCTATAATAATAAAAGCATAATATGTTCATTAGACGCGACTCCTTCCAGATGAAGCTGGGGCTGTGAGGGAAGCCTGAGTCTTGGGTGCCTGCCAGTGGCCGGAGGGAAGCCCAGGTCCCTGGTGCCAGAGGGAAGCCAGTGCTAGCAGCCCGGGGAAGGAAGGCCTACTCTTGCACGAATTTTGTGCATCAGACCTCTAGTAGATAATAATAACCATTAAAATCCATTCATTAGCCCTAACCGGTTTAACTCAGTGGATAGAGCGTCGACCTGCGGACTGAAGGGTCCCAGGTTCGATTCCGGTCAAGGGAATGCATGTACCTTGGTTGCGGGCACATCCCCAGTAGGGGGTGTGCAGGAGGCAGCTGATCAATGTTTCTCTCTCATCAGTGTTTCTAACTCTCTATCCTTCCCCCTTTCTCTCTGTAAAAAAATCAATAAAATATATTTTAAAAAATTAATTTAAAAAATGCATTCATTAAATCCACATTTAGCTGAAGCTAATCCAATATCTATTATCCCTAGTGCTTATGGATAAGTTCCTCTCCCTCATGCCTCAGAAATAAGCTTGTATCAAGACTCATCCTTTCTTCTTTCCCTCTGTATTCAAAGGAAAACTTGTAGGTACTCTATTCAAAGACATCAGCTTCACCTTGCTCTGGAAGGAAGCCACCCCTGCCCACTCAGAGAACGGCCTCACTGAAATCCTCTTTATCATGGGAACTATTACAACTTCTTTTTCTTTAGGCACTTTACCCTTAGCCTATAAACCTGCTGGAATTTATCTTATACTTTAAGAATCTTTCCTTTGTTCTGCATTACCCTCCAGCCATGGCTCTTTCTCTTTTCTTTCATTCTCAGACAACTTTCTTGAAATATCATATATGTCCCTACATAAATCCCACCTATTCCTTAAATCACTTAAGGCTGTTACTCGAGGAATAAGATTTACTTAACATCTGTGCTTTCTTGCCTGCCTTGCATCTCTCAACCCACTGCTCTCTAGTTTCTGAGAAAAATCTCTCTGATGTTAAAATAGCTTCCTATTTGTCAAATGAATGCTTCTCATTTCTTCCAGAATCTCTCCTCCCTTGGCTTCTAGGACACCAGTCTCCTGTAGTCTTCCAGTTCTCTTGTTTCTCCTCAGACTCCTTTAATGAATTATATTCCTTTGTCCATTCCACAAACATTGAGATTTACCAGATTGTAACCTGGTTATAACTCTATAACTTCACCACCACTACCATGGCCACCCACTTAGTCTTGTCCATTTTTAAGGTTTTATTTCCCTTCTTAAAACCTCTGTGCTTCTCCATGGCCTCTAGAGAACCAGGACAACTCTTTATCTCACATTCTTCACTCCACAAATGTTCGTTGAGCATCTACCATGTTTCAGACACCATATGAAGTTATATGATACAGCAGTGAACAAAACAAATTAAAAATCGCTGCCTTCATGGAACCTACTAGTATACTCTCCTAGCAACACACAACTGTTGTTGTGTACCTCATTGTCATAGCAAATTATTTCTTCCTATGTAAAACAATTCCTTCTCTTCCATATTTTTTGGCAAACTCTTGTTTCCCCTTGAGAATTCAGGTCAGATGTTACTTCTTCCAGTTAAGATCTCCCAACACACCACATTATCCCAGGAAGCTCTGTAAAAACTCTTGTCATTTCTTCAGGCCAAGATTTTCTAAGTGATAGCATTAGTGTTTCTATTTTTCCCCTTCAGGATTTATCAAGGGAATACCGAAGATGCCTGGCATTTTAATAAACTTTAAATGGACCAAATGATCTCTGATTGTTAAGAGTTTATGCAACAATGTTCTTGTCTAGTTGAGAAGACAATTGTATTGCTCCAAACAGCATTGGTCACATATATTTTGAAAAATGAATAAATTTAGTTTTCTGTTCTTATGTAATAAAACTATGCTATTTGCCCAATTATAATACAGTTCTGAAAATGAATACAAATCCAGCAACACAATGACACTTTGCTTTTAACTTCTATTCATCCATAAGCTAAGGATCACCCCTTTTAACAGAATATACAAGCAAGATTACATTGCTTCTACATCTATATCTCTTAGTGTTTAGCAAGGAGTGTTTACCCATTTCCTCTTGTCAAAAAAGCCTATTGAATTCACGAGTCTGCTTGCCAATTTTGTTTAAAGCTATGTACTTTCAACAATATACCTCAAAAATATATTATTTTTCCCCTTTTCTCTTCTATGGGGATTTTCTCTTGTGGAACATCTCCCAGCAATGGTTCCTGACTGAAGTCTGTCTCATCCTCCCCTACTCCAAAGGGCATTAATAATTTTCAGGTTATACTATTTTACAAAGACCTCAAGATCAGAGTTTGAAATAAAACTTTTAAAGTTTTATTCATAACGACTTCATTGTAGGCTCAAAGGAGGCAAGTGCTTATTAGTCAGCTAGTGAAAATAGTCCTCCTGTCAGGGTTTGGGGCACACCATGGGACCCAGAGTCAAGTCCCTGCCCACCTGCGTGCACCTCGAAATCGCACAAGACCCAGACCCAGCCGGCCCCACCCCCATTAGGCGAGATCAGACCCGGCTGTCCCCACCCCCCTCAAGCCCTGCTGGGTGGGGGGATGCAGCCTCAGGTTCCCCGGCCCAGTGCTGGGCAGAGGGAGCAGCCTCAGGTCCCCTGTCAAGCCCCACTGCGGGGGGAGGGGCTCAGCCTCAAGTTCTCCAGCTCAGTGCCAGGTGGGGGGCGCAGCTTCAGGTCCCCTGGTTCAGTGCTGAAGTGGGGAGCGCAGTCTCAGGTCCCCAAGCCTGGCTCTGTGGCGGGGAGTGTGTGCCCTCAGGTCCCCCAGCCCGGCAGGAGGGGGGCATTGCCTGAGGTCCCCCATCAAGCCCTGCTGGGCCAGGGCCACAGCCTCAGGTCCCCCGGCCCAGTGCCAGGGCAGGGGGTGCGACCTGAGGTCCCCCATCAAACCCCACCTGGTGGGGGGCACAGCCTCAGGTCCCTGCTGATAGCTTGTTATGGCTCATTACAGGAACCCTGCCTCTGCTGTGGGCTCAGCCATCTTGTGATGACATGATGGAGTGTGGGTCAATTTGCATATTACCTCTTTATTATTTAGGATAGCTGGAATTTTACCACACAGTGGCTCTCAACATAAGCCAAATTACAGGCTTTTCTCAGCCTATGGACCTTCAGAAAATTGGTCTGTGTTCAACAAAGGGGAAAAGATCGAAGAAAGGAAACACGTTGATTCCTTCAGGGGAGGAGAGGGAAGGAGGACTTTGTTGTTATAAATTAGCAAACCTGAGGAAGGCTATTTGAAGAGAGTGCCAGTAATGTACAGTGGAACAAGCCATCCTATTTGTGCAGGAAATCTTTATGGATACATAAAATGTCACAGTGCTTGTCTGGTGGAATAAAACATTAGGAATCTGTTCTTAGTTGTTGTTTAACTTCAAGAGTGCATGACTTGAATTTCTGTTTGTGATTAAGGCTGCTTTCCTTCATCAGTTGTCATAACAACTGGGTTCTTAACTGGCATAGAGTGCTCAGGGGCCAGATATGCCAATACTTCCTGCTTTGAGGGACAGGCACAATGTCCAAAAGAGTTCCATCCAAACACTCCAAGTAGTTGTGTTGTCATTGAAAAATACTGTGACTCCCATAACCAGAGGTCAGCTCTGCACTTCTTGCCCTGGTGTCTTTCCTTTCTGCTCCTGGCAAAGCGTGCTGCCTGGCAGCAGCACCTGGCCCCTCAGGGTGTGGTGGAGGATCTGGTAATTTTGCATCCCACCTCAGCCCTGCTGAATCATAATTTGCATTTCAACAACATCCCCCAGGTAATCCATATTCAAATGAAAGCTTGCCTATTCAAACAGGCAGGTTGGTCTATGGAATGGTTGATCCTACCCTAGTGACAGAATCTCCTAATTTAATAGAAGAGATTTACACCAAATTAATAAAGACCTCCCCTAAGGTGCCCGAGAAAGGTCATTTCAGCAAAGGGCTCTAAACTGCAGGAATTTATGAAAATCAATTAATGACCCTTTTGAGGCCTGTGTCTTAACACACTGAAAAACTGCCTGGGGGAGGCACAGAAGGAAACAGTGAGCAAGTCAACTTCTGAGCCAGCCAGACACCCATAGGGAAAGTCTTGCTTCTATGGTTTTCACAGAAATCAAAAGGTGCCCAGAATCTGAGTTCCTGATCCCAGAGAAGGGATCAAGAGTCTCCTAATTGTTCCTCCTTTTTCCTTTTAACCTCAGAAGAATGAATTACCCACGCTGCCCTTGAAAGTCTCAGTGAATAAGGAAACCCTTTTTTTATATTTTTTTGCTTGAGAACCTAGATTTTAAATTTTTTCCTTCAGAAATTTGGAAAATTGTGTATTTAAAAAAGCCATCAGAGCCTGGCCAGTGTGCTCAGTGGTTGCGCATTGACCTATGAACCAGGAGGTCAGAGTTCAATTCCTGGTCAGGGCACATGCCCAGGTTGTGGGCTTGACCCTAGTAGGGGGCATGCAAGAGGCAGCTGATCAATAATTCTTTCTCATCATTGATGTAGTTTCTATCTTTTTCTCCCTCTCCCTTCCTCTCTGAAGTCAATGAAAAAAATATATATATTTAAAGCAGCCATCAAAGTGACAGATGGAAAATGTGAACTTCAGTTCCACATTTGTAATGTAAAAGTTGTTTATAAATTGCATATTTGCTCAAAAGTACTAGCAAAAGAAACTTTGTAAAAATGTATATCTACTTCTTATAAAAGGCCTAAACATTATTTTTAATAGAGAAATAGAGTCTTGTTCCCAAAGGAAGTGGTCATAAATTGTGCTTACCACGCCTGCCCTTTAAAAATATTTCATTAAGCTATAAAAATGGCTCTATATAATACACAAAGTTAGACTCAAATTGTCATTGTTATATCATAAACGTAGCATTGTACTCTAACTCCAAAATGTCTGGAAACACTTTAACTCAAAACACTGTTCTCAAGAGTTAGGGAGAACTTATCTGCTCTCCCTCAGGCATAAGGAGATGAGCACGGTGTTTGGCCTAATTAGTCCCAGTGTCATTCCCCTGAGCCATGCTTGAAGACATTCTCTAACTTGAAAAATTAATAAGGAGAGAAAAAAATAATGTGTTAATTCTAATATATGCATTCTGCTAGCAGTTTTTAAACACATTAAACACAACCATGTTATTAAACACAATAATGGTTGTTCTGTGGATCCCGGATTCTTGTTCACTAGGTATTGGATTCCTTGGCCCAGAATGGGTGGGTCTCCTATGAATTAGTGTCTGAAATCTCAAATTTCACCTGACATCCTTGTCCACTTCTGCCAGAATCTAGCTCCACCTCTAATGAAGCCTGCAGGGGCCCTCGTTGATGTTTCCCCCTTGGAGTGGAGGTCTTGCAAGATAGGTTTGTTTATTCCTAAGGAGCCTGCTGGTCATTGTCCCTTTCCATTAGGAGCATGGCTTACTGGTTCCCAAATAGACATTACCATAAAAGGAAAACCATCATCTCCCTCCTTGGCAAGGGTGATCCAGAGCTCACCATAGCAGGCTCCGTGTCCTAAAAGGACGATAGGGGTGAACTAGCACAATGTTACACCAGAGCGCTGGCCTCTTTGACATGAGACCTAGCACATTTATCCAGAGTCTACACACAGCCCAGTGCCTGGTTTCTTCCCCAGTTGGCGTGAAAGAGAACCCTCCAAAGCCTGGTTGATTTTCCATGTGATGGTGTTGGGAGGTAATCTCAGGCAGTGTTAGGAGCACAGTCCATGAGCTCAAACCTGAGTCCTGACTTGACCTGTGTGGTCTTGGACATGTTCCTTGAGATCTCCAAAACCCAGCTTCCTCATCTGTAAGATGTAGCTGCTCCTATATTTTTTGTAAGGATTAAACCGACATAATGTACTTATCATAGTGCCTGATACAAAAGAGGCACTTAATGAATTTTGGCTCTGCCCTAGCTGGTTTGGCTCAGTGGCTAGAGCATCAGCCTGTGGACTGAAGGGTCCCAGGTTCGATTCTGGTCAAGGGCGTGTACCTTGGTTGCGGGCACATCCCCAGTGATCGATGTTTCTCGCTCATTGATGTTTCTAACTCTTTATCCTTCTCCCTTCCTCTCTGTAAAAAAATCAATAAAATATATATTTTTTTAAAAAAAAAAGATTTTTGGCTCATGTTATATGTTAGAATTGAGCCATTTGCTCCCCTGGCACACTTTCCTTAGTGCTTGCAAATAATTTGCAAAGTGCAGGTCATGATGGTCTGTGGATCAGAAACTACCGAACCTATTCTACTCAAGTGGGTCATGTTCCAGCCTCAATTGATACGCATTGGCTCAAGTGCCCTGTGGGCACAGCCTTCCATATGACCCTTGTTTCTAGAAAATGCTCTTATATAACCCAGTGTATTAGGTTAATGAGGATGTCCAGAGTCTTGAGAAATACATTATATCTGCCCTTCAGAAATGTTGGCTCATAATGAAATAAATCTTTTCTCCTGAATTTGCCATGGATAACGAAGGCCTCAGCTAGAAGCTTTCATTTAAGGGGAAAATACAACGATTGTTTCTTTTTACATTTTAGTATCATGCACGATATATTTAATAAGGAATGTAAGCTTCTTTCCTTCTCCATGAATACATTTCTATTTTTTACTGAGTTTAAGTTAAATAAAGACTTGCTACATCTACTAATACTGATATTCTGAAAAACATAGATTTTAAATGCAAACACTCAGCATTCCCAGGTTTTAAATTTTCTGCATCTGGAAGATTCTAAAATGCTGATTAAAAGCATGGAGTCCCTCTTGTTGATGTTGCCTCCTTGGGTTGTGAGTCCTATAAAATAGATTCCTGAGGAGCCAGCTCTGGCATGGCCCCTGTCTGGAGGTGGTGATTCACAGCTGTCTGATGGGATCCTTAATGTGCTCAGAAATTCTGCTTTCATATTTTCTATAAACTCCCGACTCTCACTGATTCTGATGCAGGTGGTCGAGGGAGCACACTTTTAGGAACAATGACCTAGGTCAGCGGTCAGCAAACTATGACCCACCAGCCAAATTCAGTCCCTCGTCTGCTTTTGTATGCCTCGTGAGCTAAGAATAGCTTTTAAATTTTTTCAGCTTTATTAAAATATAATTGACATATAACATTGTGTAAGTTTAAGGTATACACTGTGGTTTTAGACACGTGTATATTGCAAAGTAGTTACCACAATAGGTTAGTTATCCAATTTTTGCATTTTTAAATGTTTAGAAATGTCAAAAGAAGAATACTATTTTGATAAGTGGAAATTATATGAAATTCAAATGCCAATGTCCGTAAGATTTTGGGGGAACACAGTCACTCAATCATTAAGTACTGTCTGGGCTGCTTTCCTGCTACAGCAGCAGAGCTGAGTCCTTGCAACAGAGACCACACAGCCTGCAAAGCCTAAAATATTTACTATCTTGCCCTTTACCAACAAGGTTGGCCAGCCTTTGATCTAGGTATTCATAATAACTGATGAAGCTTCTTAAACATGTTTAAAAGCACCTGTGTGAACCCTAGCCAGTTTGCTCACTGGTTAGAGCATCGGCCTGTGGACTGAGGGGTTCACATTCCCGGTCAAGGGCATGTACCTCAGTTGCAGGTTCCCCAGTCCCAGCAGGGGTGCCTGCAGGAGGCACACCAATCAATGTGTTTTTCTCACATCGATGTTTCTCTCTCTCTCCCATCCCCTCCTTCCTCCCAATGAGAAGGCCCAGAACCAGTCAGAAAAATTCTTTGGAGAGCGACCCAACTCCAATTGTTAAGAGAGGGGAAAGGTCCTCGTGTCCCCTGGTTGCTGGGGGGGGGGGGGGGGGGTGGATTTCTTGCGCTCAAGCGAAAGAATTTTCTGAGACTTCCATGGGAGGATGCAATATTGTAGAAAGTGTTATTTCTGTAGCATCAAATCCCTGAGTTTCCAAGGCTTCCTTCCCCTCAGTCCTGCCCAGGAAGAAGTCCACTTGCTTTTAGTAGGGCTAAGATCAGAGCCAGTGTCCAGAATTCCCGTTCCCCGTTAGGGCATAGTCCACTCCAGCGTCAGGCTCGCTTGGTTTGTGTTCCCAGCTGCAGCCCATTAGTACAGAGCCAGCCAGGAGCACAAGAGTAGTAAGAGAGCAAATTCCTTTGTTTAGGGGATTATGTATTCCCAAATATTTGCAGGCCTGCAGTGTTCCCGCCCATCCTGGCCAATCATCTCTGCCCCTAGGTTTGAATGACAATCAAGTGCCTTCCCTAGGTGACCCCAACTTCACTAGGCATGCCTTTATCTCCACTTTGTTGGACCCCTTCCCCCAGTGGTCTGCAGGGAATAGGCTGGTGTTTCCCTGGGGAGTGCAAGGTTGAAGCTTTCTGGTGAAGGTGCCCAAATGACATGCCTATCATGTCTGGCTTCCCCCTTTGCTCCTTTTTTATTATTAATAACTATCTAATTACAATGGTATCACAATGAAATTTCATGCTGAGAAGTAATCAAAGCTAATGTGGAGTCAGTGAAGTAGAGACAGATTCTGTAGGGCCTCCCATGCCCAGCAGGAGGGGCAAGACTTGCTCGAATGGGAAATAAGGAACAAATGTAGATGCTTCATAGGGAATTACATGATGCACATGTTTTAGGAAAATAACTCTGGCAACAATGTAGAATTAGATTCAGAAAAAGGGATGAAAAGGAGCTCAGAAGTCTATTTTTATTTTTAAATGAATATTCAAAGAGTTATACTTTTACAGCCCTTTTTATACCAAATGTGTAAGAAAAGAATAGGAACACCAAAATAGTGCAGAGAGGTGGAAGTCTTAAAAAGACTTTTGCCCTAAACTTCTCTAAAGACCATTTAAGTCTCTCTTTTTAATAAAGCTATCCCACAGACCCTCTGTAATCAAACAAGTCTGACTTTAAAACCCATGCATTTCATCATGCCTTACCAGGCCTTGCAATTATTAGCATTTGCATCTTCTTTACAGAAGACTCAGTTCTGTGGTCCCACAGCCTTCTTGTGTAAATATTCAGTGAAATTTCTGTTCTGACAAAAGTATCATCCTGATACTTTTAGCTAACAGTTGTTGGTTTTTTTCCTTAAGAGGCTATTCGTATGTTCAACAACCTCACCCAGGAATACACACACAGACTCATACACACACACACACACACACAAGCTTTTTAAAAAATTCTTTATCTTGCAGAAAAATGTCGTTACCTCTAACATTTATAATGACAGCCATTCAAAGGCAGGCTGTGTTATTACATAGTATTTTAAAAGGGGAAGTATAATTTCAGTGGTAGGAAGCATTCATCTAGTCAGAGGCAATTACCCAAATTGGACTTGGGCCAGAAAATCTGAGTTAGGGAAAAGGTCTCATTTGCCGCCAATGACATCAGATCACTAATAAGCTTGGATATGAAGTCCCAACTCCAAGGTGATATAAGGCTCAGGTATCAAGGTTAAATAAGGACAACGATGCCTTGTATTTTGTCTATAATTAATTTGCCTGTCATAACAAAGTCTCTGTAACTTCTTGCTGCCCCCTTCATTTTAATATATATGTGTACACTTCTTCCAGTTATTCTCTTACAAAATGGTCAAAATGCCTGGTGATCAGATAGAAACTCAGCCCCTGACAATGCTAGGGGGCACCATTCACAATGAATCCATGTTCTTGACCTGTGGGTGCTACTCTGAGGGTGGCCCATGGACCAGTATCATCCAAAAATTGTTGCCACCAGTGCTCAAAAACAGACATAATAAATTGAGAATAAGCACTCAAAATTATTATAGCAAACTAACTCAAGTGATTTTATTTCTGTCGAATCAAATAATTTTTTAAATGGGGCATATATTTGTATTTTCTAATATTTTTCTCAAATGTGTTGGCTCTTGATGGATTAGAGGTTTTTTTAAAAAAACTGTTTTTTGCAAAGATAATTTAAGAAGCACTATCTTGTCTTAGACTACTTATCATGTAAATAGGGCTCCTTGGAGTGTGCATTATAACAAGTGCAAAGAGCTACAGAAACCAAGATCTGCACTAGGCACTTGAAGGGTTGAAAGAATTGTAATTTACCTAGCAATATTTTAATCACATGGAGAGAAGTGAAATGAACCCTCTCTCAGATGCTTCATAGATCGGGATGTACAGGGAGAAATTGGCTTCTCTCTGGACAGCTTTCGTTTAATATGAATTGGATTTTTTCCCCAATTTATTATTTTTATTTTTTCATTGAATTTCTTGGGGTGACGTTGGTTGAATCAGTGTTACCCAAACCAATGCTGAGGCTATTTCGCTTTTGGAAACAATACCTTTACCTCTAAAACTCTGAGGTGCGGCAAGATTTGAATCAGACACATAATAAGTGCTCAAATAGTATTTTTAACCAGTATGGTTTTTATAAATGTTAAGAAAATTGAGTGGGCAAAGGGCCTTCACCAGATGGCCAACTATGTGGATTCTATTGATAACATATAGAGGCATAGTGTTTCTAGCAATGGACTGACAGGCCAGCCAGCTAGTGTAGGTAAATAAAAACTTGAAATCTCAGAAAATAAAAAAGGAAGAATTCAAGCTGAAAGGCTACCATGGCCTGACAACTGGTCTCTGGGTGAGTAGTCAGCTTTGGGTATCGGAGTAGTAGTGAGATATCCTAAAAAGGGACTCCAGGGAAGCAGTGCTCAGAAGTGCAAGCTTGCAGGTGATTTGCTGTATCAGCTGGGCCTGGGCCAGCTCAGCCGGTTCTCTGTACATTGGAAGTGGGCCAAGAAAAGGAGGGGAGGAGTCAGACCTACAGTGCCCATTACCCAGCCACCGACAGTGCCCATTACCCAGCCAGGGGTGACAGACTGGAGTCCGGACAACAAGTGGGCCATGACTGGTAGCTGTAGTGGCTTGAACCTGAGTGACTAGAAGAAAGGTGGTAAATTTCCAGAAACTCTCACTCACCATGATGCTTTTCCTCTTTGGAACTGACGCTCTTAAAATAAGACAAAATAGGAAAACTGTGTATATTATTTACTGATATGCTTTCTCTCTAAAAATATGTTTCATGAAAAAAAGCCAAAAAAGAGAATTTATGGCTCACTCTGTAAAATGTAAACGATTATGAAGAATAATGAATGGAGAGCTTTCTTTCTGGCCCACACAACATAATGACTCACCTCAGAAGTCATCTATAGGTAAAAATTCTCCTTTCAACTATTCTAAAGAAAGAGTAGTAATTTCTTTTGCTCCTGCATAAACTACACTGTTCATTGTTCCTGTACTCCAAGCCCCAGATGAAGCAGATCAATCCAAAACCATACAGATACCAACTGAACAAACTTTTCTCTTTGCAGTGAAATCTGTGTACTCTGCAGTAGCTGAGAATGAGAATCTGGGGCTTTACCTGATTTTAATCCAAAGGCTATTAAATGTACGTGAGAGCAATTGCTTCTGCAAGTCAATTGTTCTGACTCTTTGCAAGGTTAAAAGATGTGGGAGCAATTTTGTTTTAAAATAGTGTCCTAAGTGCCTGGAAAAAGCAGTGGTTCTATAAGAATAGACTTAATAATGATAATGAATATAACAGTGGTATTTTATACTCATCTGGCCCCATTCCAGCTATAGATTCAAAAAATGCACAAGTTTAGTACTAGGTTCCTACTGGCTTTTATGCCATAAATTTCTCTATTCTCATCATCATGCAAAAAAAAAAAAGGAAAAGCAGTATAAAGTATGGCCATAAATTATATAAAAGAGAGACTTGTGGCATTAACACTAAATGGTTTTGGTGAAGCAAATTATCTTATTGAGTCCATATCAACATTTTAATGGTGAACTTTGATTATTTAGCACAACTGTTAATATTTTAATAGTTTTTCAATTATTGGTTAATATGTTTTTAAGCTATTTGATAGCATATTCTTAAGTCCTTTGTTAACATTTCTTTAAAGTTTCAGAACTTTTGAAAATTATCCTTTCCTCAAAATTAGGTTGTGGTACCACCATTTATGACTCCCCTCTTTATAAGTATTTCCAGGAAACAATTTTTGTCTCCAGAAATCTCAAAGCAGACTCTTAAAAGAAAACACACTTCTCAATGTTTCTCCAGACTAATAAGTCAAGCATGTGCGTGACCCCACACACACTTTTTTTTTTTAGTGCAAAAGACTCTTGAAAGTAGAGAGCATTTTGCCAAAGGTGAAAGAACAAATA
The DNA here is from genome assembly GCF_000327345.1 of Myotis davidii. NCBI lineage: Eukaryota > Metazoa > Chordata > Mammalia > Chiroptera > Vespertilionidae > Myotis > Myotis davidii. Next base: position 5,108,969 of record NW_006299390.1, on the reverse strand, counting down.
GTCCAGGGCACAATGAGAAAACATACATGTTTTCTTGCTCTTCCTAAAGGAAGTATGAGGTAATGGGAAAAGTATATACATAGGCTTAAGACTCACAAGTCCTAAAAGAGGAAAGCCATTAGTTGTGGTACCTGCACACTCAGAGACAGCTGTGGAGCAGGCAGGAAAGGAGCAGTCCATCTACTTTACCTCCTTGACCATCAGGAAATGATGAGGATATTTATGATCCACAGAAATATAGACATTTCTATTGTTCCAGGTGTCCCCCCATGATCATGTTTTAGTAGGTTTTTTCTTCTGATTATCTCTTCAGTAGGCTTTTTGAGTTGGGTTGGGTTTGATTTTTGCTTTTTATCATAAGCACTTTTCAATCAGTGTAAACTATTCAGATCGCCTATGGTTTAAGGAACATCCATGCTTTGGGTATCAATATACCTCATCCAAGAAGATTCTCTTTTCTTCCTCTTCATATGTTGGCTCATTAAGTGTCTTACAACAAAGGAAGCCTCATTATTAGGAAGTATGAAATTGCAAAAGTTGGACTCTGCATAAAACTACTATTAGCTTTTTTTCAACAAATCGAAAAGAGATTTTGTATCATATTGGCCCTTATTGTGTTTGTAGACAATAAACAAACTGATTAAGAGTATTGGATTGAGAACTAGGTTTAAAATACTAGCTCTGCCAATCAGTAAACTATGGGACTTTGGGTATTATTTTTCATCTCTCTGAATCTTCTATTACTTCATTGTTGCTGTGAAGATTAAATGGCAAAATGTGAAATGCTTAGCACGTTGTCTAGCATAGAGTAAGAATACAGGAAATGTGACTCGTAGTTTTCTGCTTTTCCCTATTTTGTGTTATTTCTCTCTATAGAGATAGTGGAGCTGGCAAGCTGGGGAACTTACTGATAGATTGCATATATGAGTTGAAACAGCTGCTAAGAGAAAAAGAAATCAACAGTGATTATTTGCCATTTCATAAAACACATGGTGTGTTTGAATTGAACCATTCAGGATTTGGGCACATTTCAGACAAACTTACTTGTATAAGAGGACACAGGAGGTGCATACCAACATGTGAATACCCAGCAGGAACCTCTCTTTTCTCCTGAATATCCAGGGCGTTTTGAAAGAGCTATGCTTTGCATTTCTTATTACTTAATTAAATTTATATCAACTGTCATTTAAATTATTTGTAATCATATTCTATCTTCCGCATTTTGGCCACACTCAGCTTCCTACAACACCGTGCTAAATAACTATCTTTTTTCT
>NW_006299390.1:5070781-5106745 GCF_000327345.1 Myotis davidii | reverse complement strand
ATAAAAGTGTTTAACTGCTTCTTGGATGTATTGGGTAGGACTGGAATAAGATCTTAATTGGGTATTCTTGAAATGCTTTTACAAAAAAAAATAATTTTAGAATCCTTAATTTTTTTTAAAAAAAGAGTCCTTATTTATTCTATGTACTACGATAGGGGTACAGCCAGGAGGGACAAAGAGACAAGACTTCTCAGTTCTACAAAGAGAAAGAGTTGTGCAATCATTTCACAGAGGTGGTACTTGGGCTAAGACTTCAGAAAAGTAATTTGTTTTCAGGCAGAGAGATGGGAAAGGAATTCCTGGTAGAAACTGGCAAGACAGGGCATAGGGTTGTCTAACATCCCAGGTATTCTGAGAGCTGTGAATGGAGTGGACACAGACAGAGAGAGGGTTGTGAGGTGGGATATCTTAAACACCAGAGACGCAGGCAGCCGCATCATCAAGCAGCTTCTATCAGGAGTGTGGACTTCATTCTGCAGCAAACGGGACACCAGTATAGATGAAAAGAGAAGTGATGTGTTCAGACTTATGCCTTGAAAAGAGTTCTCTAGCATCAATGAGAATGATTAGAGAGGGTAAGAATAGAGGAAAGGTGAACAGTTAGAGGTCATTTATAGTAGTGTAAGCAACAAGTCCTGAGGTTGTGAATCCAATAGGAGGAGGGAGGATGGAAAGGAGACATCAGTACCAGAGATATCAAGGCAATAGAACCTATAGGACTGATGGAATTTGGAGGGGGTAAAGGGGAAAATTTTAGGTTGAGTCCCAAATTTTCAGCTTAGAGGACTTGGGGGTTCCTAGTGTCATTTATAGATTCAGTGGACTGTTGAAGGTGGAGCAGGTTTTAGAGGAAAGAGACTAGTTTATTCTTAGACATGAACCCTGTTGAACTCCTGTCAGTGTAGATACTGATGGACACTTGGGCTAGACCTCAGGGGAAGGATGGGCTGATTTAGAAACAGATTTAGAAATCTTAAACCATAGGAGAAGCCTGGGGATAAATAAGCTGTCTGGGGGGATGTGTCATTGAGAGGAGAGAAAAGGGGGTGAAGACAGAAGAAGCAGGTGTAGCAGATTCAGCAAAATCAAGTATTACCTTTGTTTTAGAAGGAAGCTGTCCAGAGAGATAATGCTGGGGTTGCAATGGTTATTCCATAGCTATTTGTTTCATGATGAATAAGTAGATGAATGAGTGGGTAAATGATTGAGCGAGAAGTAAGGGCCACCCCGGGCTGAAGAGTATAAATAGTAAAGGTCAAAATTGGGAAGACAACACTACAAATTCTCACGCAGACAGAAACTAAAGCCGTGAGAGTGAAGGAGACCCCAAGGGAACAGGGTAAAGTGAGAAAATACGGACTTAGAAGTGAACCCTGATCTCATTAAAGAGGTAGCCTCGGCAGGTTCTCCGTGCTCCTCCGTGAAACATTAGTCATCATTAGTCAGAACAGCCCGTCAGCAGGCGCTGCGGCTGGAGTTACAATTTGACCTTCATCCATAAGGAAGGAAGATAATGTTCCAGTTCCCCCTCATGTGGGAGGTGGATGAGGACAGAGGAGGCACGAAATGTCAACTGTGATGAAGTGCCAGATTGAGTAGGCGCTGAGTGCCAGCTGTGGCGAGGCGCCTTTTGGGCTGTAATCCACTGGTTCTCACCATCAATCACAGTTCTCGACTGGTTAATTCTATTAGGAAAATGTCTCGATGCAGCCTACCCAGTCCCCAGAAAGCTGTGTGTAGAATCCACGGTGACAATGAGCCTCACAGAACCAATGTGGCTTCAGGAAGCAAACCAGCTTTTCAAACCCCATTTACCTTTAAAGAGTCAGTGAGGTTGCTAGAAACCTGAAAGCCTGCATTATTTTTTTTTTGGAGGCTTTTTTTTTTTCAAGTGGCTTAAAGAGAATGGGAAATTACTCAAAACTAAGCTGACAACTTAATGGAAATCAGTTCAACTGAAAAATATTTACTGTGGGGTCACCAAGAGTTAATTGTCGACAATAAAGTTAGTTCTGCCAGTGCAAAATGTGGTCCCTGCCTTCACTAATTTTCTGAAGATTCAAACCCAAACAAAGCATGTTTTGTTTTGTTGTTTTTAGCTTAGAGGTCAGCTAGTGGGAAGGGAGTTTAAGAGCAGATTTACTACTCCCTTCGCTGAAAGATTTACATCACTTCTGATGCTCTTACTCCCCTAGTGGTTAAGTAATCAGCTCTATGAGACACTCTGTCTACATCTGTAAAAGGAAGAGTGGAGTGACTGGAAGGTCCTCTCTGGCTGCAAAATACAAGCAACTTATACATGTATTAGTGCCCAAGCAAGGCATATTGCTGACAGCCCAGGAGACTTCCCTTCATTCTGTCATTGATAAAATAAGATAGTTCAATGACATTTGGGAAAACTTTAGCATTATGTAGAGCTTTGTTCTCTGCCCAGCACATCTGGCTCCTTCAGTCCCAGATGTGTGTCTGTCCTGTCCTTACGATTATCCAGTTCTTATGTAGGACTTCACAGGGTCTCTAATTAAGAGGTAACTTTTTGTCCTAGCTGGTTTTGCTCAGTGGATAGAGCGTCAGCCTGCAGACTGAAGGGTCCCAGGTTTGATTCCGGTTGAGGGCACATGCTTGGGTTGCAGGCTTGATCCCCAGTAGGGAGCATGAAGGAAGCAGCTGATCAATAATTCTCTCTCATCATTGATGTTTCTGTCTCTATATATATATATAATTTTCTTCCTAAGTAGAAATGCATCTTAGAATGATGTCCCTTCTGGCGATGTCTCTAAGGAACAAGTAAATACATAATAGGTCATGATGCACTTAATAACTCATCCTCTACCACTACAGCTCCCAGTGTCATGGGCCAAGTGGTCACTGCTGCTGGCCATTTCTGTTCCACTGGATGTAAAATCAACAAACAACACCAAATAGATATCGCAAGTCTATATGCTGATCTGAAAGATTTTAAGACAAGATCGTAGCAATTATCTAGTCTGCTAATTGCATAATAACCTGTCATCCTGCTATGACACACTGTTTGTGGGAAATGAACTCTAGACTTGGAATCAGAGAGGATGTGGGCTGATTGCTGGTTCTGCCACCTCGCTCTTGCATGCCTATAGGCAGGACACTGCTGGAACCTCCGTTTCTTCTGCAAGACATGTGTGATCATCCCTTCCTGTGTCCTCAGAGATTTCATATGACACTATACCCCAAATGCCATTAAAATGATAAACTGCTAAATAAGTGTGAAATTTTTCTCAGAGAGAAATTAAAATTCTGAGTATTGGTAAAAATGCATTTTGACATTTCTTTTAGACAACAAATATTTAGTGAGCATTTGCTTTATACTGGGTACTGTATTAGGAGTTGGAGGATCCATAATGAACAAAAATATAGATCAACACCTGTCATCAGGGAACTTTTAGACTCATGGGGAAGAGTCATCAAAGGAAGTTGTCCCTTTACCATAGTGACTTCAGCCGCTCAAATGAGGGGGAAGAGGAGGGTTGAGGAAAGGTTTGTGGAGCAGTCAGAGCCTCTGGTCATGGGATTTGGTTTAGAGAGTCCAGGATGCCTTCCCTGAAGAAGTGACACCGGGACCAAGATCTAAATAATAGATAGGACTTAACCAGGGGATGAGGGCAGGGACGCAGGTTCAAAGACCTTATGGTGAGAGGGATCCTTGAGGGTGGAGGGACTGAAATAAGGTCCCTGACCTAGAGTAGGTAAATAAAGCAAAGCAGGAAGAGTCCAGAGCAAGGTGAGATTGGAAGATGGGTGTGAGGCAGAGTAAGGATCTATACAGGATTTCCCCAGGCATTTGGGAAGCTGATTACAGGGTTTTAAGTATAGGAGCAACATGATCAGATTTTTGCTTGGAAAGGATTATTGTGACTGCAGTGTGAGGAACAGATGCAAGCAGATGTAGGCAGACTGATTGCAGTGGTTAAGGCGGGACCTGGTGGTAGTTTGGACTCAGGTGCATCGTTGGAGATAAGAATTGAGGGATAGCTAAGAAGCGAAAACCACAAGACACTAAGTAAATTTGAACTGCAAGTCATTGAGATATAGTTAATATTATGCTTATTCTCGGACTCAGCAGTTCAACTCATATCCCAGAGTAAAGGGTAAAATGTTCCTCATTGAGACAATATGACAGATGAATTACACCTTTGTCCCCACTTGATTTAATGACTTTATTTTTTCCTCCAAGGCCTTCTCCTATTTGTTGTATTGAGGTATAAATGAGAAAAATTGTACATTGTGGTGACTTGATGAGCATATACATTGTGGAAGGATTTCTTCCTCCTGGTTCATGAACACATCCATAGTCACATAACTGAAATTTGCTTAAAGAATAAAACAGATATTCTCACACACACACACCTCCCTCCGCCCCCCAGGGAATTACACTGTCTCAACATGGAGGCTGTGCTCAGGCACTGACAGTACTGCACGCTTGTCTGTCTTTGACTTTTTTTATATTTTCCAGGTAATAGTGTGACTTTCATTTTTCACGTATCAGAGAGAGAAAAAACTAGCGTGTTTACTTGAAACATAGCAGAATGACAAAACTAGTGCCTATTGTAGCCGCTGTGCCCGTGCAGATTACCCCAGTCTTATTCATAACATTAATAATTGGAGAATTCTCCCATCAACCGGAGATGCTCCACATGCCGTGCATTTCAAAAGGTCACATCTGTAGAAGAATTTATTATATTTCATTAAAGATGTCTCACTCAGCACTAAGACGAAGAAAAAAACATAGTCTCCACTTCAAGGCAGCGTGGCACATACATGGCTCACATGCCTCCCTCTGTCCTCCCACTTCCATGTCTGAGAGGTTAATTGATGAAGACACGGTTCCCTGCTGAGCCTTCTGAGAATTCTCCCAAACACAAACTCCAGTCAGCCAGTGGATTAGAGCTGATATGAGAGTTAAAACTCTCCATTTTAACACCATGTAAATCCTTCGTTCCCCAGAATAACCACTTTAAGTGCATATTTATTTAGGTTTTCCTCCCACCACAAATATGGTTTGCCTGTTCAGCCACTTGGTATCTTCTGAGCCGGCCGAGTTCACAGGCAGTTGTGGACGTTTCCAGCAAGCTGAGCCCTGCCCTTGAGCACCATAGTCTCTTGTCTCTGCCTGAGAACTTTCTCTGGCACTACCCGTGCTTCCTCAGCCTCAAGCAAGGACAACCCAGAAATGTGGGAGCGTTAACACTCTGGGAGAGCAATACTCAGTGAGCAGCAATCCTTATCCCCTGGGAGAGGAGAGTCAGAGGACACGTGCCTGGCCTCACCATGCCTCGGTAGGAAGGCTCTGGCGTGTGTTCCCCATGGTTTCCCAGAGGATCCACAGCGGGCTGAGTCCCAGGTGCTCCCAGTGATTATCTGCTCAGTAGAGTATTTCACTTCCCAGATTCACTCTCATTCTTCGTTTGTGCTCCCTATGGCCGTGATGGGGAACCTTCTGAGCTTGGCATGTCAGCATTTTGAAAAACCCTAACTTAACTCTGGTGCCGTGTCACATACAGAAATTTTTTGATATTTGCAACCATAGTAAAACAAAGACTTATATTTTTAATATTTATTTTATATATTTCAATGCCATTTAACAAAGAAAAATCAACCAAAAAAATGAGTTCGCGTCTCACCTCTGACACGCGTGTCATAGGTTCACCATCACTGCCCTATGGTCCCCCAGGTCTCATCTCAGGATCTGCTTGTGGGAGAACCCACAACTGAAATGGCATCTTTTATGTTGTGTAAAAAGTTGATTTCCAAACTGCAGTCAATGATGTTCCCTCTGGTGACCCAACAGCTGAGATGTGGGCTTGCTCTTCATTCCACAGCAGACCCATTGAAACTGTCCTTCCTTCCTCTCTAGGAAGGCCCACAGGAGAACCTGGGAAATCTGAAACCCGGGGGGGGGGGGGGCGGGGGGGGACAGAAATTCACGAACTCAATTACACCAAGATTCCCACCACAAAGCAAACACGTTTATTTTTATCTCTGGCTTGTGATTTTGATTATTGAAAAATACATTGGAAGGGCAATCCTATGCTGATATTTACACTTTCGCTCCCCTATGTGATGCTCATCGGGGAAGCCAGAACCTTCAATGAAGATTTATTACTTCAAACCGTAGCTGGTTAAGTTAGCCAAAACAGCAAATAAACACGTACCAGCTCTGCCTATATTTCAGTCCTTCGTTTATAAAAAATATATATGGCATATAGAAAAATAGAGATACAATTATTCTTTACATTAACAGATTATGCTACTAAGAAGTTCTCTTTAAAATGACATCTGGCCAAAGAATCTCCTATATGCTTTCTGGCAACATCCCAGGAAAGTGCCAAGAAGACATGAAAAGGAAAATGTCATGGATTTGCAAATTGTAGCAATTAGACTTAGGGACTGCTGTATACGGCAGTGAGAGGTGTGTTTAACCTCCTCCTCACTAAATAATTGGTCACTTTTGTTCATGACTACCGTCTTTCAACGAATTCTGAAATCTCAGAAACCAGACCACAGCATAGCAGAAAATGGAGAGGAGATGGTGGTGACAAATTGTCCCCTGGGCAAGTGATGCAATTACGTTGAGCATCATGGATGGAGGCAGAGCTATAAGAAAGAAGCCTTGGGGGAAAGTATGTAGAAACCATTTCAAATTTTTTACAACAAGAATTGTTATCCCCAAAACAAACAAACATAATCAGGAAGTTGTTTTAAGAGAAGATCTCCCCACTGTCCAGCAAAGCTATGTGACACCTTTGCCATTGGATGTCTGGCTGTAAGCTGTATACATGGCACTCACTGTTGTGTGAAAGCCAACCTGGGTATTATTATTTTTTTAAATATATTTTCATTGATTTCAGAGAGGAACAGAGATAGAAACATCCATGATGAGAGAGAATCATGGATTGGCTGCCTCCAGCAAGTTTCCCACTGGGGATTGAGCCCACAACCCAGGCATGTGCCCTTGACCGGAATCAAACCTGGGACCTTTGAGTTTGCAAGCCGACGCCCTATCCACTCAGCCAAACCGGCTAGGGCAACATGGGTATTATTTCACACATCACTCCAATGGGCCATTACGGAGGCCAGGAGCCTGGCTTGGATAAATCTTCCCATTTTATATGAATGAAAAAAAATTTAAGGCCAGCATAGAGCCTATAATAAAATAGGTAAGCATGTAAGAAAGGAACAAGTACAATTAGCCTTGAAGATTAGGAGGAAGAGAATGGTTGTGAAACAGATATACTGCAGGGGGAAGAAAAAAAACCTGAGAAAACATGCTTGGAATCCTCAGAGGTGAGAAGATGTAACATTTAAAAAAAACAGAAGTGAGCAGAGCAGCCTGAAAAGCAAAAACCAGGCAAAGTGAAGCTTGATGAAGTAGAAAAGGCCATAATAAACAAACCTGGGGGTTTGGGGTTACCTCAGAAAATGAAAATGTTCATTGGAATCAGTAAAAAGTAAAACTAATACAGCCAGAAACTAACGATACAGAGGTCAAGTTGAGGAGTTCTGCAGTTACAGAGCAGCAGGTCTCAAGCTTTATTCATCTCAACAGCAGTCACAGGCAGGACACAATCCCACCAGTGAAGCTGTTGGTTCTTCATGGGGCATCTCAAATGCGAGGACAAACTGGGGGTGGGAGTGCTGCCCGAGTTAGTAGAGGCGGGGAAAGGAAATGATGTGTGAACCAAGAGCTTGGACTATAACCCTTGGGCAGAGAGGGAGAGGCATGGCTCGCTTGTGGTAAATATTCTGATGGTTGAAGAAATGAAAAGGTTAAAGAAATGAACGCGAGAAACTGAAAAAAAGAAGCAGTCAAGATGAAATCTACAAATAATAGAATATGCTTTGAGCAGTACTTCTCACCTGTGCACGTGACCCTCCTGGGATCTGGTTAAATGACAGATCTGATTCAGTGGGTCTGGGCTCTGGGATTCGGGATTTCTATCAAGCTCCCAGGTAAAGTCCCACCCTGCCTTTTAGTCCCCAACATGGATGTGCCCCAGCCTCTTGATAAGGACTTAGATGCTCTTCTCTTTCCATTAAGATTAACTTCTACCCAAGGGTCCCAGGTTCAATTCTGGTCATGGGCACCAGAAACAAAAAAAAAAGATTAACTTCTTCCCTTATGTCTTAAATGCCATCTTCTCTTGTCTCGTGAAATAATTTCAGCAAGTATCCCTTTTCCTCCTGAATCTTTAGACACTGTCTTTGTTCAGGAACCTTCTCATCTGAATGTAAGCATGCTTATACCAAAAGAAAGCTTCCCCTCATGGGGTTTATACCATACCCCACATCACCACTATGACATTGTCTTTTCAACCTGATAGCCATTTCTCAGTTCTACTTTTTCACCTCCCATTCATTCAAACCCACTGAAATCTGAGTTCTGCATCTGTTGTGTCAATTAAACTACTTTCACTGAGGCCACTGGTGACCCTGCTGTTGGACGCACCACTGAAAGCCTTGTTTTGTGAATATATTCCTTTACTGCTTCTTGAACCTTTCTCTTTACTTGGCTCTCTGTTACTTCTCAGACGCTTCCTTCTTCTGCACATCCTAAGGCGTTCTCTTTTCATGCTTCACAACTTTGTTTCATTATTTTAAGTTTAACCTGACTTTTTAGACCTCTAACCTGATACCTCTACTGACTACCAGATAATAGAGCCAACTACTACGTAACGGAAACCCAACTCACCGTGGTTCAAACTTCAAACTACATTTGAGCCCAGGCTCCCCAAAAGCACCTCAGAGTTATTTCTCCCATAACCTAACTTGCTAGATTTCACTCTGGGAATCCTCTTTCCTGTATTTCTTACTTCAGCTAATGACACCACCATCTATCCACGTGCTAAGACAGAAGTCTTCATAGATTTTACCTTCGCCATGATACTACTCTTCCACCCCCAGCAATCACCCTGCCTCATCAGCTTTCCTAAGTCTCTTGTGAGTTGGTCTCTTCTACTCTCCACGACCTTCACTACTATTATTAGTTCATTCAAATGAGTCTATTAAAGTATCTACTGTGTCAGCATTGTGCTAAGTACTGGGAGTACATTGTGAACAAGTAGAAATGATCCCTCCCCAAATAGGATTTATACTCTAGTTGGGGAGATGGCCATTAAATTAATGATTTCACAAATGTGATTATGTATATGATTTCATAAATATAATTACAAATAGTGATGGGTGCCATATAAAGAAAAATACGGAATGCAATGAAAAATTATAATAGAGAACTTTGAATTAGTGAAAGATCAAGGACATCTTTCCTGAGTAGTTTTCAGAGGACACGTACAGAAGGAGTTAGAGATAGCTGTGTGAAGAGTGACAAAGGGAGGGCAAGTAAAATGAACTTGTGCAAAGGCCCTGTGGTTACAAAGCCTGACTTAGGGAACTTGAGTGAGTAAAGAAGAGTAACCCATGAGGTGTCTTGGGAATAAGTAATTGGGAGGGAACAATATTTGGGAGGGACGTTTATGTAGGGACATACAGGTTTTGTGTTCTATACTAAATGGAGTGGGAATCTATAAAGGATTTTAAGCATGATCAGATTCTATGACATCAGCAAATTTGCTGTTGCTCTGTTTATGCAAGAAATGGGGGGAGGGGATTACAATGATGGCTGTGGAGATGGAGAGAAGTGGATTTGAATAGGTTTTGGAAATAGAATACAAAGAATTTGGTGATAAGGAAGTTAGAGAAGGGGGATTTTAAGAATGGCTTTCATGTTCCTGTCTTAAAAACTTGAAGGAGCAAATGAAATCTATTGAAATAGGGACCAAAGAAGAAAAGATTTGGGAGGAAAGGTCAAAGGTTTCACTTTTGCTGTAATTCACGGTGCTTGGGAGACACTCACAACTCAATAAATATTCATTTAATATTGATGAAAAGTACCAAAACAAACATCTAACCTGTCATAAACTACGTAAAGATGTTTCTATGCCTGGCCAGTGTGGCTCAGGAGGTCACTGGTTCAATTCCCAGTCAGGACACACGCTCCAGTTGCAAACTTGATCCCCAGTAGGGGACATGTGGGAGGCAGCCGATCAATGATTCCCTCTCTTCATTGATGTTTCTATCTCTCTCTCTCCCTCTCTCTCCCTAAACCATTTTTTTAAATATATTTCTAGATATTTTTCCCAAAATAAAAAAAATACTTCATCATTCATCATTATACATTTATCATTATAAAAAAAAGATTACTCTCAGAATTGGAATTTTTATTTGCAAGCACTGATACCTTCTACATTTTCTTTGCCAACTGTTCACAGAGTGTCCTAAACATACAGAGCATTTCTCTCTTGGGGCCATAAAAAGGGGGCCTTTGTAGTTGTTAATATTTCCTGCAAACCTCAATCGGAGTTTTAGCCTCCCTGACACAGTTCTTCCAGTCCATTCCTTTACTCCTGTTCAAGCCCTCCACCGGGCCTGCTTCAGTTATCAGAGGACCACATGTGTAGGCTTATCCTTTCTACATGCTCATCTGGATTACTTGAAATTGTCTGATTATTCTGTCCACCAGGAACAAAGCGAGGGGAAAATGGCCATTTGAAAACACTTGGTAGTGTCTGTAAGAAAAACACTTCTATTTTAAAGATGCAGAAAGAACCATTGTTAAAGCATTGCCGAGAAAGCCACATAAAAACAGATTCTCCAGGCCAAAATGGCAGCCAGTTTCACATTTTCTTTGCAAATTGACTATTGTGCCTGGTGGAAGCGTGGTGAGGGGAGGTTTGGGGACCACCAGCAGTGGATCTGCCACGCTGGTTTCATGGAAGGTTGGTTCTTGGCCCAGGTCAGGTTCATTAAGAAGAATTGCCCTTTTACTGATTTCAAAGAGCTTAAACAAATTGTCTAAAGGAACTGCAGGGTTTAGCCCAGTTAATGAATTTGAATCAGAAATACATGAATCAGTCAAAAACCAGAAAAAAGTTAATAACATTGAATTAGTTTTAATGGAAATTAATTTATTACCCTGCTGGCTTACATTTACCAAAGGCTGAATTTTTTATGGAAAATTTGCCAGGCTGTGGGAAAATGGGAGGATCTTTAACATAAAGATTAACCGTGTTAGTGGTATTTTTCTCCTTCAAATTAGCCCTAACGGGAGATTCTAAAATGCTGGGGCTTTATTCCCCTTTGGAAAACTTTAAAATTAAATTTAAAAAAAATTTTCCTCTATTGGAAGAGTTTCTGACAATCCCTGAAATACTTTTAGAAATGTAGTAGGAGCAGGAGTTTCCTTTTTTGCTTACAATCTTTTATAAGGAAGAATAACTTCAGAGGTGGACATCTGTGTGGATGTGCCGGAGAGTGTCCTAAACTCCCACAAGATCCCATGGGGACGGTGAAAAAAGTCTCTCTCACTTTCTCCAGTTTCTCTCACACTCATATGATATGCACGTACTCCTGTTCCCCTTTCTTCTTTGTCCTTTTCTTTTTTATTGTTTTATATTTTAATCGTAGTAAAATATGCAGAACATAAAATGCACATATTAGCCATATATATAAGTACATTCACATTGTTTTGTCTTCCTTCTTTTTTAAGCAAAACAGAACACAGCTTTCAATAACCCAGGTTGTGGACATCTTCAGTGAAATGTCTTTATTTCATAACGGTTCCTACTCCTTTTCTGTTACTTCAAGAAAAAGAGTAGAAAGCGTTTCCCCTGCATCTCTATCCTTTTTAGTAGTAGTTGTAGAATGCCTTCTAAAATACTTGAAACTGTAATGATAATCTTCAAAACCAGAGTCATCGGTTGTAGCAAATACTTCAGGTAAAGAAGAGACCATTTCACATTCTGCAAATGGGAGGTCAGTATATCAAGATGTTACCAGAGAATGAAACTCCCTTGTCGCTCATGGGAGCAAGGTGGAGGATTTGGGGGCACCACCGAAATAAGCGTTTTCAGAAGTCCCCATGGAGGATGGGCTGTGGAAGATTTTATTGGCATGGAGTTACATTTCTCAGATTCCAAAGTCCCTGCCCCTTCAGCCAGTCCTGGAAAAGGTACAGCTGGGGTTCCAGAGGAGCCAGAAAGGCCAGTGTCCAGAGCTTCTGTTTCATGTTGCAGTTGGTGTAGTTCAGCATTCAGGCCAGATTAATAAAGCCCATTAGGCCATGAGTGGAACCAACATGGCCATGACCCACATGGGCAGCGGGGAGTGCATCTCCCCTATCGCAGGAGAGCCAGGAACTCTGCTCATCAGAGACGGAAGAGAGAGAGAGTGAACTCACCGTGTTTGGAAGTTTAAATATTCAGGTTTCAAATGCTTGCAGTGACCATGCCCATCCTGGCCACTAATTTGTTCCCAGGTCTATCTATGGCAGACAGGTAGGCATCTTCCCATGTCATTCAGACCTTTACTGGGCATGCGTCTAAATTACCTTGGCCCAGTCCCTTCCCCCATGGATCAGCGGGAACAGACTTGGAGAGGGCTAAATGCAGCTTTTTGACCAAGCTGTACAAATGGCCTGCCTGTATTGTCTGGTTTCCCCTTTCACTCCTTCCCTGTTAAATAATAGCCAGGTTATTACAACAGCATCAAAGTGGAGTATAGAGGCATGTTGAAAGATTTAATTCTGTTTGGGGAAACTCTTAGAAATCTCGAAAAACCACCTTGGTGTTATTCCAAGTTGATCATCATGGGACTCTGAAATTAAATTGCTCTTCATTGCATTTTGATCCCTTATTGGAATCAGACTGCTTTTGAGGAAGTTCATTATTTTGTTGCCTGGTGTAAGTAAATAATAGTAATAAAATTTCTTGCCAAATAACTCACAAAGGCATGCTAGAAAGGGGCTCTCCCTTCAAAGCTACTGTAAATACATTGATATTTTTTCATTTTGGATATGATGTGTCAGAAGAAGTAGATTCTGAAAAGAGCTACTCTGTGGAAAATTCCTCTTGGGATAAAGCAACATTACTGAACAGTCGTCAGCAATTTGAAAATGGGCCTTTGTGAAGTGAGGTCTTAGTTAAAGCTACTGATGAACAGGCAACCAACACAGCCCAACGGTGTGGTTAGCAGAGGGAATGTTCTCGGGTTTCTCTGAAGCAAGATTCCAGACAATCAAACAATGGAAGGGTGTAAGAAAAGGAAATATTAAATATTTTCTGGGTTTTGCTTTGTGTGTTTTTTTTATTTTACTGAATTGAATGAATATTATCTGCGAGAGATATTACTATTGTGTTCTTATTTTCAAATGGTTGCCTGAGACATGGTGTTTTTATTTATTTTTTATATATATTTTTATTGATTTCAGAGAGGAAGGGAATGGGAGAGAGAGATAGAAACATCAATGATGAGAGAATCATCCATCAGCTGCCTCCTGCATGCCCCATACCAGGGATCGAGCCCACAACCCAGGCATGTGCCCTTGACCAGAATCAAACCCGGGACCCTTCCTTCCACAGGCTGACACTCTATCTACTCAGCCAAACCAGCCAGGGCCAGTGTTTTTATTTTTAAATCATTGCCCGGGACATATAAAATGTTACCTGAATAGGTAGTCAGATTTAGCAAATTAGAATACAGAATTTCCAGTTAAATTCATTTCCGATAAAAAATGTTGCCCTAACTGGTTTGGCTCAGTGGATAGAGCGTTGGCCTATGAACTAAAGGGTTCCAGGTTCAATTCTGGTCAAGGGCATGTACCTTGGTTGCAGGCACATCCCCGATGGGGGGTGTGCAGGAGGCAGCTGATTGAAGTTTCTCTCTCATCGAAGTTTCTGACTCTCCATCCCTCTCCCTTCCTCTCTGTAAAAAAATCAATAAAATATATTTTTTTAAAATGTTTATGTACCTCCTATCGCAATATGTCTCATCTATAATAATAAAAGCATAATATGCTAATTAGACCAGATATCCTTCTGGGTGTCCTTCCAGACGAAGCCAGAGCTACAAGGGAATCCCAGGTCCCGGGTGCCAGAGGGAAGCCGATGCCAGCACAGGGGAAGGAAGGCCTACTCTTGCACGAATTTTGTGCATTGGGCCTCTAGTATAGTATATAAGACATAGTTATACTAAAAAATTATTTAGTACCTGAAAATCAAATTTAACTGGGTACTTTATATCTTGCAACCATGTTCTTATAGTTTATTAAAAATTGTATTTAGTTGACATGTAGAACTGAAATTTCAACATTAACTCATTGTTGTTTTCTCCATTTTTAAATACCAGCATTTTTTGTCTATTTGCATTGTGCTGCTGTTTCCCTACCCATCTCACTGTGCTTTTAGGTGCAGAGTTTAAAAATATATTTCAGTTTTATTTTGGGTTCTAAAGAAGATAGATTTTTAGAAATCTAATTCAAGTTTGTGCTTTTTTTATTTTAAATGCTCACTTGAGGGTATGTCTTTATTGGTGAAAGAGAAAGAGAGAGAGAGAGAGAGAGAGGCATCGATGTGAGAAAAAAACATAGAATAGTTGCCTCCCGTACACTCCCAGACCAGGGATGGAACCTGTAACCTAGTATGTGCCCTGCTCTGGAATTAAACCCACTTTTGGTCTATGAGACTATCATACACCAAACTGGCCAGGGCCAATTTTATCCTTTTTTATTTAATGCATCTAAATGTTCTTATTAGCTGCATCCAAATATTATTTTTTCCTTTAATGTTCTGCTCATGTTTCAGTTAGCTTATAACTATACCTCAGGGTCCTCAACTTTTGTTGTCTTAGGAATCAGGATTAATGTCTTTATATTTGTATACACCCCAATCGATGATCAGTATGGAAAACATGGGCCACTATAAAGATGCTTAGAAGTAGGGGAAACAAAGGCCAGAAATAAACTAAAACATAAAGGAGCTATTATTTTATTTTTTAAAAAGTCTTTTTCTCTGAACTTAGTTTTATAAAGAGACTGTTAGCTCTGAAAGGCTTAAGAAGATAACTAGACCCCTCTCCCTGTTTCCTATGAAGATGGGTGGTGAGGAGCCCAAAATTAATTGTCCCAACAAACCAAGCCGATCTTGCTTCTGTGACCTATCTGCAACCAGAATGATTTCAGAAAAAGAAAACCTGCAGAAATAAGGATTTAAAATTTTTTATTTTGTTTAGGAGATTTTAATGTTGATTGGAATATACTCCTAGAGGAGCCATCCCTACAAAAATTATTGCACATTTATAATATATAATAGTTTGACCCACACTATTACAGTATTTCTGTAGCTCTTCCAATGAAGTTGAGCAGAAAATTGAAGTTTAATCATGTAGAAAACTTGACCTTCTGGCTTAATAAGGCCAAATTGAGTATATCCGAAATAAATGTTTTCTATTCATCATAATTTAAATGTTTATAGCATGACTGATACTTCTCCAGAGAAACACGAAGGATCACATAAGTTATTTATATTTAAAGAAATCTATTCTGATTCAATTTCTTACTACCTAAAATTACTTGCTCCATAGCAAGCAGCTTTTTTTTTTTTTTTTTTTTTTTTACAATGACTCAGAAAAAAGCCTCTTCAGCACAACTCAGCATTAGAAGGACTCCAAAAACTGCCATAATGGGCGCGGTGAAGGAGTCCTGGGTCATGCCAATGGCGCGAGGTGAGACGGAATGAAACAGCCTTAAAAGGACTGGAAAGCAAAGTGTCTGTGATGACAGCTGGTCAAATTAAACCTCCCTCTCTCCTCGTCTGATCTTAACCAGTGTCCCCTTAGCCCATTTTTGTTCTGCTAAACCCTGACTGCTAAGGAGGGCTCGGATGATTACACATATTCTGTGGAAGAAATAATCATCTTTTAAGATAATGTCCTAAGTGGAGATGAGAGCTCCATAATAGAGGAACCATTTTCAATACGTCTATATCAAAGTCTAAGAAACTCCCAGCCCAGAACAAATGTAAAATAGTAACACTCAAAATCTGTCGGACCCTCCAGGGAGGTGATAGCACAAAGAAAGTGGAAGAAATAATTGAATGTTTTGGCATTGTGAGGATGTATACATAGTGTCATTTCTCAAAAGAACCATTACTGGCAATTCCATAAAACAGCAAATAAATGTTATCCTTTGCAGAAAATAATGTGTAATTGTCCAATAAATTACAAAACTTTTCACTTTATGTTAGTAGTCAAATTGCTTTGTCATTTTATAGAATGAATCAAAGGTTATTAATGTACTTATTTATCTATAATGTTTACTCTAAGATATTACCAAAAAGGATGTGATTAAATCCTTGTAATTAAATTAATCAAACCAGACTTTGAACAGAATTTTTTTTCATTAGTTGGAAAGAGAGTTAAGAACATACAGAGTATGTGAGAAAGTGAACTAATTCTACCAATCTCCTTAGTAAGATGGCTATTACACTTTAATTTTAAATTTAACTCTGGCCTTGGCCAGGTGGCTCAGTTGATTGGAGCATCATCCCATACACTTAATGGATGCTGCTTCAATTGCCAGTCAGGGCATATACCTAGTTATGGGTTTGGTCCCCAGTCAGGTGAGTAGGAGAGGCAATCAATTGATGTTTCTCTCTCACATCAATGTTTTTCTCTCTCCCTTCCTCTCTCTCTAAAATTAATAAAAACATATCGTCAGGTAAGGATTGAAAATAAATAAATAAATAAATCCAAGGAAAGCTAAGAGACATGGTGGATTATTAACTTTCACTCTTTTCATAAAATGAAGCATAAGTTCTTCACAACAATGCATTGAGATGCAATTAGCAGTATTTATGTATTGCCTGCATTGGATTACTTCTGCATCTAGATAATTACATGTTCAGATTTCTGTAGGCATTTCCTATAAATGGGTTATAGTTTTCAAATATTCCCATTTTGTACAATTCCAAGTTTTATGATAACATACTATATGTACGTGACATAGTTTTAGTATGTCATTTATTATTGGGCATTTTATCATTTGCCACCTAACATTACAGTGATGAACTTTTTTGAAAGAAGGAAGATATGATATGAAAAGAAAGTACTTTTGTACATAGATTATGTTTTGGCTTGCTAGGGCCAATATATAGCCACCTTCTCCACCACTACTTCCATTATGTTTTTACTACCATTTTTTTAAACTAATACCATATGATAAAATAATAATGAAGGAAAAAAGAAAAGGGAATTAATCTGTCCTTTACTTTTAATTACCTTAATGGTCGTTTGGATCACAGAGTCAGTCCAATTGCCATACAAATTGTGGTAATAGAAAGGACTCAATAAGTTGAAAAAAAGATGGCTTTGATGTTACATGGCTGAGTCAATTAACAAACACTTTGAGCTGCTTCTTCATGCAGAACATTGTGCTCACACTAAGGTGTTAGGATAATAAAATAGATATCTGCTCTAGAGAAGATCTCAGTGGGAGAACAGTCAGTCCTATAAAAGTTAGAATTTTTTGTGGTTATTATTGTTTGCTGTTAACTAATTTAAAGTGACTCACAGTTATTTTAATATCATGCCACCCATAAGTGGTAGTAGGGTATATTTTCAAAGTTCAAATATTGTTTTCTTTATTACAGGTTTCTTTTCTCCATGGAAATCTCCAAAGCCTGTAAGTTGGAATTATTATGCTTCTTCCTTTATTTCTAGTTATTATTATAATCCCATTAAACAAGAGTTGGTGATTGGGTGACCTCAAAATCTCTTCGACTTCAGAGATTCTGTGATGTCAAAACAAATCTTCTGTGTCCTTATGTCCTGTATTTGCCCAACAAATATAAATATTTCATCTTATTTTCCTGTAAAGGCATTGCTGCCTGTGTTTTAATAAGTATACTTCAAAATGAGCATAAATAGTATTCATTGCAGTGTACTGAAAGTACCTTAGAAACCTGCCCTCCCCCCACCCACCCCGTCAGAAATACTATCATCTTGATAATATGGAATTTTTAGAAACAATGCATATTACAGGCCCAAGATCTTGACCTGCAAATTAAATTGGTTCCAGAAGAAATTTAGCTCTGTATATATTTCTATATTTATATTTACATTTTAATGTACACAGAGCTAAGTGTGTGTGTGTGAGACCAAACCTGGCAATCACTCAAAGGCGTACTTCTGAATCTTCTTCAGACACTGGTGATCTATCATGCCAGTGTAGAAGGCTGATGGACTCAGTAATCTTTGTGTAAGGCTTGGTTAACAAGTTGACTTTGCAATTAGAAATTATCTTTATTTGCTATTAGATTGAAACTAGTAATTGTCCAAGTCCCAAAAGCTTGGACTGGCTTTCCGGGATCCCGTTATGTGTTAGAATACCCTGACTGGAATGTGTAAAACCCAGGACTAGAAGAGCGCTATAGCAAAGTGATTTGTGTCCAAAAACACTCAGGGTATCACATCCTCTACCTACTTCTTCTCTTTCCTCTGACAGTAATCAACGCTGAAGAAAGTGCCCCTAGTGTGGCCAGTGAGTAGGGAATTCTTGAGTTAATTCTATGCTCCTTTTATTTCTTTTACTGAGGGAATATTTAACTGCTTGATTTTCTCATTTTAGAAATGGAGATAATATAATTTTGCATACTTTTCAAGTGTAATAACTGGCTTAATTAAATAACATGTCTTGGAAATGGTTTGAAGATGTGAAATAAAGTGTTGTTGAGCCCCTAATATGCCTGAGCTCCAGGCTTCTCTCAAAGAGAGACGAGGCAGCCCAGAGCTGGAAGGAGGAACTGGCAGTGTCAGGGCCACAGAGCATTGTCACCAAGCGTGTCCTTGTTTTGGATTTGGCTCATCTGGCCACAGAGAATATCAGATGGAAAAACCAGACCTTTTAGTGATGATATGATTTTGAAAGATGTATTTTAAAATGTTTAAAATGAAATTTGTTTTATCTTGGCCAAAATCTAAGTAATTCCTTCCTTTCATCACCAAATTTAAATCTGTACTCCGTGGTTATACACACCTTTATCTAATGTAACAAGAAACCTTGCAACCTCATCATGGTGCTACAATTACGCAATTTAGTGATTTTCTGATATGTACCCCTTTTATACAAATTATGCCATTTGACATAATTAGAGCATTTTCTGTCATTAAGTAATTACATCCATAGTCAATAATTCCAAAAAAGGTTTTATAGAGCCCAATTTATAATTAATCCTGAACCCAGACACCCATACAAAAGTTAAAGCTTGGATTTTCAGGTTCTAGGCTGAGTGGAGATAGATTGGCCGTCCATTTATTTTATTTTATTTTTTTTATATACTTTATTGATTTTTTACAGAGAGGAAGGGATAAGGTTAGAGAGTTAGAAACATCGATGAGAGAGAAACATCGCTCAGCTGCCTCCTGCACACCCCCTACTGGGGATGTGCCCACAACCAAGGTACATGCCCTTGACCGGAATCGAACCTGGGACTCTTCAGTCCGCAGGCCGATGCTCTATCCACTGAACCAAACCGGTCAGGGCATTGGCCATCCATTTAATGTCCCCCATGTATCTGTCAGAAGTCCTTTAGACTGAGGACTATAATAACGGGCAGTATAGTAAGTGATTTAGGGTATTGGCTTTCAAGGCATCCTGCCTGGGTGCAAATTTTGCTTCTAGCTCTGTGACCTACAACGTGCTGCTTAAGCTCACAGTATCTCAAGCTCTAGATCTGTACAATAATAATACCCCACTCATGGTAGTTGTGAAGTATACTAGTTAATTCATGTAAGGTGCTTAAAACAGAGCCTCTACATGATGAGTTCTAAGTATAAACTACAGTCACCCTATACATCAGACCTTTTATGCATAAACTCAATGATTTAATCACTTTATGAAAGAACAGAGTTGGATAAGTATTCATTTAAACAAAGATATAAATATATACACATAGTATATGGATTTATACACTCTCTCCTCCTGGTCCTGTGTCACTCACTCTCTGTCCTACTGATCCACATCTTAAACCAATCTGCATCAAGATAGCCACTTCCCATCTAACAAGTAATACACTAATTGTAGCGACTTCCTGTTCTCTTTACCTTGAAGGGATCCAAGTTCGTACTTCAGATACAAAATCAAGCCAAATGCCTTCATCTCCAAGCCCTGCCCTAAAATAGTGAGTAGGTATGTTTAGACTACCCCAGCTCCTACAAGAAGCAAACAGAGTATTTCATGAGGTTTGAGGGAGGACCTGCACTTACTCACAAGCCCTCTCCTCCCAGTGTGCACCCTAGAATCAGAAGGTGGGGTTTTAAAAAGTAACCCACCATGATTGGTTTTTTTCATTCTACTGTTTGATGCCCTGTTATCGACTGTATGTCTACTCTGTCCACTGATATTTATGTGACCACTGTCTCATACAGTCAGGCATTCACTCATTCACCAAGGGCAGCAGAGATAAAAGTCTTCTCCCAGATATAAAACAGCTCTTTCCATTTTTCCTTACCCTAGTGAGATGTCTATACAGAGCTTAAGTATGGACCCCGCTGGGATTGGACGAGGCCCAGGCAGAAGCCTTATTGAGAGGAAGCCTGGCCACTAGCACAGCTCCAGACAGCTACTGCCAGGAAGAGCAAGTGAGGCCATGACCTAGGCAAGAGGACAGGATGAGAATCTAGGTTCATGAAGGTTGAGAGTAACTCAGAGTGAGCACAGAGAGTCCCAGCTGGAAAGCAAAAGTCCAGAGACCAGGTTGTCTAAGAAAGTAGGGAGAAGTCAACGGAGAGCACCCTTCAAAAGATACTGTCAGCTCAGCATCACAGCCCAGTGAGCAGGGGTGACCTTCTATGTGGCAGGCAACTGATAACTCAATTTGGGGGTTCGGCTGTAGGACTGTAAGTCTGCTGTTTCTATAATTTCATAGGCATGGTGATTTTCTGCTCTACAGTCTTTTAAGAACCCTGGCTGAGCGACTTGAGGATTGATGAATGTCACAGCAAGATGTTGTGAATGCTTTACAACTGGACTCTTGACTAATTCCCCCATCTCTGTGCTAACAAAATTGTAGAATTTGTCAATCTGCCACAGAAGCTTTCCCAAACAGTGCCCAAAGCATTATTTGTTCTGTAGTTTTAAGAATTATTTTACAAATGCTAATATTTCACCTGAAGCATGTTTGCTGCATTGACTGTACATGAACAATACATATACCAGCAAAACTTCTGTGGGTCTCGGCTAGCCCTGACTGAAAGATGGGAGAAAGAGCTCAAGGGTTCTCTATGATGACAAGTGTGATGCTACAGCTTCTCAGACCACGTTTCTAATCTACTTACTTTTTAGAGTTTAATATTTTATATTTGGGGACAGGAGAGGGGAAGTCGCAGCCAGAATGCATCAAGTGGTGCCTAAGGTCAAAGTGAAAAATAAAAAAGAATATACCTTTAACCACAAATGTGGGTCTTCCCATCATGGCCAAAACAACCAGAATGGATGACCAAGGGAACCCAGAATAGCATCCTCGATGAACTTTACTATCAAATGAATTCTGATGTTTGGATTTAAAGATTTTTACTAAATGGGGCAAAAGGTAGATAATTAGCTAAAACTCTAAGCAAATTTACCAATTATGCTTTTCAATGTATTATTATGTAAAAAAGCATTCAGTCATATATGGTTCTGATCCAGGGTCTGTCACTGACAGCTACTGGACCTCTCTGCAGTCCTAGAGATTATTCTGAAAATTAGGGAATTAAACTCGACTAAGGGTTTTACATCTTTGTTAACTATAGAAACTTTGTTCAAATGAAATCTTTGTCGGTGGCACATATAGAAAACAAATGAAAATGAAGCTACTTGTCTCAGTCCCTTCAGACTGTTACAACAAAATACCATAGACTGGGTGGCTTACATACAACAGAAATTTCTTTCTCAGCTCTGGAGACTGGGAAGTCCAAGATCAAGGCACCTGCAGATTCAGTGTCTGGTGAGAGCTCACTTCCTAGATGGCCGTCTTTCTTCTGTCACCTTCCCTGGCAGAAGGGACTAGGGAGTACTCTGGGGTTTCCTTTGTAAGGACAATAATCCCATTCATGAGGGCTCCACCATCATGAACGAATCACTTCCCAAAGCCCCCGTGTCCTAGTACCATCAGCTTGGGTGTTAGGATTTCAACACATGAATTTTGGGGAGACACAAACATTTAGATCATAGCACCAATCTTACCAGCCTTATTTGTTGGAAGGAGTTTGGGTAACCCATTTCCTTCCTAATTTGCTGGTTCACCTGGCCCCTGCCACAGTCCAAGGTAGGTGAGCAGATCACAGGAACCTTTGTGCTACACAGTGACCTGTACAGTACATGGCATCTCACATCTTTAAAGTATTTATCACTGATAGGTGAGAGCTGGCATCGAAGCCCTCACGGCACCTGCACCAGCGTGAAAACAAAAGCAGGGCTATCAGTAGGGGACAGAGTTATAATTCTGTCAAACTTAAAATAGTGTGTATCAAAACTGGTTTTGAAAAAAAGAACAAATGGCCATATTTTTTGACTAAACATTTCCTGGCTTACTCTGTGTTGTAATATGACAATGAGAAAATCTGCATCCCCTGCAGGCCCTTCCCCCAACAGGATCTATTTGAGGAGACTTGCAATTACAGTTGGGCATGATGAGTGGTGAGAGGGTAGGAGAGAGTGCTTGAGAACACCCAGGAGGGACCTGTAACCAGATCAGGAATGGTCAGCGAGCATCTCCTACAAGAGGAGAGGCCTCATCTGAATCTACTGGCCAGATAAAATGAAGAAGGGATTTGGAAGAGCAGAAAAATTGATGAACATTGCAGGTAGAAGGAGAAATTAAGAAAGTGTGCAAAGGTTCACAGACAGGAGACAACCCAAAGGCAATGAGAGGAGAGACCATCAGCAGATACAAGAAAAATATCAGAATCTGGGTCAGGGTGAGCCACTAACTTCCTATTAGGGAGCTTGGCCTTTCTCCTGAGGGCCATGCTGACCCGATGCAGAATTTTAGGCCAGAGAGCAACCTACTCTAATTTTTACACAAAGCAGGAAAGTAGAAGGTAAGTTTGAATGAGGAATCAGTTGACCATTGAATGAAGGTGAAGTTGGTTGTGCCGATAGGTGATCTCAGCGGACCTGGCTTTTTCCTTGATAAAAGGCCGTTAGTCCCTGCTTTATCTGCCTCACAAGGCTGTGGTGAGGATTAAAGAAGTTACTGTGTGTCAAAGAACATGGGAAACTGGCAAGTGTCCCATAGTCCTTTAATAAATTGTGGTGGCAGTAACTGCAGCCGTGTTTGGGGGAGGAAACCAGCAGATGTAAATGAAGCTTCATAGAAGACTTTGGTTGGTTTTGTGTATGTGTTTTTCATAGAAGACTTTGAACAATTCAGAAATCCCGGGTGGTTGTATTATTACTTATAAACTGTAAGGAAAGTGATTGAATGTTCAAAAATAGGAGATTGTTGGGATATGTATAGCTGTCAAAAGAACACGTGCAGACTATTTTATCTTCTGTTTCAGTAAAAATAGTGTCACGCATTGGGACCACATTAGAAAAGGAACAGTTTGATATACTCCTAAGTACTTGCACGTAAATTATCTTGAGATGCATGTTACTTTTATTTTATAGGGGGAAAACAGACTCAGAGAGATTACGTGATTTGCTGAAAATTACCAGCCTACAGGTGACAAGGTTATAGAAGTTTGCATTCAAAATTCAGGCACCACTCGTATTTATAACTGGTACTTTATTGTACAGACATAGAATCCTTTCTCTCAAGGCACTGGTACCAAAGATTTAAAATGTCTCCTGGGAGAAAAGTCCACAGGGCAAGAAAGTCTAACTTAAAAGGTGAGGATTGTTGTACGGAACAAAGGAAACAGCAAGAAAGAATATGTCCATCATTCTCTCTATTCTTTTTCACTTTCCAGATCATGGACCGATGGGAGAATCAAGGCAGTCCTCAGACAAGTTTATCTGCTCCGGCCATACCGCAGAACCTGCCCTTCCCGCCCGCCCTTCACAGGAGCTCCTTTCCTGACTCAACAGAGGCCTTTGACCCCAGGAAGCCTGACCCATATGAGCTCTACGAGAAATCTAGAGCCATTTATGAAAGTAGGCGTAAGTGAAAGCCACCGAAAACAAGGGTTACATGAATAATAGCTGAAGCCCTGCTAGGAGTTATACTGAGGCTGAAATGATCTGGTGTGATTTTATGTTTTGAAATTCAAATCATGTCTCAAAAGTAGGGCCAGCTGATCTAAACGTCTCTTAAAAAAAAAAAAAAGCTGTTAACTCCAGAAAAAACTTATAGCTTTGGTTAAATTTTCTTTACCATTGCTACTGAGGAAAATGAGGAATGTCTTTGGGATGGGGAAGGGGGCGAAAGAGGTTGCTAGTTTTGTTTGCACCAAATAATAAGAAATGCTGGGGATTTCCATGTTTAACCTGATCTTGAGTCTGAAGTTTACATTTTTCTCAGAGCCTAGAATGCAGGCACTGAAGAATTTGGGGCTGGGAGCAAATGTTAACCAAATCCTTCCATCTCACAAACATGAAAGGAATGGTTTCAAAAGCAGCCCCGAGCCAGGTGCCAATTATTTCTACCAGAGGCTTGTGCTTCTCATTTAATGCAGTGGAGCCCGTTTGAAAGTTCAGCCATAAAACAAATTAATCGTGTGTGCACTTGACATCCTATTTGAAGGTCCTCTGAAATTATTTCATTGCACTTTATAAATATTAGACAACAAAAGTTTTTAATATTGCATATGTATTCCTTGTGCCTCTTTCCACCATCTCTAACAGGTCATCTCTGCCAAATGTTAGAGGACAGGAATCTGAAGGGCACGAATGTACAATCGGTGAGGGAAAGACACAGCATAATATGAGCATGAGTAGATGGATCGAGAAGCCTAGCCTAGTTGAATGGGTTTGGTCCCTGGTGCTCTTATTTACGGTCTACTGATTTCCTTTGATTCGCTGTTCTGCCAGTGTCTTCCTTCCAACTTTATCACTGAAGCATGAATAGCAAGTTTTAAATTGTGTGTGCTCTCAGAGGAGCTCAGGTCTGCTTGCTCTTTGATGAGCACAGGGGCCAGGAATTATGCACCCAGCTGGTAGGGGGAAAGTAGACATAATACCTTCTCCCCCTCCTCTTCAACTCTTTGTAAAAGTAATTTTGGTGGGTAAAATAGTTAGGACAGCAGGCCATTGAGCAATTATTTTCATCAAATTTTTAAATAATTGGCTATGTATTTCATTCTTCCTCTTTTGGATAAACAACTGAAATGCCTTTGAAGGATTATATAGTTGGAATGACTTTGCAGTGATAGAGTAAGAATAAAGTAGTTACTTTTAGCTAGATAGTATAGGGTATAATTTCAGAGTATTAATGTTCATTAAACTGAAAAAAAATTGAAAGATTTCAGGACAGTTCTTAATACCTTTTATGCTTCAGTAACCAAGTATTCATTGAATACTTTACTCTCGGCACGGTGGGGAGATATAAAAAATGAGTGATATGCCCTGCTCTCACAAGTTTGAGGAAATAAGAAGAATGAGTATAAAGAAATGGAGATCAAGACACAGCACAAGTTCTAACAGGGAAGGTAGGAATGCATTGCAGGATTAAAATCTCACTCTGAGCCCGTGGCTTCTTTAGTGCTTTAATTTGAGAGAGAGAAAGAGAGAGGGGGAGAGAAAAACATAGATACAAGAGAGAAACATCAATCAGTTGCCACCTGTACACACCCAACTGGAGATGGAACCCTCAACCTCGGTATGTGCCCTGACCAGGAATTGAACCTGTGACCTTTTGGTGCACAGCCTGACGCTCCAACCAACTGAGGCACACCGGCCAGGGCTGTTTAGTTTTTTTATTACATTCAGGAAGCATCCAGAAATGCTTCCGCCTGTTTTCGTCCCTTCATTAGTCATCTGCTTCCATCCTTTTGCAGTTTCCAAACCAATGCAAGGCTTCATTATCCAGGGCAAAAGCAATGTTGGTACTTATTCTATCTTCTTTTTATGGTACCCTAATACTGTTGTGTCCCTTATTTTCCAAGCCGAAATTGTCATGACCTTCTTTTCAACCCAGAAAGAATTCTGATTTCTTTATTCTAGCCGCTGCAATGCTGTTTCTGTTCATTGCCTTTCTGCTCCTCACCTGTAATAAACCAAGCAAAGCAGTCTACCTTAACCTGCCCTTTCTTTCCCAGTCTTCCTATGGGAGCACTTTATCCCCACGGCTCCACAGCCACAGGAACAACAAACATCCTGACTCCCCACCTCATGCCCTCTGCCCCCATCAGCGCCCCTCCTATGTCACTGCTGCTGCCACTGTGTTCATGCCCCCCCCCCTTCTTGTTATCACCAGTCTCTCTAATGTTTCTAAGGTTACAGCAATGTTTTCAGGGTCACAATTCTTAGGAAGTCAAAAGAGGGCGAGCTCCTTTTCTTTCCCATCCTTTTCTATCACGTTATTTCATAACACTACATGGAGTGTGAATGAAACACAGCACCCATGGCAAGGTTAGAAAGCTTTACCCTGGAGAATAAGGAAACAAAAACAAAAGCGTGGTACCACTTGCTCCAGTCTCTGGACAGCTGATCTGTCTACTCTGCTCGTGGACATGCAAATGTCTTGAAAGAACAAACGAGCCCTTTGGCCTCCATTCACTTCCGGTTTCCAACGATGAAAAAGTTTCATTCTCTCATTTAAATATTTAGAAAATACCCCCCAAATTTTTTTTTTTAATGAATGGGGGAAAACTCAGTCTATTTCTCATCATCTTCAAATAGTTTTTTTAAAATGATCATGAGATGTATGCATCCACACACAAGGCCCATATTCAAAATATTGACTGTGAACCACTCCTCTTCTTATTCCTTTGAGTCCCATGCATAATATGTAGGTATGTATCTATTTATTTTTGTGGCCCTGGGCTTTTTTTCTGAGTGAAAAATCAGTGGGACCGGGGAGAGAATGGAAAGGAATCCTGATCAATGCTGTCTAAACCAAGTCCTTTGACATTTTCCCTGGCCTGTAGTGATCTCAGGGTATCCTCCTTTGCAACCAGAGCAAAAGCTACAGAGATTTTTGGAATTCACAGTCAAAATTGGGTTGCAGTAACTGAATAAAAGGAGGCACCTCCACCCACGAGCTTCTGCTGTACAGAGCTACAAAATGTTTGTGGTATCGCGGCTGTCAAGAAGTGTTTGGATTCAAGTCACCCATCCCCTGCAAATGATGGAAATTTATCAAGTGATGTAGATGCTGCTGTGCCTCGTTTGGCTCATAATTAGATTATGCTGACATTTTAATGTGCAGGCACAGGACATCTTAATAAAAGCGTATTCCTAGGGGGAAATGTAGTGATTTTAAACCAACAACGACAGCCATAGGATACTGGTATCCCATGAAACAGGACATGACAAGTCCACGCTTATAGAAGAAAGCGACAAACACCTCCCATCTCCATGAGGTCTTCTCTTGAGGAGGTGGGACTGAAGAAAGAAGGAAGATTCTTCCACCTGGAAGAACATCAGGCCGAGTAACCAGAGGTGGCACCTTCAGGCTCCACATCCATCAACAAGAAAGCATGAGCCACTCAGCTTGTATCTAGAACTCTGCTGGGCACCCACAAGAGGACAACCATGAGAAAGCATCTCTGCTCATACAAAGCTCACAGCGAAATTGGGAGACAAAGAAAATCATAGGAAAACAATTTCTGAAAGAGGCTGCATTACACAACACAGCAAATAATATCAGTATTTTAACATGCGAAATCGTGTAGTAAATGTAGACAATAGTTTCAATACAATTAGATAATTAGACCAATAATTTCTCATTTCATGTGCAAAATTGATATTTAATCCATATTTAATCCAAAGAATGTCCCTTATTAAATATCTTTTAATTATCAAAAATCTAGTTAGTTTTTATTGGAGAAGCTGTGCAAAAAGAATTTTTTGTACCAATGTAATTCCATATAAAAGAATTATGCCCCCCCCAAAAAAAAAATCCTAAAAGAAGTTTTGACCAATGGGGTTTCTGGGATTTTGTGTTAATTATTTAAACATTGACCCTCTGGCATTACCAGCAATTCCTAGAAAAGAGCAAAAATCTTCCCACCCCCTTCTCTACTCAAGACTTTTAGATAAATGTCACTTTTCTCTGGTTTCAGCCTCTCTTGATAATTGACTTCTTGTTGTCCCCATTACTTTTCCATTTTAAAATTGAAAGCAAAGGAAACTAGTCCCCGCTGAGTTACGGCATAAGCCATGCTATTTTACACTTCTACCTCCTCTGTCCTTTCCCCATGGATCTCATGAAAGAAGGAGTTTAATTTTCTCTGCAATCACAAGAGGAAGGGCTTGCATTTTCTTGGTTTGTGTGCTAACATTCTGAATGTTGGGCTGTTTACACCATGGCTAACCTTGAAGCCCTCACTGCTCTCCTCCTGCTGCCATTCTTTCTCTCTATGATTGTGTCATCGCTTCAACCACATGTTTCTGATCTGATAAACATTTTATAACGGCCTGCTCACCCATGAGACTACCTACAGTGACTATGCATGCCAGTTTGTTTAGAACAGTCCTGCCCTGTGTTGTCCTGGCATAATTACTAATAGCTCTCCTTTCACTCACCAGGTTGTCCTTATTTGAATGATAAATTATATGGCTTCCTTTTACCACATCATCTATTAAAGAAATAGACATCATTCTGTCCAAGAAAAGCATATATCTAACTGTACAGACCATGAATAAAAATTTTAATACCTACTCTGATAAATAATTTCTTTCAAGTTACCTTATTTGGTGGACTGAATTTTTGCCCATACATGTTTACCCCTAATTTGAAGTAAAAGACTTACGTGATGACTTGTCTTAGTAGCCAAACTCCCAGCCAACTCCTCCCATATGCAGAAAATTGTACATATGTACAAATACAGAGCATGGCAAACTAAGTAGAAGAAATAGGGAGCAGGGCTTCATGCATTCAAGTACTATATCGTGGACTTTTCATTCTTATCACAGAGAATAAGTCAGATTCAACATCACAATCATCACAGGACCAACCGGGCTTAATTTTGTCTGTCTTCCCGACCCTAGGAAAATTATCCCTACATAACTGCAGTAGATGGATATCATGACTCCTCTCTCTGTTGCCAAGCAAGGGAACACAGAGCGCTTCCCAAAGAAAATGACTTTGTAATCTTACAAAATAAAGTTTTGATCACGCTAATGAAGGGGATTTAGGAATGAGGACCTTGTCCTGTTGTGTCAGTTTTCTTTAAGCCAGGCTTATTCTCAAGGTTTGTCTCATCCTCAGTTCATGAGGCCATTTCCTGGGCATCCTCCTCCCTGTGGGCTCAGAGGCTGGAGCCGACAAGCAGGTGAAAGCAGAAAGAGGCAAAGGACAGTCCCTATTCCCTGAAACTCTACCCTCGCGGGTCTACACCTTGGCAGGAACCCAACTTGAGTTATGACTGAAGTTTTACAAACTTTTTTCTCTTCACATTGAGCCTTAGTTATTATAAGTAAACAATTTATGAGGTACAACATGTCCATGCTCCTTTGCAGTAAGACATCATTCAGATGTAAGATCATAAACACGTCAGGGATCCATATGGTATAATGTGCCTTAGAGTATGACCTCTGTGAAATGGAAATGCCTCTGGAATTTCTTCAAAGGGAGCTCACACCATCACTTTTTCTTTCCATGAATTAGGAAGCATTACCCCATAACAAGCGGTAAGGCTCACACCAGAGGTGGCAATCTAAAGGAACCGCAGGCCATTAAAGAGCATAACGGAGGAGCAAACTGTATTTTAGTGCTATACTTGACATGAAATTATAAATTGTAGCCAATCAAAAGTGGACAATTGTGCTTTTTACATCTATGGTTTTTATTCTGCTCTTTTGTGGTTCATTGTTCATTGTGGAATTTTCATGTTTCAGTATTATAATGCTCATGTAATTCATGGCTAATCACAAATGGGTGGTTGAATTTCTAAACCATCAATTTTTCTGCAGCTCTTTCTTTGTCATTACTGAGCAAGGGTTGTAGTTAGCATTGTCTCCCACGCTAAGAGCAGAACCACCTGGAAAGAGGAGGCAGTATAAAAATACTATCCCCCACAGCACAGCCCTGGAAACACTGAGTGGAAACTGACGGGGACAGCCACATGATGCACAGTGCTCACAACCAGAGCTCCAAATCCTATACAAGCCTTCTGCTTGACCCTACCTGTCTCCAGTCTTCTTTGCCTTTATAGTTAATTACCTAATATGGTCACACTGGACATATCAATAAGTTTGGAAAGATTTTGATAAATTTATGGATGCCACAGCTGCAGGCAGCTAATGAGTAATTATAGAAGGCTACCTGACCTTCCTAGAGAACGTCCTCAGGTCTAGCACTGCTACGTCAACCCTGCCTCATCTGCCCCAACATTGCTGGTGTCCGATGGCTTTCAAGTACCCCCCACAAATGTCCTCTGAGTGCTATTGAAATATTAAAATAAGATGACCTGGAAATGATAAGACACTTTTACCAGTAACTTTAACATGAGAATCATAAATAAACGAGGAAAAATTAATAACATTATCATTTAAAATGTCCTGAACTGTACTATGAATGTTAATTTCATATACCTTTGCCCCATGGGAAAATCGTTATTGCGGTCTTTAATATAATTTATGTTATGGTTTGATCTGTGTAACAAATTTGCCTTTCAGCTGGAGTTTCTAATATATCACATTATGTATCATTATATAGTTATAATATATTGATAAAGAAGATCAGTAAATTCAGTTAAGCTGTCTTTGCCATTTTTAATATGTAGATTTTAATTTGGAAATCTAATTTCAAAGATAATATTTTCAGGTAGCTTTGCAAATAATTATGGTAATATTTATTTTTCTAACAGGTTCCTTTTTATAAAGAAAGTTACTAGGATATGAGTTAAGTAATAAATAGTGAAATAAAAGTTAGATTGGGGACACATTTTTCACATGTATTTTAAAAACTAGATCCATTCCATTAGCTTATAAATTTATTTGATTCAGTGTTCAAAAGTTAATGCTTCTGGAATCAGACAGAAGACAATGGGAGGGGGAATAATGTGTGAAGTAAACTCTAAAATGAGTCCTTGATTGAAAGTTATTTAGTATGTCAAAGCATTTTGTTGGTAGCACAAGTTGACGATGTAACTGAAAGAACTTTCATGAATAAATATGAGACCATCAGGGCTGAAGTAAACTGAGTGTAATTGCTGGATGACAAGTAGGTCCTAGTGAGATTATGATAATACAAAATGTCAGGTTTACAACTAATGGAAGTGTTTAGTGGTAGCAGTCTCCTGATACCGCTCTTTCTTTTGATGAAAGTACATTTCTCAATTTATAATCCTAAGCAGTCACACTAAACATGGAGATTTTTAAAAAAAAAAAAAACAATTCTGCTAGACAACTAATGTGCCTTTGCTGTGAAAACACAGACTGCCTGGCAGGTGTGATCATCCTGCCTGAGACTAGCTGTGCAGGGTCCACTGGGGAACGTGTCAAACACGTAAGGCCTCCAACCTTATCAGCACCTCCAAGAGGGCTCCCTTTTCATTTTCTTTGTTGAATAGTGTAGGACTCTATTTGAAACAAACAAAGTTTAATTAGTAAGTAATCAGAATTTGGTCTTATTTAAATTTTTTTAAATGTAATGACATAATATTAGTGCTTCATATGTGTGTGTATATTTCAGAGTGTGTTCTAATATTGTATACTCATGTTCATGAATTTATATGTAGCATAGACATCATAATTCCCATCAGCGGTCTCTATTGCTAAAATAAACCAATTTAACTCAATTACTGATACATAAGTTCAACTATCCAGAGTAAATATCAAAATATCTGGACCTGTATACATAAATCATCACAATCGTTGATTGAATTTTCCACTTTTAATTATAATATGTAGTTGATGTCACAATATCATAACATGATTCTAAAAGACCTGTATTACATATATTTTGGATTCTGGATTGACTTTACTTTCAAATAAGCATTCTTATAAATAGAATCAAAGGTTAGTATTTGGAAATGGTAATCTTTTTTCCATTTTGATCTAAAGGAATTCAGGTTTTTCTATTTTACATGCATGTAAAATAAATACATTTATAGACATGTTCATACACATAAAACAGTAAATCTGTCCACTAATTTCCATAGATTTTAGAGGAAAAAATAATCATTAAACATGAGCACAAATTGGGGGTGAGACATAATAGCAACAAAAAGAAAGTAAAGATGAATTTTAAAATGCCATAAATGAGTTTCGATTTTAATTCCCCATTTTCCCATCCAGAACAAGTGCCACCAAGGACCAGTTTTCGAATGGATTCCTCTGGCAAGTATCCTCCAGTTCTCACAGTCCTGTGAATGATGTCTTCCATTTTGTGTAACAAATCATTCTTCTGAGTAGTATCAGTTAATTAGTATGTAATCACTGTGCTAATTTTATCCACCTACAGAAGCATGTATTTAAGATAGAAAGTAGGTCTCATCAAGGTGAGCCTA
This sequence comes from Myotis davidii, assembly GCF_000327345.1. NCBI lineage: Eukaryota > Metazoa > Chordata > Mammalia > Chiroptera > Vespertilionidae > Myotis > Myotis davidii. The sequence goes on along the minus strand of NW_006299390.1, from coordinate 5,074,282 downwards.
CATGACTGTCAAGGGGGGAAAAAAAGAAGAAAACAGTCATATTTATTCATTTATTTCATAAAATGCTTTAGTTAAAGACAACATTAAAAAGCAGGTGACAAGGAAGCCACCAGACTGACTAGATCTGTGCCGTAGCTTCTAGCCACATGTGGCTGTTGGGCACTTGAAATGTGTCTGCTCTGAGCTTGAATATGCTGTAAGATGTGTGTCAAGTCTACACCAGGTTTCAAATACAGTACAAAAAAATACAGAAATGTATATCTCAATTATTTTATATTGATTAAGGCTTAAATAATATTTTGACTATATTAGGTTTAAAAAATATTATTATATTTTATGGTACCTGTTTTGATTTGCTTTTTAAAATGTGGCTACTAGAAATTTTTTCATTACTTATATTGACTACATTTTATTTATATTGGACATCCCTAGTCTAAATACATATAAATAAGAAGCTAGAATATGTAAAGAGATTTGTAATTTAGACATTTTCAAAGAACTTATTAGAAATTTTGCTAACATAGAATGAAATTATTTTGACATCAATTAAATATCTATATAAATTTAATTTTTTAACCATTCCAATTATAAAATGCTACATTTCAATCGTTTTTAAGTTAGATTAGAATATTATAATTTCAAGTATAAGAGCTGTTAGTAATAATTAACTTACTTAAAAGGAAAAACAATTTGACCTAACCATTCTGAAAATACTTCCCAATTTGGTTTGGGCTAAAATATTTAATGTTATTGTGGAAATGAAGAAAGAAAAGGAAGATTCAGATTTTTTTATTCCTAAGAAGTGCTTTGAACAGCTGATTAGAGCACTGGATTGAAAGCCAGAACACTGAAACAATTGCAGAAAAGAGCGTTTTATAATAATAGTACTATTTCAGGTCTGTAGGCTCACAGCACACATCTCTAGAGTGTTCCCATGATGACAGCTCATTATCCATCTCAGCATGTTCTAACACCCCCCTGGAGAATATATGTGCTCGAGATCATTTCATTCTGTAAGTTTCCATGTCATTTTTTTGGATATGTAGAAAATATGGACAATAACTGGTTACCATTTTGTCCTCAAATAATGTCCTCAAATACTTGCTTATCTTGGTCTGAAAATTTTTATAGCATGATTATTCTTATATGCTGACGGGAAAAACCTTATAATGTTTAAGAATATCTTATGCCTAGAGGGAAAATGAGACCTAGTAATTACAGTTGCAAAATGAAATCAGGACTTAATTTGAGATTCTAAATCTCAGTGCCCTAGCCACAGCAGGCACATTTCTTTAAAAATCTCAGCTTCTGAAAGTACTTTATTTAAAAACAAAAGAAGGAAGCGGAAGGCCGCCTAATAGTTTAGATTACCTTGATGTATGTGCAAAATACTATTTTTATATTTCAAAAGATACAAGTTGCTTAAAAGAGAATTATAGTGTAGTTGAGTATATGCAAGACAGATTTTCAAGAAGATAACCAATCCAAATATTTTGTTAAATGTCCACACAAGTTATCAAAATATTCCGGAAAATTATGACTGCATCCAAAATAAACAAATCTCCTATAGTACTGCTCACATTTATAAAATGTCCTTTATCCAATTCTGTGTCATGATTTTTGACTCAGACATATTTATCATAATTGTGAGGTATTTTGTTAACTTTAGCTGCATAAGATGCTTAGGTACAGAGGCAAAATTGGTAATAGGAATTCCTAAATAATGTATTTTTGAAGCTAAGTGATAACTTTAGAGTAGAATAATACTCTGGTTTATGGGGTCTGCTAGATTTGTATCTTAAAACAATTAAATTCAAGAAACATTTATTTGGCAACTTCTATAGGCTATACACAATCGAATACTATAGATAGACAAGGATCATTTTGTCATCACTAAGAATTTTAGTGAGAAACAGTGAATTCATAGCCAGGACCTTTGAATGGAGAGCTCCATCCAAAGACAGGAGAGCCAGGGCATGGAATATCACAGAAAGTAAGGGTATAAATCATTTCCAGAAGAATTTTCCTTGTTTAGAAATTTAAAAAAAAATTAGGATGGAAGCATTTGAGATCTTGCTTCCTGGCATGTCATCAGTTTGACTCAAACTCTTATAAAAATTTTAAAAAGAAATCAGGGGTTCTAAAGGGTGTATCAAATGAGGCACAGAAATCAATCAGAATGAGGAAAGAGAAAATGGCCATTCAATTCGGTCATTAGGACATCATCAATGGCCCTGAAGACAGCAGTTCAGTAATGCCAAAAGAGCAGAAACCAGACTGGCAGGAGTAAGTCAGAGATGAGAGAGTGAAGATGAGGGAGTGAACAATCCCATAAGGACTACTCTTCCCAGAGAGAAATGGGTAGGTAAGTAGCGGGTATTTAGGATGGGGACATCTGAGTTTATTTGAAGGATGAAGGAGAGAACTAACTAGAGTAGGAGATGCCTTCTACTACAGCGGAAACATATCTCACCGCATTCACATCACCAAAGGTATAAAAGGAAAAAGTAAAGGGAAGGGATTCTTTTAAGACAAAAATGTGTTAGCTACTTAGCTGGCAATGTTATACTCGAGCCATAGAAACTATTTAATTCCTGTTTAACTCATTCTGTATTTGGAGTGCATTGGAAACCCAGCAGCCAGAGACAACTTAATAACCACCTATGATTCCTGATTCCATCCTCGTACCTTCTTCCCTAGACCTCTTTACAAAGAAATGCCAAAAAATTAATGTTCTTTTCAGAAGGAAAAATTGAATGAATTCAGTCTCTGTGCCAAACTGATAATAAGCTCGTGGTACTTATGCTTTAATTAAAACACGAAAGGGGATTCAAGTACCAAAATTTAATTGACATGTTTACAGCAGCATCCCATGTGCCAAATTAATCCATAAAAAAATGCTGTTCTTTGCATTTTGAAGCTTGAATCATTCATAAAATTAATCAGTTGTGTGTAGTCACCCATCCTTTTCCCTAAAATTGTGCACAAAGTCATATCTTTCAAAATCTAGACCAAGGTATATATAACATTGACACCTCCCTGGAGTCTTAGTGGGAAATAAGAATCAGCTTTGAAATTCTACTTTATTGTGAGGAAAGTTGTCTTGATACCTGGATGTGGCCACCATTTGCTACTTTTGAATGTGTTTGCTTTTTCAATATTAGTGGGAGCCCAGGATAAATCCGGACTTGTAAATTCCATTCCTACAGTTTTCCATGGTGGTCAGGTGTCTTAGATGAGTATCTTAAGCTGCTTTATTTCATGATGCCCGAGGCCCTGGCCCTGGCTTCTAAGGCAGTACAACGCTGGCCATGCCTGGCCATTGCACACCGATGTCCGGAGTGTTCTGTCTCTCCTTAGTCCATTTCTTCACAACCCCTGCCTCATCTTGAGAGAATCCCTGACAGTTCTGTAAAAAGAGCTGAGGAAAAAGGGGAAAAGAGCATGGAAAGAGAATAAATAAGAAAGAAGATGAGGAAAGAAGGATGTTGGTGGGGGCAT
>NW_006299390.1:5068816-5069532 GCF_000327345.1 Myotis davidii | reverse complement strand
AAAACTGAGTTCAAAAGTCAATTGTGAATTGTATAGTGTAGGGCAAAGTTTGTTTGTTTTTTACCTTTTATCACCCAGCTCTAATTAACTATTTAATAGGAATTTAATTCTCTTAAGTTATCTCATCTTTAAAATATGAATGATTATACAATTCATAAGGGATGACTCATGGATGTGAAGATCCAATTGGTTAGTCTTCTTTGAGATTTTTCTTAGTCGTTGAGCTATACAATTCATAAGGGATGACTCATGGATGTGGAGATCCAATTGGTTAGTCTTTGAGATTTTTCTTAGTCGTTGAACCTTGTCTATCAACTATGACTCCTGAGTGGTCCAGACATAGCTTCCTATCCCAAAAGGATTCTCTGAAATCTCACCCCAATTTCCAAAACCATCCTGTTTAAGCGAGGTTTCTTCTATCAGTTCTGATTTGCTTCTATCAGTTCTGATATCTCCTTTATACTATTAAGGCCAGAGATCACTAAATACTTCTTAAGCAAAGGATGGCATGAAGTGTTCCCCAAAGTTGCTGCTCATCCATTGACATCCTAACAGTGACCATGAAAGTATGTATGTACAACTCGGTCGCGAGACTTTTCCCCTGATGAAGGTTCAAAGGTCCAGGGGATGGGGAAAAGCATAAATTATATTTAAATAGTCAAAAGATTTCTTGTAGTTTTAGTTTATTTATTATAGAGTTGAAAAACAAATGACAT
>NW_006299390.1:5059830-5068593 GCF_000327345.1 Myotis davidii | reverse complement strand
TTACTAGGTAAACTTTATTAGGTAGTTCCAAGATGTTGCCATCTGTTCTCTCATATTTCTAAAATAATCGTTCTAGTCAGAGTAAACATGCTCAAAGTGACAGCCAATCTTCTTAAGGATAATCTGAATGCTCTCAGAAAAATAAAGAATGATAGAGGCATCATTTTTTTTTTCACCCAGAAAATTTGTGTGCTCTTTCTGCCTTGGCTGGTCACTGTTAATTCAGACAGACTGATTTTGGAATACCTACTTTTCGGTTCCATACTTTTTTTTATTTCCATGCATTAATCATATCCACAAAATTACTTTATCATTGGTGTGTTCAGTCCGTCGGGGGGTAGGGAGGAGGCAGGATTCAGTACTCATGGGATCTCCTTTATGGCAGGTCCAGATTATAAGGAGCTGGACGTTCATCTTCGTAGGATGGAGTCTGGATTTGGCTTCAGAATTCTCGGAGGAGATGAGCCTGGACAGCCTGTAAGTTGAATCTTCTTTATGTCCACACGTTGGGCTATATTGTGTGTGTGTGTGTGTGTGTGTGTGTGTGCATCAGAGGAACTATCACTGTGAATGACATCTAAAAGGAAATTTTTTAAGATGCACATAAAAAAATTGAGGTTTGGGGAGTTTTTTTGGTATTTAATTTCTCAGAATATGCCAGTATTCCCATGCCTACACACCGTCAATGCACATTATATTAAGAAAGGGACATTATTCTTTCTTAGAATACTTTAAATTTTTCTTGAATATTTCAATTACTTGTATTGGACCAACGACTGGTCTCTGGGCAGCAGCTCACAGGTAAACACACATGCAATAGGACAGAAGATACGTGTGAAGAGACGACTTGGAACAACAGAATTATGTGTGTTTTCCATCAAAACCACATGGGAGAGAAAACACCGTGATAAACAGAAGCAAGAGCAAGCTCGATGCTGCAGAAGTTCAACCCGATTCGAATTAAGAGATTACCATGAGATGTGCACACAGACAGCTTCAGTTAGCGCAATATTGGGAATTTGGGGAGGCTCTGGGGAAATCATTCCTCCCTATAACCCATCTTTCTCTTTCTTCAAACTTATTGGGATAAAATTGGTTAAAAACATCATATAAGTTTCAGGCGCACAATTCGATAATACACCATCTGTCTGTTGCATTGTGTGCTCACCACACAAAGTCTAGTCTCCTTCAATCCCTGCCCCTCGGTAAGCACCAGGCTGTCCTGTAACTCATCTTAGTCTATCTGTAGAATTGAAAATAGTATCCAGTTCCTTCGTATACTAAACGTTTAAGCTCTTGGCCTCTGCAGGGTTCCTTTCTGACTTAGCTTCGGATTGCTCTCTAACATGTTCTTAGGCTTCCCATTTAGTTTAATTAGTGGGATTTTAACTTCCTTTAAAGCAGGACTTCATCTTTTCTTTTTTTATTACCCTTTACTGCCCCATAAATGAAAAATGTGACATTACCCAGTTAGCCAAACTCCAGGTTGAGATCTCAGTTCTCTAAACTGCAAAGTTGCGGGAAGAATCTCTACGATAATACCTTCAGTTCAGGCACCAGCTACAAATTTGGGGGACCCCACGGCCTTCTCCAGATTCAATAATTCACTAGAACAACTCACAGAACTCAGGAAAGTGCTATACTTAGGATTACAGTTTTATTACAGTGAATGAGAACAAATTAGAATCATCCAAAAGAAGAGGAACATAGGACCAAGCCTGGAGGGTTCTAAATGTGAAGCTTCCATCATGCTCACCCAGGTTTTTGTGTCCAGAGTTTGGGGTTTTATTATGTGCGCATGATTGATGGAATCATCGCCCAGGTGGTTGAGCTCAACCTTTTAGAATAGCCATGGGCAAACTACGGCCTGCAGGCCGGATCCAGCCCGTTTGAAATGAATAAAACTATTGAAAAAAAAGACCGTATACCCTTTTATGTAATGATGTTTACTTTGAATTTATATTAGTTCACACAAACACTCCATCCATGCTTTTGTTCAGGCCCTCCGGTCCAGTTTAAGATATTATGTGCGCATGATTGATGGAATCATCGCCCGGGTGGTTGAGCTCAACCTTTTAGAATGTCAGGCTGCTATCACGCCTCGAGTCAAAAAGTTTGCCCACCCATGTTTTAGAATGTCAGGCTGCTATCACATGGCTCAAAGACCCAACTCTCTAATTACATGGCTGGTTGTTCTGGCATCGTCCGTTCCCACTCTAAGACTGTTGGTATGTCTGGCTCCACCCTGAGTCATCTCCTTAGCATGACCTATATCAGGTGCCCACCGTGAGCCTCCTCATTAGCCTAACCTCTCAGGTATGGCCCAAAGGGCTCACCATGGAAACTAAGATACTCCTGGTCCAAGGGTATAGGGGTACCTTTCAGGAAAGGCCAGACCTCTCTTTGGACTGAGGCCAAATTCTTTATTTCACAGCCATATGCTGAACATGAAAATACCAAATGAAGGAAACAAAACGAAACTATGTCCAAACTAATACTAAGGTGATTTTGATAGCATTTTGTGGGAGACTGTGTGGTAGTTGAGACTTTTGTCAAGCATTTAAGGTTAAATCCACATAGAATCCATTGTTCTTAAACTAATATAATGCCTCAAACTTAACAACTTAAGGGGTTACCACCAGAAAGATGAGGTCCCTGTTTGTTCCAGGACGCACTGACAGACACACTTCCCCTTACCAATCTGTGAGCTCCTTGGAGGCAGGCCTGTGTTTTGATGGTGTTTGTGTCTCCCAAGCCTAGCAGGAAGCCTGGCACAATAAGTGATTATTAAGTGGATTTAAGAGAGTCCTCTTAGCCAAACCGAAACTGTCGCCTGAGCTTGTCAGCATAAATAGGATCTGGAGTATACATATTTTGAGGCTTCTAATCCAGCAGGCTATGTAGAATTAAAATAACCTAATCCTTAGAAGTGGGGATGTGTCCTGGTGGCCCGACAGCATGCTTTGTTTAGCTCTGCCAGCGCTTTGAAATAGCAATGCATCAACTGATCTCACACATTTGAAAATTCAAATTTCCACCTTCTCTTGAAAAATACATCTGGCAACATTGAGCTTGCCTTTCTCCATGACAACTGGCTGGAGCTAAGCAGTGGACCGTTTTAGGCTAAGCATGGCCACAGTTCCCAAAACTCCGTAATGCCTGTTATTTATTTTGTTTATTATCTCTGAAACTCCCTTCCCAGAAGATTAGATAAAAAAAAAAATTTGAAAGGTGAATACTTTACACCAAAGGACTCTTCAACCAGGGTCAGATTATGGCTTTAATTGGCCCTACCACTGGAAATATTATTGGTTCCTTCTCTTCCATAGAAATACAAATGAAAGATTAAGTTGTCACATAAATGTAAGGAGAAAAGAAGAACGTTTCCATTCTCCCTGTGATACTTACTTCAATATAGTGTTTTCAATGCACAGTTCTTACGTTGCTGGGCCTCCCCATAGCCTCATAGTCTGCTTTGGGGATAAACTAGCACCACATTCAGGAAATGCTGTCTTCACCGGTCTCCCCCTCCCCACAAGCAGTGGGGCTTACATGCCAGTCACAGGAAAGGCCTAGTCTCAGCTAGCTCAGGAAGGGGGAGTTCTGGCTGAACTTTGCCCAGCACAGATTCGATAGAATTGATGCCCAAATGGAGCACATATTGCTCTAACGGAAGCTCAGGTGTGTGAATGCTGCCATGGTCACCACCCAGCCTCAGGACACCTTTCTACCTTTAGTGGGCAGGCATCTAGTATTTATGATAAGCCTCCTCCGATTGCATGGATTTGCTGGTTATCCTTGTTGTGTTTATTTAGGTTTATTCTGGCTTATTCTTTCATTCAAATGATTTAAGACACAGGCTGCAAGCTGCAATTCTGACAGCCCAGCCATAAAGTCAAAGCCTAAATCCCCCTCAAGCCAGCAAAGCCCGAAAGTAATGTCTCAGCTCTTGTCCTCTGCAGGTTTCCTTTCTGACTTAGCTTCTGATTGCTCTCTAACATGTTCTTAGGCTTCCCATTTAGTTTAATTAGTGGGATTTTAACTTCCTTTAAAGCAGGACTTCATCTTTTCTTTTTTTATTACCCTTTACTGCCCCATAAATGAAAAATGTGACATTACCCAGTTAGCCAAACTCCAGGTTGAGATCTCAGTTCTCTAAACTGCAAAGTTGAAGGAAGAATCTCTATGATAATACCTTCAGTTCAGGCACCAGCTACAAATTTGGGGGTCCCCACGGCCTTCTCCAGATTCAATAATTCACTAGAACAACTCACAGAACTCAGGAAAGTGCTATACTTAGGATTACAGTTTTATTACAGTGAATGAGAACAAATCTGAATCATCCAAAAGAAGAGGAACAGAGGACCAAGTCTGGAGGGTTCTAAATGTGAAGCTTCCATCTTCCTCAGGATCGTGTTACCATCCCAGCATCCATCCACTCAGGATTGCCAACCAGGGTTGCTCACCCAAGTTTTTGTGTCCAGAGTTTGGGGTTGTATTATGTGCGCATGATTGATGGAATCATCGCCCGGGTGGTTGAGCTCAACCTTTTAGAATGTCAGGCTGCTATCACGTGGCTCAAAGACCCAACTCTCTAATTACATGGCTGGTTGTTCTGGCATCGTCCGTTCCCACTCTAAGACTGTTGGTATGTCTGGCTCCACCCTGAGTCATCTCCTTAGCATGACCTATATCAGGTGCCCACCGTGAGCCTCCTCATTAGCCTAACCTCTCAGGTATGGCCCAAAGGGCTCACCATGGAAACTAAGATACTCCTGGTCCAAGGGTATAGGGGTACCTTTCAGGAAAGGCCAGACCTCTCTTTGGACTGAGGCCAAAATCTTTATTTCACAGCCCTATGCTGAACATGAAAATACCAAATGAAGGAAACAAAACGAAACTATGTCCAAACTAATACTAAGGTGATTTTGATAGCATTTTGTGGGAGACTGTGTGATAGTTGAGACTTGAAAATTCAAATTTCCACCTCCTCTGGAAAAATACATCTGGCAACATTGAGCTTGCCTTTCTATATGACAACTGGCTGGAGCTAAGCAGTGGACCGTTTTAGGCTAAGCATGGCCACAGTTCCCAAAACTCCGTAATGCCTGTTATTTATTTTGTTTATTATCTCTGAAACTCCCTTCCCAGAAGATTAGATAAAAAAAAAAATTTGAAAGGTGAATACTTTACACCAAAGGACTCTTCAACCAGGGTCAGATTATGGCTTTAATTGGCCCTACCACTGGAAATATTATTGGTTCCTTCTCTTCCATAGAAATACAAATGAAAGATTAAGTTGTCACATAAATGTAAGGAGAAAAGAAGAACGTTTCCATTCTCCTGTGATGCTTACTTCAATATAGTGTTTTCAATGCACAGTTCTTACGTTGCTGGGCCTCCCCATAGCCTCATAGTCTGCTTTGGGGATAAACTAGCACCACATTCAGGAAATGCTGTCTTCACCGGTCTCCCCCTCCCCACAAGCAGTGGGGCTTACATGCCAGTCACAGGAAAGGCCTAGTCTCAGCTAGCTCAGGAAGGGGGAGTTCTGGCTGAACTTTGCCCAGCACAGATTCGATAGAATTGATGCCCAAATGGAGCACATATTGCTCTAACGGAAGCTCAGGTGTGTGAATGCTGCCATGGTCACCACCCAGCCTCAGGACACCTTTCTACCTTTAGTGGGCAGGCATCTAGTATTTATGATAAGCCTCCTCCGATTGCATGGATTTGCTGGTTATCCTTGTTGTGTTTATTTAGGTTTATTCTGATGTATTCTTTCATTCAAATGATTTAAGACACACTCAGGCTGCAAGCTGCAATTCTGACAGCCCAGCCATAAAGTCAAAGCCTAAATCCCCCTCAAGCCAGCAAAGCCCGAAAGTAATGTCTTGAAGACCAGAGCACTGCACCTCAGAAAGACCATAGGAGGAAGAGCGAGTCTCAGTAAAGGTCTCGCATGAGCCCTTCCTTCCTGCCTCCCTCCATTGTAAGTCCAAAGATAATCCGCACACAGAATGCGCTCGCCTCATTTAATTGCCGGCAGGCTACAAAGGGAGAGGCACGGGAGGTGACTTGGTCCCCAACCACAGGAGGTCTCCTAAATTACCTCAAATGGGTTTCGGCCTCCATATGTACGCAATGGTATTGACATCTCAGGGTGCACATTAAACACGACAACACCGCTTATGGCAAATAATGCACAGCGGGACTCCAGCTCAGACAAAGCATATGGGCATTTTTCCTGCAAGAGGAAATACTTTTCACAGTTAAATAACAATAGAAATAGAAAGAAATGAAAAAGTGCCCGAAAGGAACAAAACTGAGGTTTCCACCTGGGAGCTGAAAAGAGATGGAAAGGCATCAAGATGGAGGGACTCGAGGAATACTGCAGCGGAGAAAGGCCCGGGTGGAGGAGAACTGTTAACAAAAGAGCGAGGTCATGACAGGCACCCTCCTTGGTACAGGAGTCGGGGGCACATTTGTGGGGGGTGAGCGGGGAGAGAGAACAAGTTGTCCTGGGCTATGATTGTTGCAAGTCAGATCCGCTGGGGTTGGACTAGCATGAGGTAGGGCAGGAAAGAATTAAAAGGCCTGAAAATGTGGCTTTCATTTTGCTTCTTTGTTATTTGTTTTTGTTTTCTTTTTTGTGTTCATTTTTGCCCCTGACTTACTGGGATAGCAGACACTTGAATGTGAATTGCTATTATTTCATATCAAACATTCTGCTTTGTTCCGTGTCCTCACAACCTGTAAAACAAATTGGAGTTGTAGAGTTGTTTATAATTCTTTTGTTTTTTAGAGAAGGCAATTGGAAAGATAAGGCCATGGGTGAGTTGTTCTTTCAATGTGTGTGTGTATGGGGTGGGGGGTAGGATCTTTCTTGGTCTGTTTTGCCATAAAAGCTCTTCCTTCAGACCCGAAGCAATAGAGGTAGGGTAAAGAACTCCTCCAGGAACACTGAGAAAGCGAATGAGTGGGACGAGGGGTCTGCAGAGGCTGAAGAATACGGTGAGGCCAGAAGGAGCAAGGCCGGTGTTGGCTGGGAAGGCTCGGTCAACAAGCCCTGAAGGAAAATGTAGCCCGATGGGTCAGGGAGCCCAGACCATGCACTCAAGGGGGCATCCCTCAGCAGGCCTGGAAAGTGGCCGGTGTGGCCGGGCAGGGAGTTGAGCCGAGGCACCAGAGGGAGAGCCCTTCAGCAGACTCGGAACATGACCGTGAGACCACAGAGCCTCTGGCCATTGGACCAAGTGGGAACACTCAGAATGTGCTACTCAAAGTGTGATAACAGACCAGAGCATCCAGCAAGAATGTGCTACTCAAAGTGTGATAACAGACCAGAAGCATCCAACAGACCCTGGGAGCTTGTTAGACATGCAGAGTCTCAGGTTCCACCCCAGGCCTGCAGAATCAAACTCTCAAGGGGAGGTCCAAAAGTTTGTTTTAACAAACTCACCGGGTGATTCACATACACCCCAGACTTTGAGAACTACTGACAAGGGATCAGGTACCCTGTGGCATGTTTTCAAGACCTTAAATGAACATGGTATATACATTGGGAAGCCAATATGAATTACAGTGCAGAAAGGAATCACAGATTACCTAGTCCCTGCAGTTACCTGCAGTTACAGTGGCAGACAGGAAAGAAACGAAACATATTCAAAATAAAGCATATTGAAAATAAAGAGAAAGCGCTGTGGATTTTTCCCTGAATAGAGGGCCACATAGAGCTGGCTCTGTGTCCGCAGTGAAATAAAATGCATGAAGGTGCAAAGGGCCAAAGGCTAAGAGCAAAGCCGCCTGACAGCCAGAGTGACAGTGCGCGCATGTGGCCGGCTTGTTCCCAGCAAAGGTGGAGGTTCCTGGCCGAATGAGTGAACGTAACTAATACATATGTCCCAGGACAAGCAGCTCTGATGCCTTCTCCAGTTCCCCGTGCTCCGCTCGATTAAAGTTCGTTTAATGGCGCTGGCAAACCCTTTGAAACAAGATAGAGGCTGGATTATACAGCCTATACAATTACAATTCTATAGTAATATGTATACATAGAATAATTATACAATATTACATATTGAAATATTGTATTGAATACATACAGTTTATTTAGATATTCAATTGAAGTATTAATTGGACACAGCTCTGATGCCTTCTCCAGTTCCCCGTGCTCAGCTAGGTTAAAGTTTGTTTAATGGTGCTGGCAAACTCTTTTTGAAACAAGATAGAGGCTGGATTATATAATGCAATTCTATAGTAATATGTATACATAGAATAATTATACAATATTACATATTGAAATATTGTATTGAATACATACAGTTTATTTAGATATTCAATTGAAGTATTAATTGGACATCGTTTATTTAGAAGTAAATATATCCTATTTGATCCAACAAACTAAAGGTGGAAGATTCAAGTTTCACATTTTTTAAAAATGTGACTGAATTTCAGTCTTTGCTCAAATGTCCACTTCTCACTGAGGCCTGCTCTAGTCAACTCCAGCACCGCCTCAACCATGTGGCAGACACTCTTCCACCACCTGACCTTGCTGTATTTTCCCATAATGCATGCCTGCTAAATGTAATGTAGCCACACATTTATTATATTTATTATTGTCCTACCACTAGAATGGAAGCTCTGTCGGGCAGGACTTTTGTGTATTGTTCACTGCTGGATTCCTGGCACCTAAAAGTGTCCTTGGGCTCAATGAAGATTTGCCGGCTTAATGAGTTAATTAGAGAGGAGAGAAACACATAAAAT
>NW_006299390.1:5058771-5059673 GCF_000327345.1 Myotis davidii | reverse complement strand
GGAGCACTACTCTTCAACATAGAAGTAAATCTACTCCTCACTTCACCCTCCAGGAATACATGAAAAGGAGGGACAGTGATGGGGAATTGTCATTCCTCTGTGGACCCAAGGAAAAAGAAAACTCTTCAGATTATAATTTTGCATATACCTAAGAATCCTGGGCATCAAGGTCTGGTTGCCATGTGGACAGGCCACACTGAGCAGTGGGTCCAAGCAGAAGGAATGGACCCAACCCGAGGCCATGAAGCCTGCAGGTCACAATGCAGCAACTCTAGCAATTAGCTGGAATCCACAGATCTGGGATTTGAAAGAAATCAATCTGTGAGCAAGGGGCCATTTAATAAAGATATAAAGTGAAACCTAGAATATAGGCTCTGTAACATTATCAGGCTAATGGTAACTCCTGCTTTTAGATGCTGTGTGGCTAAGCCACTTGGCAAAAGAAAAAGGGTGTCTTTTGTTCATGAGTTAGAAAACAGCAAAATTAAAATTCTAAGTACTATTATCTTTCCTCTGCGAAAGATAAAAGCCTTACGAATGGGCACTAAGTTGAGTGTTTCTAATGGGACGTGGGAACCCTCACTTTATGCCTTTCATCGCCATCCCTGGTTCCGGGAATTACACTAAAATGCACATTCCCCAGATGTACCCCCTCGTTTCCTGGCATGGTAGCCACCTAAGCAGCAGAGCTTTTTAGGGGACCGGCAGGACTAGAACGTCCTTTGTGCCGAGGACGGTGCTTGAAGGAAGCATTAAAGGACGGAAGCGAAATCTGGAGAAGATTTGACTGAGATTTTTTTTAAGTAAGTCAACTAGCTAGGAAAAGCCAGCTATGAGTTTTGCTTCGTTTTATTTACCTTCGCTTTTCAAAGTCAAACAAACAAACAAACAAAACATACTTT
>NW_006299390.1:5000374-5058530 GCF_000327345.1 Myotis davidii | reverse complement strand
TTCTCTAGAAGGAGGTAGCAACCTGGAAGAGTTGGAAGGGCGCCCCTTTAGCCTCTCATTTTTCAAGTACATGATCAGGTTTAGAGCAAGGGATAAAATGTGGAAATAAAATCTCCCACCAAGTTTTTATATACTTACATGCATATAAAAAGTTTGAAACATACGTGCCCTGTTCTTCTCACTGCTTCTTTAGATTTTGATTGGAGCCGTCATTGCCATGGGCTCAGCCGACAGAGATGGCCGCCTACACCCTGGAGATGAGCTCGTCTATGTGGATGGGATTCCAGTGGCTGGCAAGACCCACCGCTATGTCATCGACCTTATGCACCACGCGGCCCGGAACGGGCAGGTCAACCTCACTGTGAGAAGAAAGGTGCTATGTGGAGGTATGTAACTCCAGGCAGCAGCAAGAGTTGGAGGTGAGGTGGTGAGATGTTTTTGTGAGACATGCTAAAGATGTTTGAAACAAAATTTTAAGTCCATGTCTATATTATATGAGAGGAAAAAACAACCTAGATAGTCTAAATGTAACTGATTTTGAAAGTGCAGATTTTCACCCACTGGTACCATTCCAAGCAATCTTTGAGGCCTACATTTTCAATGCAGTCATCAAAATTTCCTAGCAAAGCCTGGAGCTAATTCAAGATGTGTATGCTCTTTGCTCTTTGGTAACGCTAGTTATAAGAACATTATAGCAGTGAAAAATAGGGCTTTTGAAAATGTTCCTCATTGTGTTTACAAACCCAAAACCACAGCATTTTGATAACATAATAAGGCAACAAGGATGGAAAATTAGCTTCCATTGTAGAGCCTGATAAAAAGGAACAATAAAAGTATTACCCTGATTTACATAAATATAGCTGTATGTCACTTTGAGCAAACACAATTCATATAACTCCAAACTTACGAAACAGATAAATTAGAAGTCATTATTCCCTTTACCTCCATTTTCCCAACTTCAGAAAAGAATCCACCAAAGATATTGTCAAAAGTCAGTCCTCGGAGCCATAATGGGATTCCGTTTCTCTCTTCACCATCTCAGCTCCACAAAAGATATTTATGTTTTAAGGAATATGCCTGTTACAAGTATCACGCTATTTCTTGTAACCCGAGCGTGCACTAGCGTTGGGAGTATAGTCCCACACCCCCTGGGCGTGGCCCCGGAGGTCACAGGAACCGACTGCAGCACCAATGTTATCTTATCACCCCTGCCACCGCGACCTGCTGGCTTTCTGCTCGGCCCCTGACTGTTCCTTGTAAAGAATGATGAATGCTAGGCTTAGGAGGGCCCTTAGCAACAGCAGCTCCCTCGGGTGACAGATGAGAAGACGGAGGCCGGAGGCACAGCAGCCTGCCCAGTAGGCCACAGAGTCAGTGATGATGCAGACTCACGTCCCTGGCTAGGACTTATTTTTTATACCCCTTTCAATCCCCTCTTCACTCTCTCACCATCTCCATCCCCGGTGAATGCAAAGACTTTAAACCAACCTTTAGCAAATGTCATTCCAAACATAAGGAGAAGGAGTCTTTCATAGGTGTTATTATTATACCATATTTGAATTTAAAAAGGGCCACTGGCTAATCACAGGCTGTGCATGATTCAAGAGGCTAAAGTTTATTAGTCAAACAAAAATCCTTTTCTATTCGCGTCTTCTAGAAACTAGACTTGGAGCAAGGGTAATCATTTAAAAGGGCAAGTCAGAAGAACTGTCAGCCCTCACCAGTAGAGACCGCTATATATCTCACACAGAGACTTTGCTAAGAAGTGTCATTCATCTGCAGAAATTCCTGCCATACCACTTGACCCAAAGAAGTAAAACACCTTGAATGATCCTCATTCTTGGGCAAGATGCCAGAAGGAAGACCGTGTTTTCTTGATTAATATTTAACTGTCTCTCTCCCCACAGAGTGATTTTCAATAAAAAGTTTGCTGTGCTATATGTTCTGTAGCCCAAAGATAAATTTAAAAGATACCTGGTTTACAAGGAAATACATTGCGAAGTGCAAAACCAGTGCACCAACATAATTTCATGCTCCTCTTGCCACCAGCTGATTATTGCAAATTAAATTTTGCTCTAATCAACCCAAGCTATTGGAGTGTATGCCAAACACTGCAAAAACGTATTCTTGCAATTTGTGGATCACGTGACTTCCGTAAAGATGCTCTTTGCTGCAGTTCTTACCAATTTTACTCATTTAGGCTTTGAAGTGCATTTCAAGTGCATTTAATTTTTGAAGTTCTGCTGCAGACTGCTCATTCTCACCAGGAGAGCTTCCCAGTTAATTCAGCCCCCTCTTCCTTGAAAGCTTCATCAGTATTGAAATGATTAAGTTCAGCAAAGGATACTTTGATAGTAAAGAAAATGCCTGGAAATAGATTTTTTTTAAAGACATAGGAAGACAGCGTTTCCTCATAGTGGCATTCCTTGAACAGTGAGAAGGGTCAACTACAAATGACAGTGGAGATGCCTTTTCAAGGGTTGTTGTTATCATTATGATTTCGCTTTCCTAAGCAAAGGCAGTGGAGGTACAGGCCTGGCACATGATGAGATGATTGAAAGCTGACGGAAAGTGAGCAATCAGCTGTGAAGAGACAGAAGATGAGCAAGAAGAGGGGCAGTGTTGCCGCCTCTTTGCACAAAGGAGCAACATTATAGAGAAGAAGCTGGGAGGAAAGGAGGTCAGACAGGTCATCCCCTTCAGCCATAGGCTTGCTGCGGCCATACAACTGTCTTGCCCACCTCAGAAGACATTGGGCACTGGCTTCCTAGTTGATGCTCAAGACAAAACACATCCATTATGAAAGATACAGCTGGTGAGTTACACTGGGCAAAAATTAAAATAACACAAAAACCTGCTTCAAATATTGAAATATAAAAAGGCATACAATTAAAATTAAAATACAGAAAAGAATGCAAATATAAAGGCAGTATTTTCAATTGGGCAATGGCAAGCTAGATCCTCAAAAATGAGAAAATGTAGAGTAAAGGAAGGAAATATGCAGCAATGTATCCAGTTTTCTTTACCATATAATTTTAGCACAGATCTTGTGCCTTAAACGGGTTTTGAGAGATGTCTTACTTATGCTATCAGATCTGATAGTTGTTTTTCTCCCAAGGATAGTAGAAGAGTCCCTTTAATTATTCTACTGAAAGGATAAACATTTATATCTTTAGTAGCTCAGTTTGAGTTGTTTACCCTAATGACACATTATTTTGTATCCACACTATTTGTCTGAGAGAAGGGTGTCTCTGAGGAATTTCCTAAAGTGTAAATCTAGAACTGATGTAAACATTTTATGACTTAATCAAAACATATTAGAGTCCACCTTAAAGCTACCAGTATCTTTTCCAATATCTATGGGACCGTCCAATTCCTGTCCTGATGCCGAGAAAGGGAAGGTTTTCCTGACAGCAGGGTGGGAAGTTTAGCCAGTGTTTAGGGAGCCAGTGGATTCCCTGGTCATAGTTACTACACTTTTTTGTCAATTCAAAATACATTTTCTTATTCTTTATCTACCAGCATGTCACCCATTTGAATAAGCTGTCTGCCTCCGTGAGTGTAAACTGGGAGTGCACCAACACAAGTGCTTGCAGATAGGCCGGCTCCTGACAGCACAGCCACAGCCTGTGGCTGCCCTGCCCCATCAGGCCCCTGAAGGTGCACATGCATGTGGACACTCCAACCCCCACGTCCACGCTCTGTCCACATACAAACCCCACTGCCCTGGCCATGCTCCAACACAAGACATGTGCATCTGAGGTGCTGTCATCCTCTGGGGGACAGTCCTGAAAAAAGGCCCAGTATACCCCCGAAGCAGGCAAGGTCTGTTTGGTGACAGGGTCCTGGAGTCCTGGCACCCACGGTGTGATCTAGAAGAGAAACAATGCCTCCAGCTGAACGAGTCCCTCTGGCCCTGCATACCCCTCACTCTATGGGTTCAGAAATTGGCAAGAGACATTGGGGAATAGTTGGGACTGTGATGACTTGCACACTATATACCCCAGCTCTAGTAATCACTACCAAGTATTTCAAGAGAAACTGGAAATCCAGATTTCTGTAAAATCTGCCTATTTTACAACATTGACAATTAATTCTAATAACTATAGGCCTGGAATAAATGGGTCTGCTAGCCAGGAACCAACTGTTCTAGTCAAAACATCTCACCTGGAGGGCCTTCCCCAATGGAGACCCTCTCCCAGTCAGCCAATGATGATCCCCAGTATAACTGGTTGGGACAAAACAGCCGCAAAAATTGATTATCTGACTTACTTAGATACTAAGTGACTGAATTCTGTACATTCATTTGTATGTGAGACAAGAAGATGAGTCCGGAAGTTAGAGAATTGAAAAAATGCACATGGCATTTAGTCACTCTGTGACATTTTATGACATTATATTCTAAAACAATGATGTCCATGCCCTACACCAGGAAGGGTTGTTGGAGAGAAGAGTCTCATTTAGACATAGAGCCAGCTGAGTAGAAAAAAATGATGTCGAGCCAACTCTATCCCTCAAAATCAATCTTTGGAAGTCTTAACTCCCTGGCTTTAAATGTGTTCATGTTGTTAAAGATGAAGAACTTGGTTCTAGACATTGACAGGGAAGTCCAACAGCAATAGAAAAGTATCTTGTTAATGTAATTACCCAGGGGCCACTCACCACTCACGTTGACTTAGTCCATGATTTCCTTTCTCTCCCTAAAACCTGAGGCATGGCCACTCCCAGCCATTTATTGCAAAGGCAGATAATTTTTCTTTGTTGCTGCTTTACTGACAACCAAGATCTCAACCCCCTAAAATATGACAGCCAGAAAATGAGATCTCTCTTGTCACTGCCTATGACATTTAGTTACTGATTTAGTCCAATAGCTCGGGGAGATTTTCAATTGAATGTTGCAGCATAATAATTTGTTTGTTTTTCTTCTTCCTGACTATCTCTAATCACTTTATTTGCAACGCGCAGAGCACTGATAAAGGACACGTGCTTCACCAAGACAATAACTGTGCCTTTGGACGGTGTTTTCTAGCGGAGAGGGTACATTTTACAGGCAGTTTTAATTTGACAGAAAAGAGGGAAAGGCTTTGACATTGACATTCTGTTCTTTTATGACTTCATTACATTTCTTACAGATGAAAAGCATCCATTTGTTTCCTTCTATTAAAGCCTGATTAATTCAATCTTACTCCAAAATCAAATTTATCAAATGATAATAAGCAGCAGCCTAGATTTTATTCAGTAATTACAAATAAGAAGTAAATGCTTTTTCATAAGGCCATTTTTAATCTGGGTGTATGAATGAATGCAGCCTCTTTTCCTTAAGGTATCTGTGTAACAGAACCTTGCTTTTTATATTTTATTGTTTAAAGTATTACAAATAGTAGTGCATCTGTCTCCTTTTTTTCCCCCATTGACCTTCCCCAGCCACCAGTCCCCGCCCCCATCACATGCCCTCCCCACTCCCCCGCCCCCAGTGTCTTGTGTCCATTGGTTATGCTTATATGCATGCATACAAGTCCTTCGGTTGATCTCTCACCTCCCCCCCCAACCCTCCCAACATTCCCACTGTAGTTTTTGACAGTCTATTTGATGCTTCTCTGCCTCTACATCTATTTTTGTTCATCAGTATATAATGTTCTTTATTATCTATAAATGAGTGAGATCATGAGGTATTTTTCTTTCACTGACTGGCTTATTTCACTTAGCATAATGCTCTCCAGTTCCATCCAGGCTGTTGCAAATGGTAAGAATTCCTTCCTTTTTACAGCAGCATACTATTCCACAGAACCTTTCTTATAGTCTGTTCTTTCTCCCTAATTTTTCCATTTCAGAATGGAATTGCAGCTTGTAAAGTTAAGAGCTTTCATTGGAGCTTTTGCCAATTATTTTTAACAAGACACTTTCCAGACTTCTAAATAGGAGACCATATCTAGCAAACCCCCCCTCAAAAAAAAACACACATTAATTGTGACTCTTTTCCATATTCCTCTGTTCCATAACGTCTTTTGAGTACACTAATTAAATTGTAAGATGGAGATGAAACAGCTTTATTTCTAATTACAGTATTCTAGGTGCCACGTCAGCTCTTTTAATCAAGATACCATTACCTAGGTATTAAATTAAAATGACAAAATTCTTTCTAGATGACAGATCAACTTTCATTTTAAAAACTAGCTTCTCTTGGCAGCCAACTGTCTATCACTTCTCTCTGTGAATATGCTTGCTTGCTTTCTTGTGAAAGTAGTGATTTGGTTTATCTGATTGATAATAGAGTGTATTTTTTAACAATACAGAATGTAAGTGAGCCAGGCCTCCAACACTTCCCTTAATGTTTCAAAATTCATTGCTCCTTAGCCTGGTAACATTGTCAGATCCTGGAGTAAGCAAACTACTTTAAGAAGGATGTTTCCTACCTGCAGGAAGTGAACACATCTAGGCTAACAGAATATCACAAAATTAAATAAAACTGTGGCTTCTTGGTAAAATGATGATAGATCACTTTACAAAGACACCCCCTGGGCTGTTAACCCCACTTCCAAGACTCCTACAGCAGCAGTTCTCGAAGTCTGACCTTGAACCTGCATGCAGACTCCTGTGCCCAGTCTTCCCTAGATCTACTGAAAAAACTTGCCATGTGTGGACTCTAAAGATAGTTCTCACAAGCTCTTTGAGTAATTCGTGTTCACAGGACCATTGAAGAGCCTGTCCACTTGTTTTATGCTCTTCTGTGATCAATTATTAGTATGCAACTAAGAAGCCCGCTGTCTCTAACTAGACATTGTCCTGCGGGGCTGCAGTCTTAACAGGGGGAAAATGCAAACAGGGAGCAGCACTTAAGAAAGTTGAGGGGTTTGGGCTCTGCACCTCTGTGGGGAATAGAAGCCAGTCAACCAGTCTGGTCACAATGCTGGTATCTAGAACCGTGCCTGTCTCCCAGACCTTGTTAAATAACCAAGCGCCTGTATTCTCCCTTGTTGCAGGGGAGCCCTGCCCAGAGAACGGGAGGAGTCCAGGCTCCGTATCAACCCACCACAGCTCTCCACGCAGTGACTATGCCACCTACACCAACAGCAACCACGCTGCCCCCAGTGGCAGCGCCTCTCCCCCGGAAGGCTTCGTGTCCCACAGCCTGCAGACCAGCGACGTGGTCATTCACCGGAAAGAGAACGAAGGCTTCGGCTTCGTCATCATCAGCTCCCTGAACAGGCCTGAGTCCGGATCCACTATAAGTAAGTGGCTGCTTCGCCTGCCCTTTGAAGGAGAGATCTGTTTTCTTTTGTTCTGGTGGTGGGGATGCTGGCAAGCAGGTGGGAGGGCTGGGGAGGCATCCTGAACACTGATTAGCCAAATGTTGCTGACCTTTGGCTCAGGACAATCCAACACTCCCATAACAGCTCCTCCCTCATTTTGAACTAGAAAGAAAATAAAACAGAGTGAAGTGGGAGTGTTGGTGTGAGGGGAGGGGTGCGCCTGTGCGATAGGATGAAGCCAGGTTGGCAGAGGATCGGGGAGAGCAGTGTAAGCAGAGCCCTGAGGTGGGAAGGAGCTCAGCATTGAAGAAACACACAGAAGCCCGGTGGCTGTGGCAGGGTGGACAGGGAGGGGAGAGGGCAGGAACCAGGGCACGAGGCTTCATACGCCCATGGGCAGAAGTCTGGATTGTGGTCTAAATCCTTGGGGCCACTGGAGGGTTTTAATCAATGGACAGAAATCTGACTTACATTTTTTAAAGATGAGCCCAGCTGCTTATGGAAAATGAAATTGTGGGAAGGGAGCAACAGTGGGAGTACATGCCCTGGCCGGTGTGGCTAAGTTGGTTGGGTATCACCCCATGTGCCACGAGGTTGCAGTTGGATTCCAGGTCAGGGCGCATGCCTAGGTTGCAGGCTTGATCCCTGGTCAGGGCATTGATGTTACTCTCTCACATCAATGTTTCTCTCTCTCTCTCTCTCTCTTTCTCTTTCTCTCTCTCTCCAACAAAAGCATATCCTCAAAAACTACCAATCAGTGTTCTTGGAACAGCATTCGTTGTGACCTTGAACTTGAGTCCCAGCTCTGCCATTTGTTAGTTGTATCATCTTGAGGAGAGGAGCTACCTTCTTTGAGCCGCTATTTTTTCTTCTGTAAATGGGTATAACAGGAACCATTCAGTAGGGTTATAATTAGATGTTACTGTTAACCTAAAAATAAAAGGCCACGGTGAGAGAAAAGGGCGCATGCCTAGGTTGCAGGCTTGATCCCCAGTACGGGGTGTGCAGGAGGCAGCCGATTGCTGGTTCTCTCTCATCAATGTTTCTCTTTCCTCCTCTCTTAAATAAATAAAAACATATTATTTTTAAAAAGGAGTGGAAATACAAAGACGTTGGGAGCCATTAAAACAGCCCTGTAGGTCCTGTAGTGGCGCCTTCCCCTTGGGTAGTAGCAGCACGGGCGGGAGAAATGGAAGACTTCACCTCTTCTTGCTCCTTCAAATCTAAGGTTCCATGATTTTGCACAACAGGTGACAATCACAGGTCATATTTTTCTCCCAGTCAATCATCTCTGTAGATACAAAGGCTTTCTTGAAGGTTTTCCTTTCAGCAGTCCTACCCAGAGGTTCCTCAGCAGCCAGGACAGAGAGGCGATGGGAACACTTGTTCATTTATAATGCTGAGGTCATTTAGCCCAGAATGTTGTGGATAAAAACACCAGAATAGAGAGCAGTAAGAGAAAAAATAATTGAGTCATGTGGTGCCTAAAATTATTATAAATTGTGGTTGTTTTCCATGGTTGGGGAGAGAGGTGTGTGCATTAAACAATACTCAAGAAATCAAAGCATTAGAAGGAATAAGAACTTTTTATGATAAACTTAATGTTATCAAAACACTACCAGAACTAAATGGAGACAATTGCTCTGATTAGCTTCAGCTTTGACAAACTCAAGAGTGAAAACTAGAGAAGCATTAAGCCTCGGTGACTATGTGCAGAAGCTAAGTGACATCCATGTGAAAGTGCAGATTCATTTCTCTTTTTCTTCGTGATAAGCTGAAGAAATAAATTCAACCTTAATGCATAGAGCAAAAGCAGAATTCTGTCAGTAGGATGGCTTCACCAAGATTAAAAGGACACAAGACTAAAGATTTTCATAAATTATATAAACAGTCTTCCAATAATTTATACTTGGAGGCAATGTTTACAGAGAACTTTTGTAGCTATTCCAGTCATTTATATAACTTATTGGAGAAGGATATGTAAAGAGGTGGAATAAAAATAAGTGTACTGCTGCAATGAAAGTGTTAAGCATATTCTTAGGGTCTCAGCTTTATTTGAAGTGTGACAGTATTATAGCTGAATGTATAGGGGTGACTGTGTGTGTGTGTGTGTGTGTGTACACGCATGCAGTTATTTCATAAGGAAACCACAAATGCTTTTTCTATTGCAAATAAAATTCATGCATAGGTAGATTTGGAAAACAACAGGCACAAATGCTTACAATCAACGTGTGAATTTTTCCTTTCGACCAAGTGACATTATACCTCAAAAGAGTAATTCTAACCATTTTCAAAATGGCATTATTTACATCACCCTGGAGAGTGGAAATATATTCTGGAGTTCATGATGCCTCCTGGCTTCTTTTTTCTCATATTTATTTCTTTTCAATGTAAGGAGTGTGAAAGGCAGGTTGCCCCATGTTCTGTGGGAAGAGCAGGGATTACACTGTGGGAAGAGCAGGGATTACACTGATGGCATTTACAGAACATAATTGGCCACATGCACCTAAAAGGTTCTTGGACCCGATGCTGTTTCATACTTCTGCAATAACTTTTGAACTTGTAATTTTGAAAAGAAGTGCTAAGTGCCTCCTGAATGGAAAGGGGCCTTCCTTGCGCCACCTCTCCATTGTCACCCCTCCGGGGCTCTGGGAGACTAGGAGAGCGTGACACTATCAGGTTCTCAGGAGTCACGGTCATTCTCAGGGTTGGTGTTGTTTTCCTCTCCGTGTCTTCCCTGAGCCCGAGGATCCTGAACACACATGTGGCTTTTCTCATGGCTGCTGAAGCCTTTCCATTGGCAGGCAGAATGCTGTTATGCCTTCAATGAGCACGCCATCACCTTTAGGCAAGGGAGTGGTGCGGTTAACAGCCAGGAGCTACAATCCTACTGCCTGGATGTGGAACCTGGCTTGTCATCCATCAGCTGTGTGGTCTTGAGGAAGATACATGAGCTCTTTGGGCCTCAGTTTCCTCAGTTGTAATCAGAGAATGATTTTAATACCCCTGCCATGTGGTCGCTGTGAGGGTACATGGAAGTGCCTAGAATATTCGAGGCACCAAATATGTTGTTGTGCTCTCCTGATCATCATCCCTGCTGTGGATTGTCTTCTCATCCCTTCAGCTTACTCGTCTTAGATAGCACAGCTCAGTGAGAGCCCAGAGCAGCGAAATCTGGGCAGCAGATGAGCATCCGGAGAGTCGGCTCCCCCTCCCCAGATGCCGGCCTTCTGGGAGCGTGGTCTTCCCCAACCCCCACCCTCTGCCGCCCAGGTCAGCCGTGGGGACAGAGCAGTGGCAGCCTCGCCAGTGCCGCTGAAGGTGCCCTTGCTGAGGCTTCAGGCTGGAAATCCCCCCAGAATTCACTAGGTAATCAACTACCAAAGTCATGGGAAACATCAAAATCCAAGCTCAAAGCTGTGCCTATGAGAATGTTCCTGCTAACACAACGCCTCTATTGAAGATATCAGAGAGGCGAGATGAGGAGCCCGAATGTAAACCTCCCACCCTGCGCACAGAGAATCACCTTCCATAGCTTCCTCAGCACAGGGGCCAACTCTGCCGGCCATGCCAGATGTTTAACAAATTGAGAACTTGGGAAGTGAGATTTTGGGTTTACTATCGCCTGCCATTTTCATAGGGCTCTTTACCAAAGCCTCACTTTTTCCCCCCCAAAAATATTCTTTTTCCAGAAAATAAAGAAGACATTTTCTTTAATCAATTAATGTAATTAAAGAGCACACTACCCTCCAAAGCCAGTGACTCAGGAGGCCAGTTATTGTCTGGAGCAGACAGATTTCTACCCCAGGTGCAGGAATATCCGTCTTGATTTACAGTGAGAATAGGCAAGCTTCCTGAGCGTTTTTGTCCCATTATCCAAAATATTGAATATTTTTTCAGACCTTAAAATTGGACCCACAGGAAAACAAAGTGGTTTGTAGAATAGAGCCTAGGATAAGAGTAAACTGCAACAGGAAACGGCATTTTTTGATTCTTAAAAAGATTCAAACAAAGATGTTCATTGCCATATTATGTGTAAACAGAATATTGGAAGCCATGTTAGAAGCTTCTCAAAACCTAGACACTTTGGTATATTTGGGAAGTGTTGTTACTCTCACAAAGGTCTGTGTACACAGGATAGAAGGCTCAGGTAGGCGTCTGAATCCCAGTGGGTCAAATGCCTGCTCTATAAAAATGTCCCTGTGGCCATGGCAGTGGGGTTGTTGGTCTTTGGGTATCCCCAGCTCAAGGCTGAGTCCTGACATTTAGGTTTTATTGCACAGTTGTAACCTGATCCTTACAGGTACTTCCTGCTCTCCCCCACCCCCCACCAGATGTTCCCCAGAAGTGCTTTGGCACAAATGATGACATAAAAGTGACACTTAGTCACCTGCTTTTCTGTAATTTGTCAGGAAGGTTATGTTGAAATGTATGGGGTAGACATACATGGGCAGCTTGGACCGACGCAATGGAGGCTGGCGCCTGTGAGGGAATTTATACCCGTAGTGCAGGCCCACAACAAGCGCTGTGAGGTAGAACATATTCAGGCCGCAGTCTCAGCAGTCAGCAATAGGGGAACAATCACGTCAATCCTTCCTTCCTTCATTCCTATTGTCCTAACAACATTGACTCCTTTTCTGTGTCTTTATTGTAAACACATCACTGGCCAGCACGCTGCTGGCTTCTGACAGTCTTCCGGCTCCGTGCTGGTGCTGCAAATCTTTGTTTCCATGTGTGTACTGTCTTCGGCAAAGATTGGAGCACAGACTTGGTCATTGCTGACTTTTTGTAGGGCCCACGGCAATCCAGTGTTCTAGGAGAGAGTTCATCATCTTTGGTAAAATGCCCTGCTGACTCTCTCAAAGTCCTTGGTGATGTCCAAAGGCTCTGGAGGTTCAAAGTTATTCTAGAAATTCAAAAGTGTAGCTAGCAGATCTTTTCTGACCTTTTAAGAAAGGATGAAGTAAAACTGAACAAGGAGTGAAGCAGACGAAGTTTTTTTTTTCTCACTAAAACTCCTATCACCAACCATTCAGCCAATGAAAAGTCACTTAAACTTAGGGGAGGTACGAATTAAAACCAAAGCGAGCTCTTCTATAGTCTTGACCTAATACAGGAGCTTTAAACTAAATAAAGGAGCATTGGATAACAAGCCCACTCACTGCGGTGTCCCTGAGCAAGTCACTCGGTCTTCCTGTGACTTCCATCTAAAATGTAAGGGGAAATGGTCCGAATGGCCTCTTCCAGCTCTAATATATCTCATGCCAGGATCCAGCATGAAAAATAAGCTATTGGTTTAGTTTTTTCTGGGTATAAAAAGCTTTGGGTACGTCTGAGGCCTGGATCATATTTTTTATTGACTTACACTATTATTTTAAACTTTCATTCTTTATCTTGTTTGGAAGATGGCTCCTAACACTTTCAATTCTTGTGTTCTTCTCTAACTCTGTCAAGAAATGATCTGAAGCAAGCACTTAACGGCACTAAACCAGCTCCCCTTTTAAAGCAATTTAAGGCAGTGTTTTCTTCCTTTTGTCACTTCCTGGCACACTTGTAAAATCATCGTGTTTTTTATAACACAGAGAAATAAATCAAATGAGGCTGCAGGAGGCAGAAAGGCAACTTCCCCAGGGGGTTCTGCCCCCACACCTCACCCAGCCCTCCCCAGGTTGCAGTCGCTGTCTCCACACCTTGTAACCAACCCGTAGTGGCACATTTCTTTTAATGGCCCATAGTTACAAAGCTTTGCCCTGAAGTAAAGCCTCAATATGGGCAACCAACAAGCACCTCATCTTATATTTTGCTGGTTTGGGCTGGGGCGGTCGGTTTTCTTCAAGTCTCCCTATTGAGGTTAATTCATTGATCCCCGTAAAAGCACAGGTAATTGGTGCAATTGCTGCTGATGCTGGGACCTTGACCTTTTCGAAGTCATTGTAAACTGCAGAAGTCATTGCTAGAAAATCACTTAAGTTACGCCCATGCAGTTGAACATGAGAATTACGCAGTGAGTCTCACTGATTTCTCGTGGGTTTTCAAAAGCAAGTTTCCTTTCAGAATTCTGAACCAGCCTTGTGACACAGAATACTCCCTTACTCCTTCAGTGAATCTCTGCTTTGGATTCTTTCAAGGACACAGTGCTTTTGCTCTGCGCTTTTTATACTGAGAGTAGTAGCTCATTCAGGAGGCATGATAGTCTCACCATACCGTTAATGTGAGTGTTTTTATAACAGAAGAAATGGGAGAAGGCGGGGGGCACAGCACTACATAAAAGGCCAGCTTTGCCCCAAATATCTGGCTCCTAAGTAGAACTCATAAAACCATAAAATAAGCAAATGTCTTCATAATCTTTTGGAAAATCAGCATATACAAAAGAGATCAGATTGTGTTCCTAGTCTGTACTGACCTACATATGTTTTAAATCAAACCAATCTTTTCACATGCATGAGAGTGACTTACTTTCTGCTTCAGGAGGTAGCCAGGGGCTGGGGTGGGAGTGAAGTGCAGTCACTAATGATCCAATGTGCATCAAGGAAGGCAGCCCTTCCTCGGTACCATTCAATCTTCCTATAATGAGTCCTTGATCAAAACACCCTGATAAAAATATCCACAGGGCAAAATTCCAACAGGCCTCTCTTACATCCAAGACCCTGGGTAATGTAGACACAGACACTCTGTACCAACAACTCCGCACAGTTCCCTTCGACCAAAGCTGGGTTCCTTCCTTACCCCCGGAGACAATTTTTGCTCTCCTGTCTCCGTGTCCATGTTTTGCCTTCTGCCACTTGGAATGTCTCCTCTGACCTAATAATAAATGTTATTAAGCTTTCTCCCAGGCACTGTGCTAAGAATCTTACCTTGTGCAGAATTTTCACAGCAACCCTGTTAGGAAAAGGCTACTGCCCAAACAGCAAAGGTCTCTCACACTTAGCTCAGAAATCTCTTCATCCCTTAGACTTTGCCTGACCCCCTCCACGTTCTCCCTCAAATCTTTTCATTCATTCTTATATGGAATTCTTGCCTGTAAGCCCCTTAATTGTCGACTGCTCCCTGGCTTCCCATCTGTTATTATGTCTGTTACTTGAGGCCCAGTGCATGAAATTCGTGCATGAGGGTGGGGGTCCCTCAGCCCAGCCTACACCCTCTCCAATCCAGGACCCCTCGGGGGATGTCCGACTGCCTCTTGCAATCCAGGACCGCTGGATCCTCATTGCTCGCCTGCCTGCCTGCCTGATTGCCCCTAACTCCTCTGCCTGCCTGATCACCCCTAACCACATCTGCCTGCCTGCATCAAACTCTGAGTATTTTGATTCCTGAATTTTGAAGCCTCTATTAAAATGGAAAGACACATGGGAACATCTCATTCTCACAGCACTAACAAATTTAAAGATCATTAAATTGTAAAGCTAATTACTAAAATTCTGCCGCACATCAAAAAATAGATTACATTTTTTTGCCTATCTGACAAAAAATAGGTATAATTTTTATTAATATACAAAAAAAAATAGTACTTACCTACCCTTTTTGCTCCAAAGCAGCGTTTTTAAAAATCAGGTGCCCATACTTGTATATAGATTTCTGGTACCAAGAATTAACCAATCAGACACAACCTCATTATATGAAGTGACTAATAAGATGCAACTCTACTGTATGTTCTATGTATTTCTGGTTTAAGACAAGGCACTCACATTGTCTTGGCTGTTGTCATATTTTTATTTGACAATCTAAGGGAAAAGAGGTCCGTGCCCCTGACGAAATAGTAAGGTATTGCATGTCTTAAAAACGTCCGCAGCACACCAGTTGAAAATCACTGACTTAAGGGGAGGAATTGTGCAAGCTGGTCCTGGCCGGCATGGGAAGTCACATGCTAAGGTGGAACCAGAGCAGTGTTCCGGAATACAGACTTCTCATCAGTTGTTCTCAGCCCGAGAAAGTGATTCAATAGTCGACTCAGGGCGTGGCGAAGTCTTAAGTGAGAGGGCTCTCTGAGGAACTGGGCTCAGGGGCCGTCTCTGTGCCTCTGGGCAGCCCCGGAAGTCGGAAGGACGTTGGACGCATCTGGGTTGCAAAGCCCTTGTCCTCACGCTGCTCTCTGATTCACCTCACCCTGGCACTGACTGTTCCTGGAATCGCCGTCCATCTGTGTGAGCACCACCTCAGCGATAATTATATTGTCCTAAACAGGAGGGTTTGGACGGCAGCCCGAGCTCCTTAAAAAAAAAAGTCTTACTTCAAATTATTTATTCCTTTCACAACCTTCATTCACAAAGCAGCCCATTTTAGTTCCAAGTGAACAACTTCTGAATCGCATTCTTTCTTTTTAGGATCCTACCCAACTAAAACCAGGATGAATGGGACCTATTGATTAAATTCCATTTTTTCCAATCCTGAGCATGATTAGTTTTGTTCCCTAATTTAAACCTGACTGACTAGGTCCCACCAGTAAACAGACAGGCAAACAAGAAAAGATTTTGCATCAAACTCTGAGTACTGTGGTATCTGAACTTTGAAGCCTCTATTAAAATGGAAAGACGCATGGAAACATTTCATTCTCACCGCACTAACAAATTTAAAGATCGTTAAATTGTAAAAATAAACCTCCAGAGAAGCACCATCATTCGTATTTGTTCTCAAGAAGAGGAGAAATCCAACCTATAAAAAGAAAAATCTAAGTGTTCACAGTGCGTTTTTTAAGAATCCTGGGCCATTTTTATTATTGTTTGAATGGAGCTCATAAATCATGAGTTCTTCCCACTAGGGAATCGTTTTTCAAGAGGGTTTTTATTATTGTGTTCAAAGACTCTCCAGGCAGCCGCAGAAGGTGAATGTGTAGATATCTTCTTACCTTCAGCTATTCGGTTGTCTGAAAGTCTCGGACGTGGGTGATCAGTGGCTGTTCCCTCTGGGCTTGTGTCCTGCAGCTTCTTGTTAGTCGCTGGATGGTACCGGGAGAGTGCATCTGTGAAGACGGCCCGGGCTTCAGGCAGAATCACCCTTCACCAGTGGGAAATGCCCATCACTCTCCTAGGGGGCTCAAACCAATTGCAAGCCTGCAGGTCACCTTTTCAGAAGACACATTATCCTTATAATCTATTCAGGGCCTCATGTTGGATTCAATTCTCTGTAATTTTATTTTTTCTCCTTTTTTTCCCAACCATCAGCTACATAAGAAAAGCTGGTTCCATATACACAACCACTTTAAAAGCATGTTGTTAACTGAACCCAGTGATGTTATTTATCATCATTTTTCAGCGCTGTTGAAAGAGTGCTGTTAGAGAATATTTTTTCCCATTTGAACTGGAGTAAATGGCATTTCTTTTTGAGCCCCAGCTTTCTCCAAGGACTCGGGGAGTCCCTCTACCCAGTCCTTCCTGCCACACCAAACTCTTTTTATTTGTTCATTTGACCAGCAATGATTTTGAAATTTAAGCTGGATTGTTTTCCCAAACAAACTATTGCCAGTTCGTGGCGGGAATCATTTCTCCAGGTTAATCGGTCAGTGTTTTCTGGTGACACTCACCGGGCATTCCTACAATATATGCAAAGCCAAAAATATTAACTAAATAGTGGGGGCTGCCCTTGGCATTTTCATTTTCCAGTTTGATTTCTTCCGGATCTTATTTTTATAGGCCAGGCAAAGGTTTGCTCCACAAACATGCCCAGATGTTGGGCACCTGATGAGCCCATCTGCTTTCAAGGGTGAAGTGCCCAAAACCTTCTGTTCGGAAACTGTTCATCATAAACATGTATATTTATGGATTCACTGTGGCAGAAGAATCGTCCAATAAGCAAGGAAGAGCACATAGCTCAAAGGTTTGGCCCTGTGCCCGGTTGGTGTGGCTCAGTGGTGGAGCATCGACCTATGAACCAAGAGGTCATGGTTGATTCCTGGTCAGGGCACATGCCCAGGTTGCAGGCTCGGTCCCCAGTGGGGCTGCAGAGCTCTGGAGCATTGTAACCGCCCTTAGGCACCCTGCCTCCAGCCTTCTTCCAGCCCTCTCATCCTTCAGTCCACCCTTCACCTGCCACAACGGTCCTCTTTCTAAAACAACCAACAATCTCACTTAGCTTACCCGATTCATTAGTGATGGCTGTTGACATGTGCCTATTTTTTCCCTAAAGACTTCTCCTTTGGCTGTAAAATTCCAAGCTCCCTGGCACAGCCTGGCCTCTATGATCTGGCCCTAGCTACCAGGTCTCACTGTCTGAGCTCATTGCACTCCACACCCATGACACAGCCTGCTAATCTCCAGTTCTGTGCCTTTGCAAGTCGCCTCACCTGCAGCTGTGGTGCCTTCCCCATACTTGCCCACCTGGAAAAGTCCTGATACCTTTTTCAGTGCAGGCTAGGCAGCCCTTCCTCTCGGGGGCCTTCCCGCACCCTTTCACATCCCTCCCCCGCTTTATCCTACTCATCTGACACCAGGTCTTTATGACCCCAGTCCTGGCAAGCACGACTTTGCTTTCTGTTCTATAGTTTTGCCTTTTCCTGTAGAAATGGAATTATACAGTATGTAGCCTTATGAGTTTAGTCTGGCTTCTTCCATTTCGCATTATGCATTTTAGATTTATCCATGTTTTTTCAGGTGTCAGTATTTGGTTCCTCCTAATTGCTGAATAGTATTCCACTGTGTGGATGTACCATGGTGGTTTTCTTTTACCCATTCCCTAATTGAAGAATATTTGGGTTGTTTCCTAATTTTGATGATGATGAATAAAACTTCTATAAACCTTTTTAAATAGGTTTTATGTGAAAACAGGTTTCAATTTCATTTGGTTGAACACCTAGAAGTGGGATTTCTGGTTCTTAGGGTACCAATTTCCAAGGTGGCTATACCGTTCTGTAGCCCCATATATGAGGAATCCAAATGCTCCACATCCTTAGAGTATTGTTATTTTCAGGCTCTGCTTTTTGTTTTGTTTTTTATTGTTTGTTTGTTTTTGTTTTTGTTTTAACCATTCTAAGAGGTGTCTTGTGGTATCTCACTTTGGTTTTAATTGGCATTTACCCCCTAAAGAGTAATGATGCGGAGGACCTTTTCATGTGCTTTTTTGTCATCCTTATTTTATTTTTTCAGTTAAGTGCTGTTTCATTTTTGGTCTGTTCCCTCTACAGTGTAGTTGGTATTTCACTCTGAACAACAAAATACATTTTGAGGCTCTTCAACACTTCTTTTTTTCCACTTCTCGTATTAGAGTAATAAATATCATCTTATTATGATGATCTCAGGTGAAATCATTATGGAGACATGTCTGCTTAGTAAAAATGAAAACATATACTTACTTTAAAGTCCAAGGGATGTGAGAAAATACACATGAGCAGAAATTCCAGGTAAAGTTAAAATGTGCAATATTTGGATAAGAAAGCTAAGGATAAGAAAAATCATATGCAGTGATGGCCTCACTTTTCAAGTAAGAAAACTCTGACATGATTTATTTGGCCATTCGTAGGTCATGCTGCAAGTTGTTTTCAAAGTTAATATATGATCAAGATCTTTGAGTTCCTGAACACTGTGCTTGGGGGACTATTCATATTGAGTTTTATCCAGTCATGCAAAATTTGCATTATTTCGAGTTAAAACATGATATGCCCTGTTAGAGGAACGTTGGCTTCTGTGAGAAAATGAAGAACCAATAAATATTCATGTAATCATCTGGATAACATATTGAAAAGGACAGCTGGTTCGGGAGGGATCTTTGCCTGGGTTAGTATCTGTTTTCATTTGCATTAAGAAAATATTGCAAGAAATTGTTATCTACCAGAGGACTTAGGGGAATACAATGGAAAGCTGATATTGCACCTGATGGCTTTTGACATTTACCTATTATAACAGGGAAATGGTGTGAAGTTAGCCAAGTGACTTTTTACAAAACACAATTTCAGAAGCTATAAAAGGAAACAGGAGATGGCAGAGATAGAATACACTGCATCCATAAAAATGAGAAACATGACTTGTCAGCAACACCTGCTTGTTAACTACCAGCCATTTCTATGGGGCCTGCTGAGAAATTACTGAGGGCCAAGTGCATGGATGGGAGTGACGTCTCCAAAGCAGTTGCAAGGTACAGAGGAAAAGAAGAAATGTGGTTTTATGGAACGTTTTAACCCCATACCTGGGGTTGATGAAATGTCAGTTTATGACATTTTTCTGAACTCTTGAAATCAGTTGATTTTTTATATGTGTATCAGTCAAGGCTATAGGAGACAACAGGACTTTTAAGGTTTGAGCTCATAAATTATTGATCATTTTTCCCCAAAAAGATTCCAAATTCTAACTAGTGCACCAAAATATTAATTTCAGCAACTGATTTAAATTTCCAAAAGATACTTCAGTTTCTATTTAATGGTGTTAACACGATAACATGCATATCTCCTCCCATTCTTACACACCGATAAAACGGCAGTTAATGAAGAAGGAAGGAATGGGCATGAGTGGGGAAGGCATTTTAAAGACAGAAAAGTAGAAGCTCCTTTTGCAGGACACATGGATATTGACTCCAGTTGAGAAACTGAGAAATAGCCACCTGAGAATATAATCAGAAATGCTGAAAGATTTAAGATGCTAGCCTTTGGTCACAGAATTGGAGAGGGTGGTGAGAATTAGAAAACTAAGATTTTTCCTTATAAGGTTTTTCATATATTGATTGTCCTTTTTTAATTCGTGCATATATTACTTTAATTAAATTGTTTTATTCAAAATGAATTTCCAATCACTAGAAGATAGTACTATTATTCTTTGTACCTTGCCCCTTTTACATCATGACATGAATTTTGAAATTTTTATACAATTCTCTCATTTTGTAGGATAATCCAGTATTTTCTAGTAATAATTTGATAAGCCCTCAGTAATAAATTATTAATGAAACAAAGCTCTTATTCAGGAACTGGATTTGTCATTAACTAACCCTTTAAAAGGTAGATTTGCATGTTTGGAATGGGAGTGAATACCACACCTCAAACCCAGGATTGCTTGCTGCTGTTTTAAGTCCCTCTCCAAAACTTCCACTTAAGGCAGTGGTTCTCAACCTGTGGGTCGAGACCCCTTTGGGGGTCGAACGACCCTTTCACAGGGGTCGCCTAAGACCATCGGAAAACACATATATAATTACATATTGTTTTTGTGATTAATCACTATGCTTTAATTATGTTCAATTCGTAACAATGAAATTGGGGGTCACCACAACATGAGGAACTGTATTAAAGGGTCGCGGCATTAGGAAGGTTGAGAACCACTGACTTAAGCTCATTGTCGAGAGGTATATCACAACAAAGGCCTATTTGTCTTCCAGATCAGATCTCACTCAAAAATGTTGGGATTCACTTTGAAGTTTTTGTTTCTTGTTTTTCTCTTGATCTTTTAAATTTTTTAATGCACATTTCTAAGAATATGCTAATATTTGGTTTCTTTTTAAAAATTTAGAATGCGGTTTTTATTTTCGTTATTTTAGAAATAATAGGTACACATCAGTGTTTTTTATATATATAAATATACTATAGTATATACATATATATACCTTTGTCATATATATTAGCATATACTTATATATGTTGTGACTATAAAAACAGCTTGTTTTTTGCTCTGCAGAGAAGATGCCCTTCATTATATATTAATATTAATAACTCTAATTATCCCATTATTACTGAATCAGCTTGCTACTTAGCTATCTGTATGCAAAGCTTGCTAAAAGCTGTACAGTTTTACTCACTAAAATTATTCAAGTTGAGCAACCCATAATTTCATCTTCTACTCCATGACTGAAGAATCCTGGGTTGCTGAACTTATTGAGTGATGGAAATGTGTATCATTTTCAGGGCCTTTGGGGGAAGTGCAAAAATATTGAGCAGGGTTGATATTTGACTTAATGGGACCAGATTCTCTATAGCAACTTTCAGACCAAAACATATTAAAAAGAGCAGAATGTCCCAGCTACCTATAAATTAGCAAGGTAAAGGGTGACTTCTTGGGATATATACAATAAAATGAGACATATTTCTACAGAAGATAAAGGCTTATGTATCCAGAAACGAAGTGTCTAGAAATTGTCTTTCCATTCTTTCTCTCCAGCTCTCCATACCCACACTCATTCTCTCCTGGCTAACTTCAGATTTGAGGATCGTGTCTATTCTGAAGTTTCTTTGGTTCCTGCCCCTCTAATATCTAGACTTTTGTCAGATTATGAGGGAATTATCATACCAAAAGAATACACAAACTCCTTGAAATGTGGTAGTATATATTAAAGTCAATGTGAAGAGAGAAAAAAGACCATTTGTTTTGTGAATGACTCAAAAATAAGTGACTTGTTACATAAAAATAATTTTCACAACAGAATGAGAGAATTAAGGTAATTTTTAGGCCTCCTGAATCAAAACGTGAAGAATCGAGGGTCTTTAATTTTCTTTCAGCCGAACCACCATCTTCCAGCAATGCATAAAAATTACCTACACAAAGCGAAGGAGAGGCACCCACTATATGTTCTCTAGGCCTTTTAGAAAACATGGAGTTGTTCCTTTGGCCACACACATGTGAATCTACAAGAAAGATGAGATTGTAGACCTCAAGAGAATGGGCGCTGTTCAAAAAGGAATGCCTCACAAATGTTCCCGTCACAAAACTGGAGGACTCTGCATTGTCACCCAGCATGCAGTGGGCACTGTTGTGAACAAACAAGTTAGGGGCAAGATTCTTGCCAGGAGAATTGATGTGCGTATTGAGTCTATTAAGCCCTCTGATAGCCAAGAATAGCTTCTTGGAACATGTGATGGAAAATTATCAGAAAGAGAAGGAAGCAGCCTAAGAGAAAGATACCTGGGCTCAGCTGGAGCGCCGCCCACTCCACCCAGAGAAGCACACTTTGTAAAAACCAACGGAAAGAAGCCTGAGCTGCGAAACCCATTCCCTATGAATCTGTGGCATGATGTGTAAATTGTTGGTTGAGAGAGAGACGGGGGGGGCGCGGGGGGAGAGAAAGAGAATACACTTAGGAGAAATTATTTGGAGTACCTCTTCTAGTGATGTGTATGGGAATGAGAAATGCAGCCACAAAGGAAAGGAATTGTTTTGCTCGGTCTCTACCACCGTTTGGAATAATTTTTCATAGAAGCTTTACCATACATATTCTCATCTACACCTTCCGCTGCAGACACTAAAAACAATGGGGTGATTCAAGGAGCAAATAGATTATGGATCAATTACATAATTTTCCGGGCCTGGTGCAAACTGAAAATGCCAGGTCCTTGTTCAAAAGCCATTGAGAATGTCAAGATGGTGACAGCAGACCGTTAAGTCAAACAGAAGGCCCTTTGGAGAGCATGGACCTGTGTGACTGCTCAGGTCACACCCCCTGAAACTGGCCCTGTCCTACAAGCCCACTAAATCTTCCCAAACAGTAGAAGCATCTTAGCCCAGCCCCGTGTTCCAGGAGAGTAGAACACAAGTAATAGCTAATTACCATTCCCTGTGCAATGAGATTTCCTTCTAGTACCAATGTACTCTCCGCAAAATAAAAGCATACAAGATCAGCTATGGCTGATACTTTCTGTATGGTGCTTTCTGCCCTTGGAAACACGAGTTCAGCTGGGCTCCCAAATTGCTAATGATGGGTCCCTCGTCCCATTCTTCCCTCTGACCATCTGCCTGTTACCAAATGCAGGGGAACGAAACTGTTCAACCACAAAAGAATGGCTCATGGGTGCTGGGGGGAAAGTGCGCTTTTGGAATATGCAGTCCTTAAAACACCAGCTGCTCGATTTTGGGTCTTGCAACTCATTTGGCTATGAACCTCAGAGAAGATAGTTCATTTTTAGAAAGCTAAATTTCACAGACTGCTAGAGGAAAACAGTCATGCTGTCTGCTTTTTCTTAATTTTACCACAATTGTTCAAAAAAATACCAAACACCAGTTTCCTTTCCCACACCTTCGCCCCCTGGTGACCAAGAAATCCTCTTTTGAAGGATACGACGTTACATTCCAGGAAGTGACATCCAGCTGAATGGGCTTGTCACCATAGAACATACTCATTCAGGACTTCTAGGAAGGCAGGATGGAAAATAAGCCAGATTAAAAATTGGCTCGGGTTTCCGAAGACAGAAAAACAGGATTCTTCGCCAGGGATGGACGAGACAGGAACACTTGGTGACAATCACTATTCTGTGGTTCCTGGATGTTCAGTGTCCGTCTGGATGAGCTGGGAAGGCATCTTATCAGGAATCGCAGATAAGAAAGCTGTCGATGTGAGGGCAGGAGGGACTCAGACCTACAAAGCATCCTCTCCTCGTTTCTTCCTGCAGGGACTTGACAGAACCCTCTTTACCGCCTCCAGTTCTCCTCTAAGTGAGCTGCTACTTACTCAGCCTACGGACACTGCTCCCTCTCCTCCGAATGACCTTTCTTCTTCTTACCGCCTCTGGGTCTGCAAAGGGACTCGGTAACCTCCTTTCTTCTTGCACAGAAGACCTTTATCACAGACTTGCCATTTGTGTCTTAAGTATTTTTATTTTATTATTCCTGGCCTCCTCAACTAGACTGTGAGTTTCTTGAAGGCTAATACCACGTGTTGTTTTGTTGATGAGTAAAGGGCCTCACACTGTGCCTCTTACCCCGAAGCTGCTCTGAAGAAATGTGTTGTTGATGGAGTAAATAATCCTCCTGCCCCAACGCACAATTTTAAAACAAGACAGGAAATAATTTTCACAGATTATTTTAAGAAAACCATATGGAATCATCCAATAAAAATATTCTTCTCATATCAGGTCACGGAATCAAAACCCAAACTAACTTCCTTTGCCTTTTGGAGCTAACGGGATGTTGTTTAACCTTCACAAATTAATGAAATTGTGAGCTAATGAGAGTTTATGCTATTGATTGCCTCTGAAGTATTTATTTGTATCACTCTCATTTTAGAAACTTCTCATTTGTAAGTTTGACATGATTGATGCAGAACCCACTTTCACTATCTAGTGCTTTCCTCCACATACAACTCCACGGTGTGAGATCTATTAGCAAGGATATGATTAAATGTACACATGAGTCACAGGTTTTTCCTTCTCTGACATGAAGTATATATAAAACAAGGAAATGGAAAAAAAAGTGGGGCATCAACTACTCGTTCCCTCAAGTATAGCTAAAACTTTCAGCTAAAAAATTCATGAAAAGGCAAGAAAAATCCTTTGGGTGACCATCCATCTTCTTTATGGAAACTGACCCAACATAGAACTCCACAATAACTCTTTGGTTAACCAATAGCCTGAATAGACCACATTAAGCTCCCAGAAGAGAACCCAACAGCAAAAGGGGAGGATCATTGTTTCTTATAACGGTGTGGCTAGAGACCCAAAGAATCCAGGCCTCTAGTACAAACTTAGAGAGCATCCAGTCCAACTGAGGGTCTCTGATAGTCCTACTAAAACAAGTGCTATAGTGAGCAGTACCAAGAATCGATTGAGCTACAGGAAAATATAAAACATACTTCAGTATAAATGTGCAGTACTGTTTTACCCAGAAAGAAATAAAGAATGAAAAATATGGCTTTCTTTTTCCACAACTTATGTGATTTGCAATTGAAGGGAAATTTCTAACCAGTTAGACATAGTCTCCTTCCAAAACGTCAGTATGTCTAACGCTGTATGACATATTGCAACTCTTCCCAAATATCTGTGTATCCTAAGCACAGTGTGTCAAGAAGCCTGATCCAAAGACTTGATTTATGTTGCTACCTGATAGATGATGTCTGGAAGGCATGCTGTCTAAATGGACTGCACTGGGGCAGTTACCTTAGTCATCAATTCTCAGAGAATTAATGGGTACCATTCATCCCAAGAATAGAAACCAAGGTCAGGGCCTCTTCCATGCTCTGTAATTCCATTAGCAATGCACAGAAAGCACTTAAGTCATAAGCTCTCTCGACCTTATAACTGAGCAAATGGAACTGCATCTTGTTTGCAGAGAGAATCCTCTCTGAGCACACCCCTTGTCAATGATTTGTTGTACAATAACATTCGATGTACTAACATGTGTAAGGAAAATGCTGGTAAAAGAAAAGTGAGGCTGTCTGCAGCTGCCAAGCATTCCAAGTACGGTCTTTATTCAAGTAAATGCCAATAGAAAACAATTTTATTAAAACTATATTGGGGCCCTGGCTGGTTTGGCTCAGTAGATAGAGCATCAGCCTGTGGACTGAAGGGTCCCACGTTCGATTCCAGTCAAGGGCACATGCCTGAGTTGTGGGCTCGATCCCCAGTAGGGGGTGTGCAGGAGGCAGCCAATCACTGATTCTCTCTCTCTGTCTCTGTCTCTGTCTCTTTCTATGCCTCTCTCTCTCCCTCTCTGAAATCAATAAAAATATATTTTTTAAAATAACTATATTGGGTACTTCCAACTGTGGACATACACTTTTAAATTGTGTACTCACTCAGATTCTATGTAAGCACTCAATCATTCTATGTGAGTACCAGGGAATTTATTTCTGTTATCATTCTTTTATTTGGTTGTTTATTCTACCTACCCTAATAAAATCTAAATGACTTTGAAACTAAGAGCAAGTAAGCAAATAAGTCTGTTTACAATGAACTCTCTGAAAATCTCAAGCAGCATGCTTTTCTAAGCTAAGGCTCACAAGTAATTTCCTCACTCCTCATAATTCAAGTTGCTTTCAACGTGCCACAATACCAAAAAAAAAGAGAGTAACTTCAAGGTTTGAATCCTGGCTTTGACACCTATTTGTTTTCTTAACAATAAAATAAGCATGATTATTAGTCTTTTATAGCTACTCCACACATTGCTCTAAGGATTTAAAATGAGTGCTTAGCACAATGCCTGGAAATTAACAAATGATAACCTATTTTTGTTTTTATTGTTGTTGAGCACATAAAATTGTGTGATTTTGTGATTGTGTGTGTGAGAGCTTTGTTTTGAAACATTGGGGGTTTTATGTGCAGTAGATTCTAAGTGATCTACAGTAATGGAGGGGAGCAGAGGCATGAATAATTCAAAACAGCAAATCACCCAAACACCATTTGTATGTGCTTTAAACTGTATTTTTATTTCAAATGTGAGTGTTTCTACTGCCCAAAGAAATGACTTTAAATAAAGGAATGACACAGTGGTGTAAAGTCCTAACTAAAAGGGCTCTGAGGAGCTGCCCAGTTTCCCTGGCCCTTCCTCTTGTCTCCCCACCTCTCCCCTTCTCTCCCCTCCACTCCCCTCTTCACCTCCTCACACCTGCCTGTCAGAAGACAGCTGCCGCAAAGACCCCGCATCAAGCCAAGTTCCTGCCTCCCACTTCCCCTGGATCAAGGCCACTGGCGAAGGGTCTATGATTCTCTGCTCAGAGGCAAGATGCCGTCACCAAGTAAAGGCACCAGGTGCTCATGAAGCACGTGCTCTGGTGGAGGGAGAAGACCGTCAAGTCAAGAAAGGCAGCGCGGTGCTTCCGTTAACAGCAAAGGCGATGGACCCTGACGGCCCGGGAGTCCTAGTCCTGTTGGCCCCTCTCTGCATGGGCACATTGCTAACCACTTTAGCCTCTGTTTTTGTTTCCACTGTAAACTTGCAAATGATAATGCTATCAGGTATGTCACATGATTTTTTAAGGATTAACATGCATTCTCTCTGGTGTGTGTGGGTGTGGGTGTGTGTGTGTAGGGCTCAATGGGTATAATGAAGAGATCTATATTATGCTGACTTCTTTTTCAGTAACAAACGTTAACTGACAAGTTGGCATTTCCTACAGAAACCTGCAACATCTTTTGTGTGTGTGAAACCAGAGGAAAACAAACAGGAGTCTTGGCCTCATCTAGTGTCTATATCAGTGACGGTGAACCTTTTGAGCTCGGCGTGTCAGCATTTTAAAAAACCCTAACTTAACTCTAGTGCCGTGTCACATAGAGAAATTTTTTGATATTTGCAACCATAGTAAAACAAAGACTTATATTTTTGATATTTATTTTATATATATTTAAATGCCATTTAACAAAGAAAGATCAACCAAAAAAATGAGTTCGCGTGTCACCTCTGACACGCGTGACATAGGTTCGCCATCACTGGTCTAGATAATCCCCAAAACATATCTCTATTTCCCTTATGAAGCAGTTTTCCTGGTTGATACTTAGGGGCTATTGCTCTGTATTAAGCCAGTGTTGCTTTGGTTTTAGCAGTATCACAGGTTTATCCCGTGTAGAAGGAGCGCAAGCTGGTGCCTATACGCAAGCACAAGACACTTCAGTAGTGATATCAGAAACATAAAACAGATAATAGCTATAAAAGGAATGAAAGAAAACTTAATACTGATAAGTCAAGTCTTACGTGCCAGGCACTGTTCTAGTCGCTTTACATATGATCATTTATTTAATTCTCAGAATCAGCCTGTGAGGTCGATAATATCATTGCAATTTTCGCGTTGAAAAACAGGAACTCGGGGAAGTCAGGAAACTTTGCAAAGATCACTGGACACATAACACCATGCACATTAATGGTCGGGGAAACCAGATCATTTATTGACTGTCCAAGGCCACGATTAAATATGAAAGGGGGCCAAACCGGTTTGGCTCAGCGGATGGAGCGTCAGTCTGCGGACTCGGGGGTCCCGGGTTCAGTTCCGGTCAGGGGCCTGTGCCTTGGTTGTGGGTGCGTCCCCGGTGGGGGACGTGCAGGAGGCGGCTGATCGATCTCTCTCATCGATGTTTCTGGCTCTCTATCCCTCTCCCTTCTTCTCTGTGAAAAATCAATAAAATATATTTAATAAATAAATAAATATGAAAGGGGGCAAACACAGGAATGAAAGTTCATTCTAATTACGGTTGAAGATGAAACAACTTGCAATACCTATGTCATTGAAAAAAAATAAGTAAACGAATGTGTTCTTATTACATTTCTCCTAAGATTAACTAGATTCTAAGATGATCATGAATATGCTTTAAGTAAGGTGTTCTGAACTAAAACCCCTGGTGCTTGTGGTAAATAAAAATGGGGTTGAGCTTCCAACATACTGAGCTTCACTTCAGAGACGCGGGTTCAGCCAGTGTTGCCGTGTGCTATCTGTGTGTAACCTTTCACAATAGAAATACGGCCAAGGTGCTGATTCATTAACTCACTGATTGCCCTTCCTTACCGTGGTTATTAGCTGATGTTCTGCCTTTCACTGTAACACATACACGAGATTGAGAAT
This sequence comes from Myotis davidii, assembly GCF_000327345.1. Lineage (NCBI taxonomy): Eukaryota > Metazoa > Chordata > Mammalia > Chiroptera > Vespertilionidae > Myotis > Myotis davidii. The sequence continues at coordinate 5,030,121 of NW_006299390.1, read as the reverse complement.
TCAAGGACTAGACACCCCGGAGCATAATGAATGGGGTGGTGTCTCTTTGCGTCTTTATGCAGATTAAATCAATACCTGACTTCCACGGGGAGAGCAACACAACAGAGTCCTTGACAGTGATATCCTGGCTGGGGCTCCCTGTCTTGAAAGAAGAAAGGAAAGGGAACAGGTCTCTAGACTGTAAGCTCCTTGAGGGAGGTTATAGGCACGTTGTGTACCATTGATATCTGACCCCAGCTAGCTACCCTAACATTTACATGAACAAAAGTCACCCATTTTAGTAGGTTAGTATCTTAAAAATTAGAGAGCATCTTAGAGTCAATGGCATGTTCATTGTTTAGTTGGCAGAGTTGGCTCTTTTTTCTTTCTTGCATAAGAAATAAAGGGGTATCGTACCATCGATGGCATCTTAGATTTGATGAAGTACATTGTGTATCAGATGTTAGCAAGATCCCAGCCCCACTTAGTAAGTTAAATCAGAAAGACAAGAGGTAAGATTTCAAAACTGCATCAACCTTTAAACTGAAGATTAGTAGATGAATGGGGAGTTGGTCATAACTTCTTCACCAGCCTGTCACAGCCCATATTTAAATATATATATATATATTTATCATATGCTATCTGTAACCTTTCACAGTAGAAACACGGCCTTTCCTGTTTTCTCCTCTCTGCAAAATAGACAAGGATAAAAATTAAATTCCTGGCACTTATTGTATCTTCCTGAAATTGTGTATCGTTGACTCTAGAGTGTGCACTCCACAGGCACGGTGTTTTATGCCTATGATTCTCAAAGCTCTGTATATATTGGAATCTCCGCAGGAAATATTTAAAAATTCATGATCTTTACCTCCTGCCTGGACGTTCCGATTCACAAAGTCCATATTAAGGCCCAAAGAGCTATGTTTTTAATCCTGGGGTGGTCCGATACGCCCCGAAGTTTGAGAAGCCCTGGTCCTTGTGTTGGGAATTGACCTGTCACTGCAAAGCACTTGAATTTAAAAACTCTGATCTCAGCAGTAGGCACAGGACCACATTTGACAGGCATGATTATGATTTCAAAAGGCAAATAGACTGACACGAGAAGGAAATCTGATACTACGTTGTTTCCTGTGGGGCTGGGACTCAAAACTAGAGCATGCATTGGTACTGCCCCTGATATCTGTTTCTGCTGGGAATTTCTTTAGCTGTGCCCCATAAAATCGGACGCATCATTGATGGGAGTCCTGCCGATCGCTGTGCAAAGCTCAAAGTGGGAGACCGGATCTTAGCGGTGAACGGCCAGTCGATCATCAACATGCCTCACGCAGACATCGTGAAGCTGATCAAGGACGCGGGTCTCAGTGTCACCCTTCGCATCATTCCTCAGGAGGGTGAGTGCCCGAGCCACCTGACTGCCGTCAGAGTGGTGTCAGAGGGTCAGAAGTTGAGAGTTACTCCCACCGTGGCAAAAATTCGCATTCTGTTGCAACTCATATCCTGTTTGCTCAGTATCAGTTTCATTCGGAGATCAAGCTATGGGACATGATGGATAAACAGTGTGAATCCCATGACAGTGGAATATTCAACCGTTCCCTGTTGTCCTTGGAGTACTGTTTTATGGTTACTTTAAGCCAGAGCCCATTCAACAGAGATGATAGAGTTACAAATCTGCAGAAGATAAAAACAACATGCATTCGTGTTAACAGTGACACTCTGGAGGATTCTTCAAAGTCAGATTGATTTTGAAAAGCTTGAGGAAGTTTTGTGGTATAGAGAGAGCTCATTTAGAAAATTTTCATCTGATAAGAATTCTAAATTCCCACTTAGCCTTTTAAAGGTCTCTGTATAAGGACTCCCTCCTGAGGCTTGAAGAGTAGTGAGCACCCCGACTCACAGCCATGCGTTCAGGGGCCACAAGCTTCACCATAAATTCACTATTTCTGGAGACAGTGTGTTCATGACTGGTTTATAGCTGCTGACTCATTACTGATGTTCAAGAGTTCAGTCCCTGGAGGGAGCTCACTGATGAGTGAGCATCCCACATGGAGAGTGAGGCATAGTGATGGACCCACTCACCTTGGTCCCCTCTGTTTTGTTCATTCACCTGATTTCATCTTGGGACTGTGACAAGCAGGCATCAAACAGCTTCCTGGCTTTAAATATTAAACAGATGTTCTCAACTGAGGTGGTTTTGTCCCCGTAGGGAGCTTTTAGCAATATCTGAAGACATTTTTGATTGTCATGATTGAGGTAGGGATGCTACTGGCGTCCAGTGGATAGAGGACGGGGATGCTGTTAGCCTAGGGCAGGCCTCACAGCAAAGAATTATCTGGCCCAAAATGTCAATAGTGCCAAGGTTCGGAAACTAATATAAGGGGGGAAGAAATGGAAAATTTGGGGCTGTGAGAAAAGAAAAGGGGAGACTGGTTTGTAAGGAAATGCTAATAGGTCACCTCCCTTTTAGCACTCAATGGTGCAGACACCAACATGATTAGTCAATGGGAATTAACTCTAAGCAAGATTTCTCACTAAAATCTGACTTCTCCGTTTTCCCAGTCTGGAATATGTCTTTCCTCCTCTTATTCTAACATAGAGGGATAATTTCAGTTGAAAATTTGATGCTATTACCAGAAATTTCAAGAAGCAGTTTTAACAACTTAATTTCCCCTCTTTTGACCAGTGGTTGTTTGTTTTAGTTTTGGGGTGTTTTTACTCTTTCTGGGAACCATGGAATATAGAGGGTTATTAAGCAATAAGACTAGCAAGGAACTGGAACGAAGACTATAGAAAGCACTTACATTTATTATGGTTAGTTCCTTATGCAGACTTTGGTATACTGGTAAGACTTCTCATTACAACCAAAAAATAGTGGCTAACTGTTTTCTCTCTGAGTAGAAAAATAGTACATATTTTAGAGCTTACTCCTTTGAATTATTTTTCATAGTTTTAACAGGTTTTTAAATAATAATATTTTCTTCTGACAAAATGACAGGAGACTGTTCATAACCTTGTTGAGCAACTCTTACAATTAAGAAAAGCATACTAATTCTGGGAGTGGTGTTGGAACTGGATAAGGGTAAGCTGCCATCTTAAAGCTCAACAGAAACTGAAGTAACCGAAGCCTTGAGTCATTTAAGGAAGCAAAGAGTATTCACCTCCAGTCACCTCTTGCCCTTTATCAATGTCAACCTGACCGCATCTGCGGCTTTGTTCCCATTTCAGAGCTCAACAGCCCCGCCTCGGCGCCCAGCTCCGAGAAGCAGAGCCCCATGGCCCAGCAGCACAGCCCCCTGGCCCAGCAGAGTCCTCTGGCCCAGCCGAGCCCAGCCACCCCCAACAGCCCTGTCACCCAGCCAGCTCCTCCTCAGCCACTGCATTTCTTCTTACAAAAATAGATGTTGTGGGGAGGGAAGCACTCAAGACAGTGGGGTCCAAAGCCCCAACACATGTGGGCTCTTTTGGGGCTTAAGATAGCTGCAAAGGTGTCAGGTGTATAGGCCCTCTGGGGCGGGGGGACAAGACAGGGCACAGGCAGGAGAGAGATTTATTGAAATAGAACTTGCCATGTGGACTTTCCTGTGATTTTGAGATTGTATGTACGTCATAAATGGGTCTTACTAGTAAATACGAGTGCCCTGTCCTTCCCAGCAAGAGAACTTTTCCTGAAGAAATGATGAGCGGGTGCAGATGAGTGGGGATTAACTCGCTGAAGAGCGCATTGGAGATCCCAGGCAGCATGAAGGGCATGGACAGAGGCCCTTTGGCAGGAGGGAGTTGTCAGGCTTGGGGGGCAATGGGGCCAATGTAGGGAGGCAGAGGGGAGGAGGGTGGTTTGAGATGAAGGCAGTGAGGGTGGGAGGGACTGGCCCTACAGGGTCTTGTAAGCATGCTGAAGATTTTTATCTTAAGTATATTGAGATGTTCTTAGGGGGTTTAAGCTGAGGACTAAAATAATTTAGTTTGCTTCTCAAGATCTCTCAGTAGACCCCAGAGAGAACAGACTGACGGCTGGTCAGAGTGAATGCAGTTTAAGCAGTCAGAGATGGCTGCCAGTGTCCATAAGGTGGTGACCCAGAGCGTAAAGATGGTGGAGAAGGGGACATGTTGAAGGATTTGTAAGCATAATAAATATTAGCATTTTTACCGCATTAGACCTTATTATCCTCCTACTCAGGATCTAATTAATTTCATCCATTTCACATTATTAATGAAGACAAATAAGGCACTTTGAACTTCCAGAAAAAAAGGATGCCATATAAAACCCATGTTATCTTTTTTTAATTGATTTTATTGGAATGATATTGGTTAATAAAATTATAGATTTCAGGTGTACAATTCTATAATAGATCATCTGTATATTGTATTGTGTGTTCAGCACCCCAAAGCAAGTCTCCTTCTATCACCATTTATCTCCCCTTTACCTCCCCCTCCTTCATTTCCTTCTGGTAATCACCATGTTGTTTGCATCAATGAGTTTTGAGTTTTTTTCTCAATCCCTTTACCTTTTTCACCCAGCCCCACATTATCTTCTTACTATGACTTGGGTATACCCTGGGTTAGGTTGTGCCATTGAAGAGAGGTGAAGACATGTTCCCAACGTTTTCCCCTTTCGAATGAGAAAAATAGAAGAACTCACGGGAACATCTTTGAAAATAAGACCCTCACAGGTCTTTTCCGTCATTCTAATGTTTTCTGAGCTTCCGCTTCCCATCTCTGCCTCCCATGTTGGTGGAGATGAACTGAGCCCCAGTTTCTGAGTCCCAGAACTCTAGGTTCATCACTCGTACTGTTGTAAAGCAAATGTTTTCCCTCTGCCACAGGTGTTATTTCCATAAAGCCCTGTTCTGTCCTGATTTCCCCCGTTTGCTTTCATAGAAAAGTAAATGTTGTCCTCAACTGTTTATGGTGTTAATATATTCCACAGAAGTAAAAAGACTAAGCCCCATAAGGCAATTCGCACCGAGGTAAGAATCTGACAATCCAGAAGAGGAGTAAGTCCTGGGCGCCTCAGTAATAAGCCCCAGATGTGTTCACTTTCACCAGATGTTGTTTGGATGGATTGCACTGGCTCTCCCCGGACTCATTTCAGACTCGGGAGGAGGGATCTGAGTGCTCCAGCAGTTGCTGGGCCAGACTCAGACTCTAGGTTCTGACACTGTGGACTTACCTCCCAGCCACAATTCCATCTTAACTTCTGCAGTCCGGCTGGGCTGGAGATGGGCTCTTGCTTCCAGCCTTGTGGTGGGTAAATCCTCCAGGCATGTGATAGCTCAGTGGGAGGCCACTATTCGGTCCCCGATCTGCTATCAGCTCACCATGGTTTTTGGATATATTTTTGCCTGACTACAGAATAACATATTTTCTAATTCTAGGATTAATAGATTGATCTAACCCAAATTTTTATAAATCACTAAAAAATTTGCCCAGAGTTCTTAGCTGTTTCTGCTTCAATAATATTAAAACCCTGGAAAGGGCCCACTCCTGCCACTCAGGATTCCTGACTTAGCTCTGATGGGTAGTGAACAGCTAATTTGCATATGAATGAGGAGATTCACCAGTCTTACAGATACCAGAACCATTTTTCTAGCTGCATTTAAAGATGATTGTGGTATCAGGGGAAAAACTGCCTTTTTCTAGGCTGGCGACGTCTACAAGACAGCTTGTATGCCAAGTGCATAGTATGAATTTCCTATCAGTTCATTTGTACAAGAAGTGCCCACCCACATGTCAAATTGAGCCAGTTCCCATGTTCAAGTGAGGTCAGTCAAATAAAATGGCAATCTACTTGCAAAGTTTTATTTTATGAGTTAGAGTGACTTGATTATTTTGTCCTAGCTTATTTCCTCTTGACTCCCAAGTGACACCCTACACACCTCTACCCATTTCTCTGTCCCTTCACATCCTTTTTGGTTTTGTTCAGGAAACACAAAATAATCTCTCTATATATAAAAGGCTAATATGCTAAGTGTTCCTCTGCCCGTCTGGTCACTATGACGTGCACTGACCACCAGGGGGCAGATGCTCAATGCAGGAGCTGCCAAGCTGCCGTGACTTGGCAGCCGCAGTTCTCAGGTGATGCACCCCGAAACCAGAGAGGAGGGAACCCAATTTCTCACGGGGCCACGCAATTCCATCTTCAGCCATGGGTTATGTTGTTACTGGGCCACTGATGGCCCCAAATCTGGTTTACTGCACACTTGCATTTGTGTTCCACACCCCGTATGACAGCAACTTTGCAGAGTGCCCTCTCGCACTCCGGGACCCCAAGGGGGATGTCAGAGAGCTGGTTTCGGCCCGATCCCTGCAGGCTTGGCTGAGGGACCCCACCTGCCGGAGGGACCCCCACTTACTCCACTGTGTTGCCACCCCAGGTGGAGCCAACCAGGCAGGGACCACAGAAGGTTGGCTCCTGGGCGTGTCCAGCCGGTCTTGCCCAGTCCCACCCCGCCAGCCACCTTCTAATTAATTTCCTTTCAATGTGTTGTTATGTTCACTGGTTGTTATATAAACATAAGCAAAGCACTGTTCAAGGAGAAGCATTTGTTAAAAACAACAAAAGAGCCTTTATGAAATATATTCCAACACTAAGTATAAACAGCAGAGTTGAGTTTCCCCAGCTAGGGCAATTGATGTTGGAAGGCATTTTAAATAGCGAGGTCAGCAGAAGAGCATTGGAAATTGACTTCTTTCACAGACTTTGAACCTTTGCTGGAAGAAATTCTTGAAAGGCCCACATGGGGGTCATATCCCACCATACGATGCCCTACCATGTGGACAGTGATTTTTGGTTCTGAAACTTGTTCATACCATAAAATTCTGCTAGAATTTACCGCTAGCAATCTGGTTTTATCATCTCTGGTCTCTTTAGTAATGGAATTAATAGCTACGTAGAGTTAAACTAATGACATTCTTTCATAAGGAATTTTGAAGATGCTATTTTTAAACAATAATCCTGAATTTTTCTTAAAATAATAAGTGTTTTATAAATTCAAAGCAACATAAATTTTGCCCTAGCCAGTATATCATTCACTTAAAAGTTAGCAACACTAATAAAAATTTAGTATAGTATTTTTTAATTAAAGAATTCTTCAATGTGCAGCTTAACTAACATCCTGACATAGGGCACTGGTGTGCCATAGAAGGAAGTTTGAGTGCTAGAGTGTAGGCTTGGGTCACAGCTATTACAAATTTTAACTGTTTTTATTTCTAAGTGTTTCTGTCATATTTGGGGAGACTTACATTTCTCCCCTTTTGCTACTAGTATATCTTGTGACACATCTGGAAATAGAACTCATAATGGATATTTCATAAAGATGCTACATAGACAATGAAAATAAGTGACTGTGCTATTACTTAAAACAGTGTGACATCTAAACCACCAAGCAAACTTCTTCTAGAAAGGCACTGATACACACCAACAGCTGTCACTCAGATCTTTTTTGTGTGTAATTCATACATTTTCATAGATAATTATCTTATTCAAATAGTATTTTAAATAATTATTTTCTCATCATGCACACTCTTAAGTGAGTGGACAACTTGCTGAGGTACAAAGCAAAGCCTAAATTGTGCAGCTCAATAAAAAAAAAATGTCATTTCTACAGGGTAAGTGCCAAGTGGGACCTACTCAAAGCGTTGATTAAAATAACTACATAACTTCCGAAAAATCTCAAATGTTCTTTGCAGTGTTATTTACAATAGCCAATATTTAGAAGTAGTCTAAGTGCCCATCAGTAGATGAGTAGATATAAAAGCTGTGGTACATTTACACAATGGATACTACTCAGCCGTAGAAGAAGGGGAAGGGGAAGAAGGGAGAAGGAGATCTTGCCCTTTGCTACAGTATGGATGGACCTGGAGAGCATTATGCTAAGTGAAACAAGCCAGTCAGAGAAAGCCAAGTACCATATGATTTCACTCATATGTGGAATCTAATGAACAAAATAAACTAACAAAGAAAATAAAAACAGACTCATAGAGAACATACTGACAGCTGCCAGCGCTGACAGCTACTTAGGGATATCTACCTATATCCCTAAGTAGCTTATTATAGACTGGGGATTGGGGGCTGGGTGGAAAAGATGAAGAGATAAAGCAAAAAAAAAACAAAAAAAACTTCATAGACACAGACAACAGTGATTATCAAAGGGAAAGGAAGGGAGTAGGTAGAAGAGGGTGAGGGGGATAAATGGTGATGGAAAGAGACTTGACTTGGGGTGGTGAACACACAATATAATATATACATGATGTTTTATAGAATTGTACAGCTGAAATCTATACAATTATATTAACCAATGTCACCCCAATGAATTCAATATAAATGAAAATAAAATAACTATATTACTAACCCGCTTCCAAAAGCCTCAAATAAGTACATCTATTTTTGTAAACTTTCAGTATGTTCTCACCAAATATTAGATTACATGGTTCCTGTGAGTGATTTTTTAAAATATTTCATATAATCAGCATCAATGAAACCATAAGCCAGTAAAACAAACAAAAAAACATATGCCATAATCTTAAAGGTAAAAGTTCAACTGGTTTTGAACTTGTTTTCCTGACACATGTGAGTTTTTCCTTGATGCTAAATATTTACCCAATTCCTCAAACCCTCTATCTTAATTTTATATAAAATTGTTATTATACAGAATGTATTTTTTTACTTTTTAACTTTATTTTTGTTGTTGACACTATTATAAATGTCCGCATTTACAACTCCCCTTTGCTCACCTCCACCCAGCCCCTGCCCACCCCCCTCCTTCCCTCTGGCAATCACCACACTAGTGTATGTGTCTGTGTCATGCATATATGTTCTTTGGCTAATCCCTTCACCTTCGTTCATCTAGTCTTCCCTTCCCCCTTCCCATCTGACAGCTGTCAGTTCGTTCCATGTATCCATGCCTCTGTTTCTATTTTGCTTGTCAGCTTATTTTATTCATTAGATTCCACATATAATTGAGATCATATGGTATTTGTCTTTCTCTGACTGGTTTATGTATTTTTTCAATCTACCTATATCCCTAAGTAGCTAATTATAGACTTTCTGTGGCAATAGGTAATGAACTACAGTATTAAGTATTCCTCTGTACTATGGTGATAATTTTTCAGTTTACCTTATTCATGACCCCATAATGGTGGTATAAGCTATTTTAGTCCCCTTTGGAACTGGAAATCCTCTCGGTTTAGAGCAGTTTGGATTCACCGAACAGTGCTAAACAACTAGTTCCGGTTTCTATATTTTATTAGTAACTAATCTCTAGAAACAAGAAAGAAACAAAGGTTAAGCATAAACATTTTTGCCTTTCCTTCCATTTTATGACCATGATGATATCTGATACTTATCCGATAGCTGTAGTCTAGTATTCAGACTCTACACAATATGTTTCTATTCTTACCAATGACCCCGTGACTTTCTACTTGATTTGTAGTTGGTGAGGATACCTTACTATCGCTCCTCTGTAATATATTGAAAAAGAACACACCTAACTGGGTAAAATAGCCATTAATTATGTCCTTGTGGAGTATTTAGAGATCATGTAAATTGTGTTTTCATGAAGTAATGGTCTGCCAAGGTGTGTATGTGTGAGAGAGAGACAGAGAAACAGAGAGTTGATTTACTGGTGTTAAGACAGCCTGCTATTTCAGGATGCATAGTTAAGTATTCAGTCCCCTCGATTTGTGCAGTTGTAGTTTTTGCATAGCCAAATCAAAAAGGGATATCCATAAGTCCTTTTCCACAAAGCTGTGGTTGAACCGTCATTTTCACCTTGATATCTTAAGAAGCCAAATGGAAAGTATACAAGATGGTATTTGTTAAAGATTGAAAAATAATACTTACTGTTTAATCTTCTCATAATTCTGAACATGCAAAAGGATCACCAAGAGGAGCCAGCTGATCATTCTACCTCCTTAGAATACTGAGATACCAAAGTAAATCCCATGTCCATTTATTTAGTTACAGGTCAGAAGTAAAAGCAAGACAAGATGTGAAACCGGACATCCGACAGCCTCCATTCACGGACTACAGGCAGCCCCCCCTGGACTACAGGCAGCCCCCAGGGGGGGACTACCAGCAGCCCCCACCCTTGGACTACAGGCAACCTCCGCTGCTGGACTACAGACAGCACTCCCCCGACACCAGGCAGTACCCTCTGTCAGACTACAGGCAGCCCCAGGTACCTCGGCCAATGAGATCATCGCAGGCCCAGGACCAAGACTTCCTGAAGTGCAAACAATGAAATAGAGGGAGGCAGAGGAAAGATCACCCTTCTGAGATAGACAGCCCAAGTTCTATTCCTAGTTATGATATCATCTGGGTAACACCCACATCCTCAAAGCGCTCTGAATAAATAAATCTTTTTCAGAATAAAGCAGGACAATCAATCAATCAGTGGGTGAGTGGTAACGGGATGAACTAATTCCTGCTAATATTAGCTAGCTAATTCCCAGTATATTGTCTTGTCAAAGTTGAAAAAAAAAAAGCTCTTATCTTGAATCTCTAATACAGATAATGCAGAAAATTTTACAGATGTCAGCAATGGAGATAGTTTACATCCATAATTATTTACATAGCCCCCTACCTCCCATTTGGTGGTAAAGGGCCAAGCCCCTATCCATAAGCATAAGGCCAAGCCTGGCTTCATCAACCAGCCTGCAACCGGTCGCAAGCACCCAGTCCCTGTCTACACAACACTGGTTCTTATACTTATTTGTTCATGTTGGATGTGCCTTATGGCGACTTCCATAGCCCCTCTGAGCTTCAGTTCCCTAAAAGGAGGGTCTTCCTTACAGGCTATGGTGAGGATTCTACTTTAATGAAAAGCACTTAGACCAGAGCTTGGTAGCTAATAAATATTCAACTAGACAGCAAGATACAGATTAAATACAATTTCAATCAGTTGTGTTTTATTTAGGATTAATAATATTTAGGATTATTTATCTCCCCCAAATTTTAAGAACATTGAAGGTCAGGAAATCTTGGACATACTGCATTTTATGTAAAAGACGAATTGATTGTCTGCACTCCAACTTGATATTCAGTAGTTTGTGCACAGAATTGTAGTAAGACCCCCATTAAAATTTATTTTTCTAATTAGCAAACCTCTAACTTACACACATACACGTATGCACATACACAGGACTGGTGCATTTATTTATACAGCTCCACAGCACTGAATGAGATCACTCAAAAAAAGAATATTGCCCAGGCCTATATGCAGTAATTACATGTGAACCAAGTAAGCTAATGAACATCAATGTAAACAAGCTACACAATGACCAAGGAAATTGTGTTCTGATCTGCTCAAACCTTTGGAACTTTGTCTTGCATTTTGCTGGACTGTGAAGTCAGATTGCGTCTCACAACACCAACTCATCTGGAACACATTATAGGAGAGAGAAAAAACAGACTGAATACAGAAGCTTCTTTGATATTAAACGATTGTTTATTCCATTTTTCTCCTGGCCCCAAAGGACTTTGATTATTTCACCGTGGACATGGAGAAAGGAGCCAAAGGATTTGGGTTCAGCATTCGTGGAGGAAGGGAATACAAAATGGATTTGTACGTGTTGAGATTGGCAGAAGATGGGCCAGCAATAAGGAATGGAAGGATGAGGGTAAGAACAGTCCTTTTTATAAAATTGCTTAATTCTGAAAGAAACCCAGCGTGCTATTAGAAGAGTGCTGAAGCATGCTATTAAGCAAACAGATGATGTAGGTTTTACTTTCTTTCATTTCATGACGCAATTTTCTAAAGTTTGACCAAAAGTTATATAAGAATTTGATCACTCATTTTCCTGCTTATAGTCTTCTAATTGACAAATAGTGTTTTACATATATAGTTTTCCTACAGAGTAAACTCAAGAAAAGGGGCAAAATAATCTAAGAAGTGAAAACAAGGCTCCATATTTTTCTAGGGCTCGATGATTCAATTTTCATTTGAGAGCAAATCTTTTGAAATGTATTTTTAGCTTTATGCTTTTTTCTCCACATTTATTAATCAAATGGTTCTGTGTTTCTTTGGAAATATTTCTGCTGTGTTGACTGGTCTTTCAGCTTTGTGTCGGGCAGACAGAAGCATTTGGAAAAAGGTGGCCGAAGCTTCTTGGATACATGTTGTCCATAAACATGATAGCAGTGAGAATTTTTCCAATTAGAGTGTGAGGCTAGAGCGTATTTTTTAATGTAGTAGTTACTTTGAGGCTTCTGATTGTCGGGTAACTGATTTTCATCTAAAGGTACAAAACAAAGCTTGATAACAATATAGAATGTTAGACTCTCTCCCTTTCTCTGTAAAATGGTGATTAGTAAGCACATAATAAAGACTAGTAATTATTATAAATAATATCTCAAATTCATTCTTGCCCACCCTCCTTGCTCTTATAGTTACTACAGAAAAGCTGTGGTTCTTGGTTGGGTTCTTCCTCTGAGCCTCACAAACCAATTGCTCCTGGACAATTGAATAAATGTTATTCCTACCACCAACTCTACCATTTCTGGGATTCTCATTCCCACAGTGCAAAAGTAGAAAGTATGTAAATTGTGTCTTTTTTCTCTCTCTCCCTTCATAATGCTTTGACGGCTGGGAACTATCCAAGTTGGAATCTGAACCCAAGCAAAGCTGACTTGAGAGACACCTCCACCCCCGCCCCACCCAACACCAGCGTCCTCTACACGTGGTTTTAGAATAGGCCTCCGCATGGTTTCTTGGCTCTCAGCTTCCCTGTAAACAGAAGGGTACTTTCTAAACATGCTGAAAAGCCAACTCCTAAGTGGGTAAATACAACAAAATTAACTTTTGCAGTGCAGATGAAAAGAACAGCAGGAAGGCCATGAGTGAACCAGACCCTGCAAGAGAGAATAGCCCCACCTCACCCCGGTGGACTTCACACATGGCCTGTGTGGATTTCAGTAGCCAAATTTTTTTTAACAAGTGGTCTAAATGACTGGCTGTTCAATATATACAATACTTCCAAGGCATAGGAGCCTAAATATAGAAGTACTCGATGTAAAAAAAAAAAATACTTTCACAAAATACAAACCAGAATAATGGTTCTCATGGTGGTCCCTGGTATCAGCATCACCTGGGAATATGCTACAAATGCAAATTCTCAAGCCACACGTACGAAATCAGAAACTCTACAAGTGGGGTCATCCGGCTGTGTTTGTGTGATTCACCGCCAGGTGACTGGCACAAACTAAAGTCTGAGAACTGCTGAGTTAGAGGGAAGCTGTCATACACAGTGTGATGCAGGTGGGATGTGTGTGGCTTGGGCTTTGTTAACCCCCCTAGAGTTTGTCTAGGGAGATTCTTACCTTGTGCCAATGGTGTGCTAGAGGTCCTCAAAGCCATGTAAACACTGATTTAGAATTCATGGGCAGGTATTCAGTTGTATGAAAGATGCTTTATCTGGCCAATAGTAAAAATGAGCCCTCTACCTGGATTTCCAAAAAAATGGTATTTTAACTTCTTGTCAAAGATTAGAAAACTAAGCAACATTTCATCATTTTCCATGTCATTTTTATAAAGCCACCTATTCTTTCTGTGTATAAGCATATGAAAGGACTTAGTATGCCCAGTTTTAGATAATATGAGTTAGTTTATTTTGGATTACAGTATACATATATTTCTAGCATTGAGTTATCAAAAAAAAGAGCTACTTGGGAGTCACAGAGATCCCATGGATGAGCTTTTACTGCTTGATTTTATCTCCAATCTTTAAAATAGGGCTGAGACTCGGGCTGGTGTGGCTCAGTCGGTTGGGCGTCGTCCCATGGCATCGAAACGTTGCTGGTTCAATTCCTGGTCAGGGCACTTGCCTGGTTTGAGGCCTCAATCCTCAGTGTGTGTGCGGAGGAGAAGTATAGGAGGTAGCAGATCAATGTTCTGTTCTCACATCGATGTTTCTCTCCCACTCCCTTCCTCTCTCTCTAAAAACCAATAAAAAATAAAATAAGGCTGAGAGCTTAGCAGAAATGGATGGAAGAGTTCTTTTTCTGCTTTTTATGGATTACATTTGATATTCAAATATTTGAAGTTTTTCTCACTCATGAATTCTTATGGCACCAGTGGAGAATTTGTCTAGGGTGACAAAGTCCATGTCAGGGAAAAGGGTTACTTCATTATATAAGTTGAAAGGTACTCATATTTTCCGCTGTTTGAATTATATAAATATTTTGTTATCTGTATAAAGATCAATAAGTGTTCTTGATAATAGCACATAATTAATTCAGATCTTATTTTCATGTTTATTATCAGATTTAATGATTTAAAGCTAATCTTTTCCACCTTCATTAGTACTTATCTATAATTGGCAATAACTTTAAATTCACAGATGTATTTAAATTACTTCAACAAGGACCTGGACAACCAGTACTGGCATGAATCAATGGTTTGATTATTTTAAACTAATACATAAACTGGATAACATATGTTACCAATTTGGAAATTTCACGCTGAAATTAATTAGAGGCCCATTTTTCATCTTTTCTTTTTCCGTCTTATTTTAAAGTTCCCACTTAATACCATTAGGGCCCAGATAAATATAGATTTTAAATTTCTGCACATATGATGCTTATAAGGCAGGTTATACAGCAATGGCTACTATGACTTGGTTCATAAAGTTCCAGAACTCCTGAGAAAAGTAGGTGAACTAGATGTTTGCAGGCAACCTTTAAAAATACGTTCAAGAAGAGACGCTAGCACCAGGTTCTTCCCAGCCTCTAAAATATGCAGGCACCGTTCTACTATCCCTACACTAAACACAAACACATGCTTCATGATCCAATGTATTTGGAAAACACTTTATTTTTCCCTTTTTCATAATCAGAAACAGGTAATGATCTGGTAATAGCAGTATATCTTAGATTAAACCCAGCACAGTAGAATTGCTCAAATCAAAATGACTATGTAAATACTGGATAATTCTGGAAAATCATTTTCAGTAACAATGAATCACTGTGCTCTTGGTTTTGGGGTGTAAGTCATACTACTTTTGAAAACTTAGTTAATGTATCAGATGTAAGTCTCTGAAACTAAGACTTCCTGGGTCTTCTACATCCGTCTTGGTTGTAGGACAGTGGTGGTATGTGCCTGGTCAGTAGTATAAGACTTTGCTAAGAATACAAAGAAAACCAGTACAGTTGCAAGCAGTGGGGAGGAGGGGAGAGCACAGAGGAGGGGACTAGAGTGTGTGTAAAAGCAGCCTTCTCACACTGGGGATTCTAAGAAATATTGGCACAGATATGTATTTTTAAAGCATGCCCTTAGACATCCAAGTGATATCCCAGGCATCCAAGAGAATATTCATGAATCTTGTGATAGACAGCTAGATATATCCCAAGAGTGAGTTCCAGGTAAATGACTTGACTAGCCTTTCTGGGCAGCTGAGGCAATGAAAATTATCTTAGCAAAGATCTGTGGCAAATTAGACTGTTTGACTTCCAAATCAATTAATAAATACTCACACAGAACACAGTTGTTTTTTTCCTCCTTGAAAAGCACTGTATGTTTAGTCATTTTTTTTTTTGTCAAGTAAGTACTTTCTTTCTACCTGATGAAACGAGTCAGATTAGGCAAGTATCCTGATAAGGTACAATGGATTTCTTCAAAATATGAGAACCTGCCAGTAGCAAACCAGGATCAGATAGTAGTGGGGAATTTACAAACCAAAGTTCAGATACATAAGAGAGGATAAGAAACTTTTTCAGAAGCTCAATTAGATGTTTATTTAAAAGAGAGGTTCCGGGATCCCTGTATCAGAAACATATAAGAGTAACTAAATAAATGGATTTAAAGATTCACTAAAAATATGACTCTTTGGGGCCCTTCTAAACCCTCAGCCTCACTCAGAACCTTTGAAATAAGCAAATCTAGTACATTTGCTGTATTAAAATTTAAATCATCAATCCACTTTGTTGAAAATAGAAAGAATGATATATACCTGATAGCACTGATGGGAGGACTTGAGAAATATACCATGAGATAGAATTGATATTTTTTATTACGACAAAAGAGTGAGGTATTCGGTTGTGAGAAGGGACATAGATATTAAGATAGGTCATGGAATACAATTTAAGTTGAATAGTCCAGTGAGAATAAACACCAAGAGAAGCCATGTGACAATAATTACATGCAATAGTCACTTTATCAAAAAAAAAGTAGAGAATAACATGTTTTTACTTTAATTACTAGTTTTCCAATATCAACATTAAAAGTTGAACGACAGAACAAAACACAATCTGTAAATGCAGAAAATAACGGGAATGGGGCAATCATCATGTCTGATTGCTTTTCTTCAGTCTTTCAAGTAGGCTGGTGTAAGAGAAACACAAATGACTTTCAGATTTAATGAAACAGTATAAGAAATTATTAGAAAATATAAGTGGATGTATTTTTTAAGATTGTTTTCAAATTTGTAAAATAGTCCTAATAAAGTCAAGAGGGATAAAATTTTCATAACTGATGAATAAATCTCTGGTACAATGCTCTTAGGGACACAATCTAATTAAAAACTGAAGATAAATAGGAAACACAGGAAAGAATAATGAACATGCAAAATAATTTACAGGGGAAGCTCAGTGAAGCAGAGAATCTAGGAAATCAAGAGGCATTGGAGGGAAGGAGTAGTAGTTCTAAGTGTTAAAATAAAAATCTCAGAATCAAGGTAAAAGAATCTGAAAGGAGATCGAGTTTTCTCTTGAAAAAGGTAAAATATTAACCCTGTTTCATAGAAGTATAATACAGTAATCCCCCTTATCTGCAGTTTTGTTTTCCATAGTTTCAGTCACTCACAGTCAACATGGACTGAAAATATTAAATGGAAAATTCCAGAAAAATAAATTCATAAGTTTTAAATTGCAGGCCATTGTAAGTAGCGTGATGAAATCTCTCGATGTCCCACTTTGTCCTTCCTGGGACAAGAATCATCCGTTTGTCCAGCATATCCACGCTGTACATGCTCCCACCCATTAGTCCCCTGGTGCCGTCTTGATTCGCAGATCAACAATGGAGGCATCATAGTGCTTCAAGGAACCTTATTTTAATTAATAATGGCCCCAAAAGGCAAAAGTTATGATGCTGACAACTCAGATATGCCAAAAGAAACTGTTAAAATGCTTCCTTTAAGTAAAGAAGTATGTATATATGGGGCGGGGAGGGGAACATAGTATATAGGATTTGGTACTACCACAGTTGCATGAATGCACTAAGGATCTTGGAACGTATCCCCATGGATAATGGGAGACCACTGTATATTCCTCATTTCCATAAAACATATTTATATTATAAAAAAGAACATTTTAACTTCATCATCTTAACAACTGTATAACAATTGTATATGCCTACTTAGCATTATATGTTTATTTATGAAATGGTTTACTTTCTTCCTGAAACTTATGATGCAAAAGTCTGCCTGCAGTGGGCCTTAGGTAACCTAAAACATTTTGTTAGACTGAACAATGTGCAAAAAAGGTACTGCTTACCCACCTTTAAAAAAAAATTCCCTGATAGCAGCTTCTTTTGTATTTGTCACCTCTCCTTCTGTGGTAACATGACTAGCCTGTGGTTACAAAATGAAAGTATTTTTATTTCACATTTTGTCTTTATCAAACATAAGACCATTTAGAAGAATATTTTTAATATATGGAACAGGTATAAATTAACCGTGGTTCCAGCACCCATGAACGGTAGCTTGATTTAAAAAACCTTACCTATGTCCCATGATTCTGTTCTCCTCCTACGCTCCAGCCCCGGGGGTGACCATCACCCTAAGTAAATACTTGCCATTCTTTCCAGTTTTACAACATATGTGTGTACCTCTCAACTACATCATCTAGCCTTGCTCACTTTGTGAACTTTATGTAAATGAATCATACTGTACATGTTCTTCTCTGTGGTTTTCTTTTTATACTTTCTGTTCGTAAGACTCATTCAAGTTGATACATAAAGCTGTAGCTTATGTCCACTGCTATAAACTACTCCATTGCATGAATATGCTACATTCTGTAATAGTTAACTATGGATATTTAAGATTTTCCCTGTCAATGGGTATTTGGGCTATTTCCAGCTTTCTATAACTAATAATCCTTGTACATTTCCTGCTGCTCGTGGGCAAGAATTTCTCTAGATCAGACTATATACCTAGATGGTCACTTATTTAACATAATTAAATAACACAAATATATTTTCCTAGATGGTGATACAATTTATATTTATACCAGCAATGTAAAAACATTTCCCTCATCATCTGTAAAGATGAGATTCTTTATGATGCCCTTTGATAAAAATATCTTAATTTTTGTGTAATTGACTTAATCAACTTTTTTCTTTACAGTTTCTACTTTCTGTATCAGCTTTAAAAAATAATTCACTCATATTCTTAAATATATCCTATATCTTCTTCTAAAAGTTATACAGTTTTTCTTTTCATATCTAAGTCTTTAGTCACCTATAATTATTTTCTCTGTATAATCTAAGGTAGAAATCCAATTTCAGTTTTTCCATGTGGATAACCACTTATCACAGCACCATTTCTCCCCTATCTGCGATGACAGCTCTATAATCAACAAAAATTCTGTGACTGCAATGGTGTGTTTATAGATTATCAATTAATGATGGTCTAATTGTCTATACCTACATCACTGTTCTGCTTTATCTACCTTTTAGTAAGTGTTGAGTTTTGAGGAAGAAACTGCCCATCCCTTCATCCCCAGACACACAGCTCAATTCTTCAGGACTGTTTGAATATTCTTGGGCTTTTGCTCTTCTGTGTAAAGTTTTAGCATCATAGTGGAAATTTGAATATATTTAGAACTTAAAGTAACTAACTTTCTACATATCAAAACAAAAGCCTTAAATTCACACATTATTACTATAAATTAAGAAAACCTGTGAACTACTGATCTAAGCATCCAACTTAAGGAGCAAGAAAAATAAGAAGAGAGTAAAGCCAAAGAAAATGTAGAGAGAGAACTATTAAGTATAAAAAAACATAAATTAATGAGAGAATACATATGTAAGCTGGTTCTTGAAAAAAATTCAAAATAGATCTCTAGCATCCTTGCCACCTCAACACTGTAGCAGCTCCGCTTGGGCCCGCCGTCTCACAAAGGTGAGGATGGTCACAAACTCACACGCCTGCAGGGCTGGGCAGGGAGCATAAATGAGTGAAGAATGGAGCAGCCACTACTAACCTAGGCCAGCTGCTGATCAGTGGAATGCTGGCTTCCTCCTTCTGCATTTCTGAATTTTCTTGTTGTTGTTGTTTTAAAGAAAAAGCATAAATCTGTGTTTTTAAGAATTAAATTGAAAAAAATTTTAATTTAAAGAAAGCTGTGCAGGCAAAAAAAAAAAAAAAAGTCTATTGGCAAAGTGAGGTTTTCACTGCCCTACTTTTGTTATCTGCTATGAACAGGTACCGGAGCAAGGGGAGGTGGAATGTCTGTGGTCAGGAAGCGGGGAAGCAGTTGCCACCCCAGCAGGGTCAGTCCCACTACAGCCAATCAGAAGTGCTCTCTTATGCCCTGATATGCTGTTGGAGAGATTAATGCAGAAACGTTCGATATGCCTCAGAAATGTGCATGCTGAGAAAATTCTGTGTAAACTTTTGATCTTGTGCCTCATTTCTGTACTTGACATTTTGAAGATGGTTTTTACTCCGAGGAAACTTATTTTGCATGCCCAAATTGTTTCCTGATTGTTATTTCCTGCCAGGTCTAGGTGGCATCTGCTCTGGGAGGGGACACGTTTGGTAGTGTGCAGTCCTGGGGACCGCTCAGAAGAACCCCGTTTTATCTTCCACTGGACTGAGTTTGCTTCTGGGACATAAGTGTGTAGACCTGCTTAGCTACATGAATTTGGGGAAGAGCTCTCTTCATATCTTGCTTTTATCCTGACTTTAAACTTGAATGGCATGACATTCTGTCTTAAATTAATTTGCCCTTGAATCCAGAGAAGCCAAGCAGTGAGGCTGTCTCCCTTAGCAACAAGAGACTGTCACACACAGAATTTCTCAGCACGAAATAGCGGGGTAAAAATAGTGAAAGACGCCCATCAATGGATCTATCTCAGTTCGAAGCCTCTGGTCATTGACAACGTTGAAGAACCACTTCACTGCATTTGTTTTCCATCGGCTAATCTAAGATACTTTCTTTGTCTCTTAAACTCAGCTTCTTTCTTAACCTAAAGACTCTGTCTTAGTGACTTCCTAGTCCACCCCCTATCTCAGTCCCTTTCCTTTTCCACAGTTTCTTCCTCTATTGTAAGGCACTATGGGGCAGTAATAAGAGCAGGAGCCTCTCAGACCTGATATGCACATTCTGGCTCAAGGACTCACTGGCTATCTAGCTCTGACCTTGAACAAGTTACCTGCCAGAGGCTTACAGAGGGCTGCTCTATAGCTCTGTAACCACACACCAGGCCTCCTCTGGGCAGCTTCAGGACTGTGCACATTGGGTGGGGAGGGAGCGAGTGTCCTTCTGGACAGCTGAATGAACCCTAGCAATTCATAGAATGACAGCATGTCATCATATTCTGCAAGTTATTTAACAGAGAGTCAATTTTACTCATCTGTAAAATGGGAATTATATTTTCCAGAAAGGGCAAAGTGCCTAGTTCAATATTCCTACGTTTTCTTCTCGATTCTTCCCGAACCCTCTTCTTCCCAAGACCTATACTTCTGTTAAAGCACTCCATACTCTGAGCTCACATATCCAGAATGCATGTTTCAAGTAAGTGTGTGTGTGTGTCAAGAGGCTGTGAAACCTTTCAAATACTAATCAACTTGTATTTGCCTCCCTCCACCCACCCACCCTCCAGTCTGTTGGATAAAATGGTTCTTTTTCAAAACACAAATCTGTTTTGTCTGCCCATTGCTTAAAACCCTCCCATGCACCCTATTTCTTTCAGGGTAAAGATGAGATCCGTCACCAGACTGCTGATTCCCTGCGTGTTCTGGCCTCCCTCCCCCACTCATCTCACCTGAGGCTCCCCTTGCTTCCCATCATCACACCAACCCATGTGCGGTCTCTGATAGTTCACCGTGCTTCCTCCTGCTCATGGGGCTTTTACACAGGTTGCTCCCTCCTTCTGAAATGCTCTTCCCTCTCCCCTTCACCTGGTTAACTCCTTGTCCAGCTCCAGCACCCCCTCCCCAGAGAATCCAATCAGGTCACCCTCCCCTGTCACTGGCTCACATCTCCTTCACCGCATTTTTTCATGGCGCTAACTATACAGTTTTGTGTGTGTGTGGTTATGTTATGAGGTCTGTCTCTCGGGGTATAAACTCCATGAGATCAGGAAAGACGTTGCTCTGTGCTCCCCACTGTACCCCAGTGCCCAGCACTGTGCCTGGCACATGGTGAGCACACAGTAAGTAGGTACTGCCAAATGAATATGTGAACAGAAACCACTGAAGAGCAGAACACTGCAGGCGTGTTTGCCAGGTCTGCAGGTCACCTGTCATGCTCGCCAAGTACATGGCCACAAAGGCGCCTGATGAACCAGGACATGGGATTCATAAATAACTGAGTTTATGAGTACAGGAGGCAGATTCGGTCTAACTTACAGGAAGCTTTTTATGCCCAGTGCCTCACTGACATGCACTGTCCGCTTTGGGGCTCATTTAACTCTTACAAATGTTGTAGTAGCAGTGAGGGAGTGTACGTAAAACCTATGTGCCTCTCACTTTTTTTAAACGATGTGGCATTTCAAGTCTTGTTTTCCTCATGCATAAACTCCCTCTCATCATGTATGAATGACAAGGTAAGAATGGAGATAAAGGAAGATAAGGTCAAGCAGGAAATAATGAAGGACTGCAAAAGCATGAGGTATGCAAAGCAGGACAGAATAAAGGGTTACACGACAGGACGCTGGAGCCTATTGGGAAAGGTACACAGGGAGGCTGTGCAATTAGTCAAATGACGGGAAAACCAGGCTTTGGCAGAATATCAGAATGCTGCAGAACGGAGCCCGGTCAGGTCAAGGCAGATAAATGAGCTAAAAAGTTTGATAAAATCCAAAGCCTGGGAGAAGAAAAGATAGCAAGCACTTAAGAATCAAGTAGTCCACCTGGAGAAACACAGAAGGTGTCTGAGCGTGGGCAGATGATCCCAGGGCCCCTGCACTGCGAACATCATTGTTACATCACCTCCGGGTGCCGGCACTCAGCAAACACAGAAAGCTCATCTGTGCATAAAGTTAGCGCCTTTGCCTGTCATCACGGCCCGCGTCGCTGAGCCACCGGTCTCTCAGCCTGCACTCTGAATCACCCTTCAGATCATCTGCAAATGTGAGGTTTTTCCTTTCTAGTGTGAGTTCTGCTCCAACCCTTTTATGGAGGAAAAGAAAGCCCTCTCACCAACATCAAGCCCATTACCTTTTTCTTTTCAGTGTCTGACCTGAACACTGGGTTAAATGAGCTACACGCATTCCTTTCAGGGCTGAGGGAGAGCGTTGTCTTGATTAGAGAAGGGAGACATAGGGAGCAGAGCCGGCTGGCATGAGACTCCATTGGCAGTTATGCGGGCTCATTATGCCATGTGGGGAGGGCTCCATCCTCTCCTCTGTGCCTCCTGTTGGCTGCCCAACTTTGAACCATTTCCAAAGCATCTTCCCCTGAGGGCTAAAGGTTTGGTACGGAATCAAAGGGTCAGTGTTAGGATGGCATCTTGGTGGTGAAAGACAGAGTAGACATGGAATAAATTAGAAGTGAGGGGAATCTTTGCATTTTAATTATTCATGGTTTTTATTGTTTGTTTGTTTTTTGGGGGGGAGGTGTATGTTTGGGGAGGAAGTAGTTGCCTAAGGAAGAGAATGGGAACGTTACAAACCACTGCTGTGATGTGAAGAACAGTCTACAGCCTCTTCAGTGAGGGGAAGATTTGTGAACATAGTTTCCTGTCTTATACTAAAAGCCATCATTTCTCAGTCTTTATCTGAGGATAAATGAGAATCTCTTCTCTATGCAGTGTAGGAAATGTCTTTCCATTGTTTATGAAAAGCCATTCCGTGTCTCCCCCGCACCTGAAGTCCTCCAGTGGGTGGGCAGTCGCTCGGTTGGCCCAGTCTCCCACCCCCTGTCTATTTTAATCAGGAAAATGGACGGTGTGGAATACACCTTGATCCCGGTTCACACAGGATTGGGTTTGCAGGGCAGAGCGATTCAGAAGATATTGAGAGCCACGTGCTCTGTTCTTCAGCCGTGATTGCAGGCATTTCACAGTCCTCCTCTGAGGTTCCCGTCAGTGTGTTGCCTCTTGGGCATATACCATCCTCAAACCGTGACCCCTGCTTTCCCCGCGGCTTCCTGACACCTGCCTACTATTGGACACCTGACACCTGCCCAATAGTAATGCCAATCTATTAGCTTTACGGTGCTTGTGTACAAGCCCTTAAGAGAAGAATACTAAGCCTGCAACCCAAGCATGTGCCCTGACCGGAAATCAAACCATAACCTCCTGGCTCATAGGTTGATGCTTAATTATTGAGCCACGCCGGCTGGGCTCCAGTTTTCTTACTATTAGAAATATCGCTGTTAGGGACATTCTTATAAAGGTCTCCTGGTACACATGTGCAAGGTTTTCTCTCGGGAAAAATTTCTGAACCTATTCCTAAGAGTAGATTTGCTGGGTCCTGGGTTTGAGCAACATCAAATTAACTAAATAATGCCAGAGATTTTTCTAAAGTGTTTGTAATAATATATAAACTCCTAGATGCAGTATATGAGTCCCTGCTGCTTTATATCATTGTCAACATTTGATATAAAATTGATATTAAATTTCTGTTAGTATAGTGGATATGAAATGCTATATCTTTATGGCTGTAATTTTCTTCCTGATTACTAATGAACATCTTTTTATGTTTGACTTATCCATTTTCATCTTCTGTGATACTTAAGTTGATGTCTCTTGCCCACATTTATATTATTATTGTCTTTTCCTTATTGGTTTTTATATGATGGATATTGTCTTTTTGTTGGTTATATGTATTGCAAATATCTTTTCTAGTTTGTGGCAGCTCCTTTTCCTTTATGATCTCTTTTGATGAAATCAAATTCTTAATTTTCATAAACTCCAATAGATCAATGTTCTCCATTATTTGAATTTTTATGTTTTAAGAAATCCTTTCCTGTCTTAAATTCATTTTTCTGTAAGTTTTAAAGTTGGACTCTTCACATTTAAACTCATAATCCATCGGGAACTGGTTTAGTATATGGTATGAGGTAGAGATTTATCTTAAAAGATGTTTAACCACAGCATGTAGTTCATTATAGTTTACAGTAAAATTTAATGTTAGATTATAAACATCTTGATATGTAATTGTGTATCGTAATCATCTCTGTATCCTCCACTCTCTTAGCACAACACTGTGCACCTAGTGGGCAACCAGGAAGGACAGAATAGCATGGCCACCGGGTACCTCCCACATGTCTTTACATGTGCTTCTGACAACACTGGGAAGATAGCACCGTAGCCAGGAGCATAGCAGCTTCTTTCCCCATCTTGCTGGGCCCCTCCTCTGCCCCACTCCATCCTCCTCAGATGTTCTCTTAAGCAGCGTCCCTGCTCCATTCCTCATATGCTCAGGCAGGGAGCATTGGAAATGGTCAGCCAGTTTGTTTGTTTTGGTCAATAATAAGTTAATAGTACATCTCCCAGGACTATTGTAGGAAGCCAGAGATAGGCCTCAGCCTGGTAGAACCAAGGCCAGCCTGTGTTCAGATAGTCCAGCAGGGCTCAGACGTCACCAATCTCAGAGAAGTATCTGTTGTGTTTTTGGATGCCCGTCTCCTTAACCACAGATTGCCTGTGAAGTGAAAATTCCAATGGCTTCACTTAGCTTCTCCACCACCAGAGTTCGTTAAGATGACACTAAGCACAAAGTTCTTTACTGAATCATGAAAACATGAAAGGGAAATATTTCAATTCACAGTCTAGATATATTCATGTGTGCTTTTTCTATGCCTTTAATTCTGAGCAACTGAGCACGTATTTACTCAGTCTTTACCAGAATAAACATTTCTAGAATGTGCAGGGCGCTGAGGGTGGCAGAGCAGTGGGACAAAAGGGGTCTGGATTTGGCAGATCCCAGCTTAGTCACTTGCTGGGTTTTCTCAGCTTCCTCCTCACAAAATAGAGACCAATACATACTTACCTTGCAGAGTTTTTGTAAAAATTAAGTGAGCTAATGAAAGCAAGTGCACAGCACTGCGTGGTGTGTTCTAGGTCATCAGTAAGTTATTGAAGGGTGATGACCATGATGAAATAGTGAGGGAAGAGGAGGAATGACTATGATTATGATGAAATAACCAGTCCAGACTCTTCGGGAATATATACTTTATGATGCTTTCATAGATCAACAACTCAGAAATAAAGCTGACTGCAGGAAGAGCTAGAATTAGTGTTACCTTATTTTCAAAACAAAAATTGAAGTGTGATTTGATAAGTAAATGAATCCAAGTACATATTAAGATCTAATATTAGAAGCTGGGATTGTCCCAGAGTATCTGAGACATGCAATCCCTATCCTTATAATAGAAGCACTGATCATTTGCCCTCGGGAAGATCAATTTTGTCTTGGAGAGAGTCCTCGGAGCAGGTGATGTTTGAGTGGGTCCGCATGTACCTTCAAAGGTAGAGATGAGGAAAGAGAGGAGCCACTCCAGAAAGCAGAGGGAGTATCAGAACAGAACAGAGACGTATAAGACTTGGCCCTTCCTCAGGTGCCCTTTTATTATATAAAAAGATTATAAATAATCCTCAGGACGCCAAAAAATCTCCTGGGATAGGAACGGAAGCCAGGAAGTAAGATGTGGGTAAAGAAAGCAGGAACCTGAGTGCTAGCCCATACCCACACCTGTTTCAGTCTAAGTACCCCTGCTCTTTTGTATAATTTATTGCTTAATAAAAGGTAAAGATATATATATATTATTGTGTAGTGTGTGTACCCCTTCCTTGTTTTCTATAACTAATCCTATGACCCGTTAGGTGACCCTGTGCTGCAATTTGCTTTTGTTATTTGTCTTGCAAAATTGTTTGGGTCCTGCCTGGGACAGAGGTCAACAGTGTTGTGTGATGTCACTCAGGTCTGGGACCAAACTGATTTAAAAGTCAGGCAGCCCAACGAGGGTGTGGAGCAAGCACAAGCCAGACCCTTCTGGCATGTGGATGAGGAGTTGAGCTAGTGACCCAGAGCAGTCAGTATTGGGTTCTCCTAGGGGAGCACCGAAGGGAAGCATGCCAAGTACAACGCGGCAGCTCCCTGCCTGGGCCCCAGAGGGATATATATATACTTTTGAGTAGGCAGGCTCCTTTGGGATAGATACGTTTCGTGCCTGAGCTCTTTGAATTTCAGAAGGTAAATTGAGAGTCCTCTAGAGAGAGAAAAACAACTCGGATGTGTCACATGGGAATCTACACGGAATGTCGTCATCCACTGTTAGAAGAGTGTAAGACTCAGTGAATTGCAGTTTTTTCAACTGTGGGTTGTTAGTGTTCCCACTCACTTGTGCGGTCTTTTTTAATTAGCTACACTATTCATTAATCTGGCCACATCACAGTGTGTGGGAATGAAACGAATGCATGTACATTTTCCATTTAGCTCTCAGGTGTCCAAGTGGCAATAAGCCTTACATTTAGAAATGGTAAACTAGACAATAGAACTACATTGGAAATGTCTGAGAGAACATGTCAACAGTTACAACAATGGGACAATGAAGTGTGTCATAGCTCTCGATGACATACTTCTTGGGGAAGCTCATACTTCACATCGATCACAATAATAGATGGCACCAGTGTCCTTCTATTAGAGAGGCAATAGCTCTACTTTCTTAGTGATATATATTGCTTTTCAACTTGGGTAGAGAATATCTAAATTTGAAAAGGGTCGGATGGCTTTTAAAAAGCTCCCTAGGTAATTTTGATGCATACCCCTGGGTAAGGCCCACTTTTGAATAGGCTAAATAGATAACTGGGCATTAAATCAACCACTATTGTAAAAGATGTAAGGAAGGCCAAGAAAAAACTGAATCCTTTATAAATCAGTTTCTTTCTAAATATTTCACTAAGAAAATGACAGGATGGTTAAAATAATCCTACTTTTATTTATATGATTAATTTAAATTTTTAGAAAAATTACGTTTACTTTTCTTAAGACCTCGTAAACAGCTATGGGTTAACTTCTAATAAAATTTTTGTCTGCAAATCACTATGAAAATGTTTGAATTAGTAGTTGGTACTAATTCATAATACAAATGTTTGAATTAGTAATTTATGATACTTTAAAAGTGAAGTGAAAAGTTGGTGTAAATATTGTTTTTAAAACCCAAAGTTCTGATATTCACTGTATGCAACCTAAAGATGTTTGAAATTATTTGTATTTGAAATGATGGTAAGAGTGAGACTAAAAACTTCCAGTCCTACAAGATTTCCAGATGTATGTAGAAGGCAATAGTAATGAAAACAATGGGAGTGCTGGCACTGGTATCGTCCAGTTGACCAAAGAATATATACTGTGGGAAGCCTAGCAAAAGACAGACGGGTGTGGAGACTTACTATGCAGTTGAGGCAGCATTAACTACAATGAAGAGAGTGAAGGACAGATTCTTGACAACTGATACTAGGACAAGTGGTTATCCATACAGATAAAAGTAAACCTCTACTTCAACCCATACACAAAAATCAGCTTTAGGTGGGTTGAAGACTGAATGTGAAAAGAAAACAATTACAACTTTTAGAGGAAAAGATAGAGAATTTTTTCCATTTGGGTTGAAAAGAATTTTTAAATAAATCATTAAAAGCCCAAACCACCATAAAAAAAATTACTGATAAATCTGATTCCATTAAAATGTTAAGTGTCTCTATGACAGAACACCATGAACCAAGTGAAAAGATAAGCCTCACATTAAGAGAAGTTATTTGCAATACATAAAACAGAAAAATGCATGCTATCCCGCATACAAATAATAAAGAACTTTTATGAATTAATAAGAAGATAATCTAATGGGGAAAAATACATGATGAAGATATTTATAAAAGAAGAAACTCAAATGGCTAGTAACATCTGCAAAGATGCTCAATATTAGTAAAAAGCCAGTTAAAGCAATAAGATAACGTTTTACATTCATAGGACTGGCAACAATTTAAATGTCTGGACATTCCAAACATAGGCAAAGATGTGGGGTACTGGGAACTCTCATTCAATATCGGTGATAAGGTATATTGGTGCTGCCACTTTGGAGACCAATTTGACAACATCAAATAAAATTAAAGATACACATCTTTAAATCAGCACTCCACTGCCATGTGTCTATCCTGTTCTTGCTCAAATACACCAGGGGACATTTTCAACAATGTTTATTGCAGCGTAGTTTTCAATTGCAAATATTGGGGGCAGGGGCCCTAAATGTGCATCAATAGAACTGAAAAATACACTAAAGAATGTATATCTAATGTAGTATTATATAGTAGTTAAAATAAATGAACTATATCCACTACATGAATAAATTTTAACAACAAAAGGTTGAGTAAGAAAACAAGTTACAGAATCACATATATAATGCTAATTATGTAAAGTATAAAGACTTGTAATGCTACATATTACTTATGGTTATGTACTAAAAGTAGGAAAAACAGGAAAAAAGCATCAATCAATAGTGGTTAACCACAGAATAGTGGTTATCTTTGTAGGGAGGGGAATGAATTCAGAAAGCAGGCAGGAGTCTCCTATTCCATCCTTAAGATTTTCTTTTTTATGCAGAAGAGTTTGAAGTAAAGGTTACACAATATTAATTTAATTAAAATCTGGTAGGTAAGTGCAAGGATGGGTGTTTTATTACTCTCAACTCTTAACTTTATTTTTTTTAATTAAATCTTTATTGTTCAGATTATTACATTTGTTCCTCTTTTTTCCCCCCATAACTCCCCTCCTCCCAGTTCCCGCCCCACCCTCCGCCCTCACTCCCCACCCACTGTCCTCATCCATAGGTGCACGATTTTTGTCCAGTCTCTTTCTGCATCTCCCACACCCCTTTCCCCCCCAAGAATAGTCAGTCCATTCCCTTTCTATGTCCCTGATTCTATTATGATCACCAGATTATTTATTCACTTGATTCTTAGATTCACTTGTTGATAGATGCATGTTTGTTGTTCATAATTTGTATCTTTACCTTTTTCTTCTTCTTCCTCTTCTTAAAAAATACCCTTCAGCATTTCATATAATACTGGTTTGGTGTTGATAAACTCCTTTAGCTTTTTCTTATCTGTGAAGCTCTTTATCTGACCATCAATTCTAAATTATCGCTTTTCTGGGTAGAGGAATTTTGGTTGTAACATCTTGCTATTCATCACTTTGAATATTTCTTGCCACTCCCTCTGGCCTGAAAAGTTTCTGTTGAGAAGTCAGCTGACAGTCTCATGGGAGCTCCCTTGTAGGTAACTAACTGCTTTTTTCTTGCTGCTTTTAAGATTCTCTCTTTCTCTTTAACCCTTGCCATTTTAATTATGATGTGGCTTGGTGTGGGCCTCTTTGGGTTCCTTTTGTCTGGGATTCTCTGCACTTCCTGGACTTGTAAGTCTATTTGTTTCACCAGGTAGGTGAAAAAAGTTTTCTGTCACTATTTTTTCAAATATGTTTTCAATATCTTGCTCTCTCTCTTCTTCTGGCACCCCCAAAATGTTGGTACTTTTGAAGTTGTCTCAGAGGCTCCTTACACTATCTTCATATTTTTGGATCCTTTTTTCTTTTTCTTTTTACAGTTGGGTGTTTTTTGCT